>NC_067399.1:21052417-21365917 GCF_016432865.1 Antechinus flavipes
TACAATAGCCATCTTCTTGGGCCCCAGCCTGCTTTTGCCAATCAGATTATGTACTGTATCTGCAATTTAGAGAGTTACCTAGGATATAGAGACTTTAAGTGACTTTTCTAGGGTCACTCAACCAGAATGTGGCAGAATCAACATGTGAACTTCAGCCTTCTTGATTGAGGTTGACTTTCCATTCACCAGGCATTCTGGCTTTCTGAAATGAACGCAGAATATATGCAGCATACTTTCAGGATTGGAGGAAATCGCTGACTCCCATGGGAAGATCAGGAAAGACTTCATTGTAGTAGGTAGCTCTTGAAATGGGTCTTAAAAGTAAGGTGCGGCTTCTGACAGCAGAGGTGAGAAGGGGTGCCTTAAAGATTTGGGGACTACTGTGTCCAGAGTCACAGAAACAGGATCTGCAAGGTGGTATACGAGGGACAACAAGCAGTTGGTTTGGCTGCAATGTGGGCTGGGAGGAGGCAGGGTAATAATGGGAAATCAGTTTGAGAAGGCAGATTGGAGCCAGGCTGTAAAGGACTTTAGGTACCGAATGGAGGAGTCTGTATTTTATTTTAGAGATGA
Organism: Antechinus flavipes; assembly: GCF_016432865.1. Lineage (NCBI taxonomy): Eukaryota > Metazoa > Chordata > Mammalia > Dasyuromorphia > Dasyuridae > Antechinus > Antechinus flavipes. Next base: position 21,052,991 of record NC_067399.1, read on the forward strand.
CAGGGATTTTCCAGAGCTTCTTGAGTCGAAGGTGATTAGATGTGATTAGAATAGAGTCTTAGGAATAACAATATGGTCGATTGGAGAGGAGAGACTGGAGCATGTGTGAGAAGGTCTGTGCCAGGGAAAAGAAGGGGGCACATTCGAGGAGTGTTGTGTTTAATTGTGTTATTTTGGAGATAGAAATAACAAGATTTGGCAACTGATTGGCTATGGAGAGTTCGGGCTGGCTTCAAGGATGCTATGACCCTCTGCGTCTATCTGGATCGATGGGGAATGAGAACGGGTTGTTTTGGGTACGTTGTGAGTATGAGAAGCTGATGGGATGGACACCTTAGAGGCATGGCCTCTAAGGCATTTGGTGTAGATGAAGCTCAGAAGAGAGACAAGGGCAGGATGCATTGATTGGAGAATTATCTGCATGGACATAGCTTTTTAAACCATGGGAGTTGATATGTTTGCACACACATACACACACACACACACACACACACACACAGAAAGAGAGAGAGAGAGAGAGAGAGAGAGAGAGAGAGAGAGAGAGAGAGAGAGAGAGAGAGAGAAGGAGAGAGAGGGAGAAAGGGATGGGGGGGGGAGGCAGGCTAAGGAAAGGCTCTTGGGGTAGTAGTGGTGTTCGGTTGTGTCCAACTCTTCATGATCTTGTGGACCGTAGCTACTAGGACTTTTATTTTGCATTATCCCACGAAGTTCATTCAAGTTCAGGTTCATTGCTTCCATGACATCTCTATCCATTTCCTCTTTTGCCATTCCCTTTTCCATTGGCTTTTAGTCTTTCCCAACATGAAGGTCTTTTCTTATGAGTTCCATCTTCTCATTATGTGGCCAAAGTATTTAAGTTTCATCTTTAATATTTGACCTTCCGGTTAATTAGTCTCTTTAAGTATTGATTAACCTTGATGTCCAAGGGACTCTCCATAGCACCACAATTTGAAAGTGTTTGTTTCGTGGTGCTCAATTTTTTTGTAGTCCTACTCTCACGACCATACATTACTATAGGAAAAACCCTAACGTTGACTTTACAACCTTTGTCAGCAGTGATGTCGCTTCATTTTAAGGTGCTATCCAGATTTTCCAGAGCTTTTCTTCCAAGGAACAAGTGTTTTTTTAATTTCATAGACTCTACACAAGAAGGAACGACATGGATGATGATCAAGCAAAAGACATTGAAAAGCAACACACCTCCATGCAGGAGGAAGGCCAGGAGAGAGGAAATACCTGGAGAACGAAGGTGATCCAGGTGGACAGTATTGCAACAGGGGCAGATGCTGCAAAGAAATCAAGGTTTACAGGCTGTTGGAAAGCCTCCAAAGAGGGAGATGCTTCTCCCTCCCAAGGCAACTCATGCCACTTTGGAGCATCACTGAGTCTCAGGAAGCTTGTCTTTTTACCAAATCATGCTTATCCTTTCTACAACTTCTGCTTCCGGTTCACAGCTCCTATTTTTGCCCTTCAGGAATAGAAAAAATAAATCTCAGGCAACAGCTCTTTAAATATTTGACAATGGCCAACACTTTCCTTCTCCCAGTCTTCTTTTCCTCTTACATATTCTCTTTCTAAACGATCCCTTTTGGCCCATTCATCCATTAGTTTGCTTGACCTTTTCTGGCTCCATTCTTTTTTCTATATTCAACTAATATTGGATTAATTATACTCGAAGAGCAGTGAAGAAGAAAGGAATCTGAACACTGGTTATTAGGAAGTCATGAAAGAAAATTTCCCAGAAATGGGGGGGGGGGGAAGTATGGATCGCCGGTCAACTGAATTCACAGGATACCAGTGGGGTAGACCCCCAAGTCCAACTCTTTCAACACATCAATCACGTTGAAGACATCACAGGTCCAGATTTTTAAAAAAGAGATAAATTGAGGCCGTATGCGCATGGGTACCCTGATAATGAGAGAATGACAATACTAAGCAACTCTTATCCTGATGACTTAGGAACTGCAAGTTATTAAAATTTAGTGAATTCAGCTATCTGAAAAAAAGAAATTCATAGACTCTTTGAGATCTACTCATGAGCCCATGATGGAGGTGGGTTCTGTGAAACCTGGTGATAAATAAAACTGAAAGATAAACCAAAAAAATTCTGGACTGGAGTAGATTTCTGAGGAAATGAAATTCAGTAGATGTGTTATGAGAATTGAATGGAAAAATCCAAAAAATACCTTTTCCCCTCCCTAATATACATAGAACATTCACAAAAATTGTATTCTATAGTAGGGTTTCTTAAATTATTTTTTGTGACCCCTTTTTGTCTGAAAAATTTTTACATGACCCTGGGTGTATGTGTATGTATGTGTGTGTGTGTGTATATCAAATATTTACTGATAATAAATCATAACTTCATGACCCCTCCACATTCATTTACAAGACCCTATTTGGGATTGTGAACCACAATAGGTTCTAGAGCATGTTAATCATAAATACATTCAGAAATGTAGAAATCTGTTGTGACATGGGAGCCACCTGACAATGGCTGCCGGAAATCCAACTCAAACCTGTAGAATGGATCTCCTCATGTGGGAGGATGATACAAGGAGACTGAGAGGCACTTGTGTCCTCTGACCTCTCTGAGAGGCCGTTGCATTGTCTGACCTCTCTCCTCTTCCCTCTGCCTCCAATTTATCTCATTCCCAATTCACAACACCTGTGTCAGCAAAGGCTCTTTCCTCCCCCCCCCCCCCCTCCTTCAGATGTTATGATCCACAGCTGTGGAGGCTCTTGGAGAGAGACCTGTCCCTTAGCAGAAATTATTTAAAACTATATTTAAGGATCATCATGTAATTCTAATCAATAAGAAAAAAGATTGGATCAAATGATGTAGTCCTCTGTGAAGGCTAAAACATGACTTGGTAAACAGAGCTTGGGTTGAAGCACAAATTATGGAAACCAAAACAAAGTACATTAAAGATGATGACAATATAAATACAGTGTATCAGGATTTGTGGGTTGCAGCCAAAGTAGTACATGAAGGCAAATTCATATCCCTAAATGCTTATGTTGATACAAAAGAGAAAATTAATGAGTTATTTGTTGTTAAAGAAATGAGACAATGAACAAAGGAATCACATGCAAAACAAGAGACTGCAAGAAATGTTCCAAATAAAAGGATGCATCAATTAGATTGAAATAAAAAGGAAATGATATTATTAGCTAGCACAAAGAGGTGATAGAAAAAAAGCCTAATGGAATTTTTTATCATCAGGATGTTTAATCCAAAAGAAGAGAGAGAAAAACCAGATGCCTAAAAGCAAAAATAAAAAGGGGGAAACCACAATGAGTATTGCAGAAATAAAGAATATTATGTGCAGCTTTTGGTAACAAAATTGCGACTACAAAAGAAAATATGAATGGGTATTTCCAAAAATTTACTCAATTGGGTCTGTGAAGAGCACATCACGATTCATCCCAGTCAGTCATATATTAAGTGACTGTTATGGGTCAGGTACTGGGCTAAGTGCTAAAGATACAAAAGAGGCAAAAGATGGCTCTGGTCCTCAAGGAGCTTACAGTCTAATGGGGGAGACAATAGCAAGTAATTGTGTACAAATAAGATATATTTAGAATAAATTGGAGAAAAGACACTGGAATTGAGGGGTGGGGGAAGACTTGTAGAAAATGAGATTTTAATAGAGATTGAAAGGAAGCCAAGGAGATCAGTTGGCAGAACAGAGGAGGGAGATTTTTATTCATATCTTTCCCTGAGTTTGCCATAGAGAATCCACTCATGGCAGCAGGCCCATCTTGCTTTCATTTGCCATCTTGGAGAAATCCCTGAAGCAGAGGACTGCCCAGTTGACGTTCCCACTGGCCTTCTTTACTCTTGTCATGTGCTCTATGCAATTCTTGCTCATCCCTTTCTTTGATGACATCTTTTATGCAGTGTCTTCTTCCCAATTCCCTTTGTAATGGGTTGTAGCCTGCTCGTGCCCATTATGTGACTGCCCATTGCCGTCCTCAAGAATTTAAAAATACCCAGATGGACAAAACAAGAAATAGGAACCTCAGTAAATCTATTTCCAAGGGAGAAATTCACCAGGCCATTTATGAACTACCACATGGATCCTGGAAATAGATCAACACAGTCAACAGTCCCTATAGCATATAAACTGTTTTCAAAATTAGAGAAAGATGGTGCTCTAGCTAACTTTTTCTGGAAGACATATGGTGCCGATGCTCCGATTTGGCAAGGCTAAGGCAGAGAAAGGGAATGATAGTCCAGTCCTTTTGTATCCCATTGCACATGACCTGAGAACTTGTCACCTCCATCCTGAGATCTCTGCTTCCCTCCAGTTCTTGGTGTTCCCCATTCCTACCCTTCCCCCATCACCCCTCACTGAAATTATTTGTATTTGGCCAGTCTTTCTCTTTACTTATCTCAGTACCTCTTCTATTGTGTACATGTGACATAATTTCCTAGATAACAGGGACTGTTTTGTTTTTGTCTTTATTTCTGCAGAACTTAAATACTTTGTACCAAGTAGGTATTTAATAAATGGTATTGAATCAGCCTGTGATTCATCTGGGTGATCTATCGATTTATGATTGATTCATCATGGAAGCCCCTGTTTTGTACCGGGCTTTGGGTTGATCTATAGACCACCTTCCATCATGATGGAAGTTTCTTTGTCTTTTCTCCTCTTGTGAGATACCCTAGTTCTTGACCTTTCATGAATCTTCCATGATGGAGCACCCACAGTGCTCAGGATCTTCCTCTAGATCTCTTGCCATTCATTGAATGGATGGAGACTTTGGGTCATCAGAGATTGTGGCCCTGAAGCCACAGTCAACCATGAAGGGATATCACTGGGTTTTGTTCTGGGAAGAGAGAAATTTGGAGTCATGAAAACCATTGTTCAATTGTCTCAAAGCAATCTAGCCTGACTGAGTCCATGCTGGGCCAGGTCTTCCATGATGTTGGTATTAAAGTTCCCAATGGAGAATCCCTTGTCATATTTGGATTCTCTACCAGACATAGATCTTTTTATTCTATATTATATATGTTAATTTTTACTCTATTATGAGGGACATCATTACATATTACATGTTTTTTTTTTATTATATCCTTATTATTGTTATGGCTATTATTTTATTTGGACCTGTGATTTTCTAGACCAATGTAATCGAGAAATATCAATATAAAATATTAAAATGTTGTCCAGTAAAATAATTACACACACACACACACACACACACACACACACATAAATTTCCTCTCAAAATATTCAGTTTTATACACATACCTATGTGTGTCATTCATCATGATCAAATAGAATTTTATGCCAGGAAGCCAAGGAGGGCTCAATATTAAGAGAACAATCAGCTTAGAAAATCTTTTTATCTCCCCAGTTTCACCCCAATCTTGTGTTGTTCAGTCATTTCTGACTCTTCATGACCCCATTTGCAGAGGCATTAGAGTGGTTTGACATTTCTCTCTCCAATTCATTTAAGAGGTAAAGGAACTGAGACAAACAGGGTAAAGTGACTTCTCCAGGATCACACAGCTAGTAAGTATCTGAGGCCGCGTTTGAACTCAGGAAGATAGATCTTTTTGACTCCAGACCAGATATTCTATCCTCTGAACCACCCCCCACTCCTACCCTGAATCTTGACCTGTGATTTCATCTGTGTGGAGAATTTCTATTGGGGAAAAATCCTTTCACAGCTTAAAATCAGCAGTTCTGTGTAAGATAATGTAATAATTGGGTCAGTAAACAAAGGACCAAATACATACAAAAATCATAATTATATCAACAGTTGCAGAAAAGCCCTTGAAAGTGACAGTATCCATAGATTTTTAAAAAATAGATTTGAATGATTTTTTTCCTTTTCTAGATTAATTTTAATTGTATTTATTTGTCCAAATACATACAAAGATAGTTTTCAACACTCATTTTTTCAAAACCTTGTGTTCCAATTTTTTCCCCTCTCTTTCTCCTCTCTCTCTCTCCTCCTCAAGACAGCAGGCAATCCAATATAAGTTAAACATGTGCAATTCTTGAAGGATTTTTCTTTAGCATCGATGAAACATATTCTTTTAAACCAAGATCTACTTTTATCCATCTATGTATAGAGGAGTAGTAATTTTCCAGCTAAGAATGGAGGCAGAGCAGGATTGTTCACTCTCACTCTTCCTTTAAATCATAATTTTAGAAGTGCTACAGGGTTATGGAGCAAAAAATAAAGGTAGTAAGTAGTGAAAAGTTTACATTTCTCTACTTGCAGACGATACAGCGGCCCGTTTGAAAAATGCCGGAGGCTCCACAAAAACACTGAGATACTGAATGTTTCCAGCAAGCATGTAGACAATGCCCTTTGAGTTGCTATTCCCTGGGAGCAGCCTGGAATTTGGCGTCTTTGAAAAAGGGTCCCTTCTCAGGGACCGTGGTCACTTTAGGGCAATGTTTAGAGCTGCCATTCTCACTCTGGGATCTGTGGGTCGATTGCAGGGAGAAAAAGTTGGATCTTTATTTCCACTCCTCTCAAACAGAAATTTAGCATTTCTCTCAATTATTTAAAAAGAGACTGTGTGTCCTGCTTTCTAGAGCCCCCACAATGGGGTAGTTAAGATATCCCTTCCTAGTGGAGAAGTGATGAGGCGGGACTCCTGAGGATGGTGGGAAAATGGAGTCCATTTATTTCAAGGACTTTCCCGTACATATAATATAACAAAAACAACACTGTGCACATGGGACCACAAACAACTCGCTGTGGTATGTAGTTTGCCACCTGCTATCCCTCTGCTTCAATCACAACACAGGCTGTCACCGGCCCCTGACTTCTCGGGACGGCCCAGAGCCCTTTGGGGCGATGAGGAGCTGAACTAGACATTGTTAGCAGGTTCCCTCTGGGCTGAAGGGTCTTAGACCTCACCCAGAGTTTCCCCACTGACTGTGACCCTCTACAAGAGACCATACATAGGTTTTGTCAGATGCTGGCCAAAGGGGGTCTGAACACACACAAAAAAGATCTGGGGTAGTAGATAGAGCACTGCTTCTGGAGTCAGGAGGACTTTAATCCAAATGCTGTTTCAGACACTTAACATTTAAACTCTAGCCAAGTCACTTAACCCCAACTGCCTGTCAAAACCAAAACAAAACAAAAGTTACAATCCCTGAATTTAGAGGAAAAAGGTTGGAGATCACTTGACTGAGAGCTCTGAAGAGTGTAGAACATGATGATTAGGCAGGGAACACGGAAAGGCTGTGCTCCAGATTTGGGAGTCAGTAGCATGGGTTCAGCTTCCTTATTACCTGTGTGATCTTGGGCAATTGGGTTTCAGTTCTTCATCTGTAAAATGAGGGGATTGGCCTAAATGGGATTCCTTCCATTTCTAAACTAATTCTAAAGTCTAAATTTAGATTTAAAATGTAAAATTAGATCTAAAAATTTAAAAAATAATAATTCTTCTAAAAATAATCTTCTGTCCTGTGTGAAGATCACAGTCCTGGACTAGTGCTGCAGAAACCCCGTGTTCTTTCTGATGATTTCTATTTGGGAATCCCTCTAAGGTGAAAACTGTGTTTTTTCTGCATCTATGATCTCAATAGCTCCCCAGTATGGAAATTCCATTCACCAATACTGGTTAGCAACTCATCTGGAAAGCAGTGTCTCAGTGCCTCTGAAAGGTTAACTGCATGGGTCAGAAGCGGGGCTTGAATCTATCTAGGCCAGGGGTCCTCAAACTACTGCCGTGGGTCAGATGTGGCACCTGAGGACGTTTATCCTCCTCACCCAGGGCTCTGAAGTTTCTTTATTTAAAGGCCCATAAAACAAAATTTTTGTTTTTACTATAGTCTGGCCCTCCAACAGTCTGAGGGACAGTGAACTGGCCCCCTATTTTAAAAGTTTGAGGATCCCTGATCTAGGCCTTCCTGTCTGCAAGGCCGCCCCTTTCCCATCAAATTGCTCTGGTCTTCCTGATAACTGAAGCAAATGTCTGCCTGAAATAAAACTGGCCTCAGAACCCCCCACCAAGGTCTGGCCGGCAGCCGCTCTTACTTCCTGTCACGTCAGAGTGTAAGCTTCTTTAGGACCAGCCCCATCTTCTGTCTCTTTTGGTAGTGCTAGCCCTTGGCACTGTGCCTGGTCCTTGATATTTATTCACCGACTGGTCTGGCCTGTGTTTCCTGGCTCCAGCCTTTCTCAGCTCCAGACTCTTCAGGGAGATCCATGTCCTGAGCCTTCTTGCCCAGCTGCCCCCAACTTTCCAAGCTATAACGGCTTCCAAGGAGGGGAAATCTGTCTCCTGGCTTCTCCCCTGCCCTGCTGGCCCTGAGGCTAATGCTCTCAGAGGGTTCCTCGGGTATTCTGGTGCCAGCCACAACAGGAAAACAGGAGAAAAAGTAACAGATGGGACAAAGGTTGTCTAGTGGTCAGAATCCTCACTTCGGGAGCCGTGTCGGACTTTGCCTCTCACGGTTCTTTCTGGCCTTTTGGGACTTTGGATTCTGGAGGCCGGTCCTTCTTAGCAGGTCTCTTATCTCAGGGAGTGGGGGAGTCTGCTGCTGATCCTCCTTCTCTTTGTAATGGAACCCTTCATTCTGGTCTGCCCTGTGCTGTCTTTGATCACAGCACAGGGAAACTAAGGGCGCAGATCCTCAGATGATGATTCTGGACCTTCTGTTGTCCCCAGGATTGAAGTCAGGTCCAGACTCTCATCTCTTCCTCAGCTGCTGTTAATCTTTAATCAACCAATCAAGGATTTATTAAACACCTCCCGTGCACTAGGCAGCCAGGTGGTGCAGTCATAGAATACTGGGCTTGGAGTCAGGAAGACCCGAGTGCAAATCCAGCCTCAGAAACATTCTAACTGTGTTAACTTAGGCAAGTCACTTAATCTGTCATTGAAGAAGGAAATGGAAAATCACTCCACGCCAAGAAAACCCCATGGATAGATCCACAGGATCAGGAAGAAGTACAACAATCATGCCCCTGGCACTCCACTAAGAGCTGAGGCGCCAAAGAATATCTCCTGTCTTCTTGATCTATATCTGGCCCCTGGACCCAGATGACTCTGGAGGGAAAGTGAGGCAGGTGACCGTGCCCAGCCCTCCCTCCCTTAAATCCAATTCATTTGTGTGCCACGGCACCCCCCTTTCCCCCCACCCCGAAGTCACAATCCTCTTTGAGAACGAAGAATGGACAACAATAACAAAAATAGCCCCCGCTCTCAAGAAGCTCATGTAATGGTTGAGACATGGATCCACGAGTTTGTGAACCTTAGAGTCTTATTATTAGGAAGAACTGAATTCAAATCTTTCCTCAGTACTTAACTGTGTGACTGTGGAGAAGTCACTTGACCTCAGCCTCATTTGCCTCATTTGTAACTGGAAAAAATGGCACCTTCCTCTCAGGATTGTTGCAAAAATCAGATGAGATAATATTTCTAAAAGCTTTGCAAACATTGAGGTGCTGGGTAAGTAGCAGCTATTAACAGTCGTATAGCTGGAAGTGTGTATCCTTGACGGGATACATCTATTTCCTTATACTAGACCAGGAAGTAGGGATCAGAACCATTGCCAGCCTTTGGGAAAGGGCCAATCCTCCTCACCAGAGAGAACAAGAAATGGGGAGGAGATAAAGTGGGAGAAGATTCTTGTTTTCTTTTTTTTTAATTTTAATTTTATTTTATTTAATAATAACTTTGTATTGACAGAATCCATGCCAGGGTAATTTTTTACAACATTATCCCTTGCACTCGCTTATGTTTCGTTTTTTCCCCTCCCTCCATCCCCTCCCCCAAATGGCAAGCAATCCTTTACATGTTAAATAGGTTACAATATATCCTAGATACAATATATCTGTGCAGAACCAAACAGTTCTCCTGTTACACAGGGAGAATTGGATTCAGAAGGGAAAAATAACTCGGGAAGAAAATCAAAAATGCAAATAGTTCACATTCGTTTCCCAGTGTTCCTTTTTTGGGTGTAGCAAGATTCTTGTTTTCTTTTCCATTATGGTAGTGATTGTGAAAACTCTTCTCCTTATTGTTAACTTTGCTGTGTAGCAGTTCATGTAAGTCTTAACTTTATCTCAGGGTTTTCTCTTTCTTTTTTTTTTTTTTTTTTCCTGAGGCAGTTGGGGTTAAGTGACTTGCCCAGGGTCATGCAGCTAGAAAGTGTTAAGTGTCTGAGGCCAGATTTGAACACAGGTCCTCCTGACTTCAAGGCTGCTGCTCTATCCACTGAACCACCTAGCTGTCCCCACATTCATTATTCTTTATGGTATCTTATATTTATCAATATTTTTCTTTTTTAAAAACTACATTTTTATTGATAAGTGTTGGCTTTATATCAACCACATCTCCTTGTGAACGTCAATGTTATCTCATTTTTTAATGTTTCTTCATGAGATACATTTACTGGGAAATGATATACAATGGTTGAGGTATTTCCTTTATAACAAGAGAGAGAGACAGAGAGAGAGAGAGAGAGAGAGAGAGAGAGAGAGAGAAAGAGACAGAGAGAGAGAGAGACAGAGACAGAGACAGAGAGAGAAAGAGAAAGAGACAGAGAGAGAGACAGAGACAGAGACAGAGACAGAGAGAGAAAGAGAAAGAGACAGAGAGAGAGAGAGAGAGACAGAGAGAAAGAGAGACAGAAAAGAGAGAGAGAGAGAGAGAGAGGAGACAGAGATAAGTCTGCCATATTCCATCCTGATGATCCCTCCTCTGAAAAGCTGAGCAAGTACCTTCTTTCCCTTCTTCAGGGCCAGTGTGAGCCATCCTATGTGGCTTATTCTATTTCCAGTGGCCAGTTTTGATGTGTGTCCCTTTTCAGAGTCTACTCACATCCCTTTGCCTCAGTTCATGTAAGTCTTCCCATGATGTCACCATCCTTTCGGTAATGGAACCATTGGTTTTCTTGGACTTTGAGGATGGATTCCCATCCCTCTTTCTCTGGTCAGAATGAAGATCTTCTGACACAGCACTGACTGACTGCAAGGGCATTTGAGGGAAGTTGCCTCTTTAGGGTGTCCTGCATCCCAGAAGGCTCTGGGAAAGCCTTGATTGAGCTAAGAAGTGATTGCTTTAGTCCAGAGGGCCAGCCTGGATTCCCTCTCTCAAGTGTCTTCCCAGGAGGCTTTTGGTCACTATGCTTTGAAGTCCCTTCCTCCAAAGTTAGCTTGTGGAACGCATGTTATTGGGGGGAATTAGGCAGCTGTTTAGTGCGTTTCTGGGTGCGAGCACCTTGGGGATTTGTAGATGGGCTGGGCGTGAGCGTGCACATCTGCATGGCCGGCAGAGCCTCTACACGTGTTTTTTTTGCTGCCATGGGGTGATTGTCTGCAGCTGCTGGCAAAGCCACCCACAGTCCTTGACTTGGCTAATTGCAGGGTTGGGGACTGGGCCGGGCTGGGTGGGGGGACTGCCGTGCTTTGTCCCCGTCTCGATGGGACTCACATGAGGCTCCTTTGGCTGCTCGGTGGCTCCTGCCCAGCAGGGAGCGGCATTATCAGGGGGCATGAAAGCAGTATTGGGGGCCCAGCTCTTGAGAGGGAGCTGGCCTGGGTAGTGCAGGCGATGAGTCGTAGCAGCATGTCCACATTTTCCTAGGAGAAGAACAGAAGTCTTTAAAATCACTCCCAAAGCTTCTCCCTCACTCCCCATATCCAGTGAGTTTCCACAGCTAATCAATTCTGCTTCCACAACTCTCAAATTCATCTCTTTTTTACTCCCTCAGCTCCCAACCCAATTAAACGGCTCCCAGTCTCTCCCCTTGCCAACCCAGCCTCTGCCCAGCTGCCTAATAGATGTTTCTGAAATCCAGGTCTGAACAGGTCCTTCCCCTGCTCAAGACTCTTCCATGGCTCCTTGGTACCTCTAAGATCAGCTCTCTGGATTTTGAAACCTTTTGTAATCTGACTCCAGCTACCAGTTCTATTTCACACGCCTCCCCCTCACATGTTCTACATGCCGTCCCCTTTGCCTGGGATGCATCCCTGCCTTCTCTAGCTAGAAGTCTCCGAGGCATCAGGTCCCCCGAGCTGGGCCCGTCTTGGTCCTTTCCATTCCTCCCACCCAAAATTGTTTTGTATTGACTTTGTATTTTGTGTTGACTTGTCTCTACATTTTCATCTGTTGATAATATGAGGGCAATGACTGGGTCACTCTTGTATTTGAATCCCCATTGTCCAGCAAAGGGCCTAGAACATAGTAGGTGCTTAATAAATGGATGCTTGATTCATCCAATAAACATTTTTTCAGCACCCACTGTATACCTGACACTAGTGATACAATAAAAGAGTGAGAAGGCCGCCCTCAAGGAGCTTCCATTCCACTCTGAGTGCAAGTATCTGCAGGATCCCCCGTCCCCAACACTTGGAGGTCTGAAGCTTCCTAACTGGGCTAGTGACTGGGTTGTCCATCCTTGGAGCATGCTGGTTCTGTTTTCTTGTATTTTCCAGATCCTGCAGGAATTCTCTACACTGGAAAAGCAGCTTTAGAATTAACTTCCAAACATGGCGCCCGTTGATCAAATCTAAACTTCTTGGCTATTTATACCTTTGAGATCTCATTTGGGCTTTCTGGTCCGGTCTCTCTTGCCTTCCTAATTCTCCTGTCTATCTCAAATCCCTCTGTGTACAGTTCCTTCCCTGTAGCCAATAATATACTTGTATTTCCCACTTAAAAAAACCAAATCCAACCCTTCTCTGGCCCTGGTTACCACCCCTTGAAGGTATTCTCCTTCTAGACGGTTCTCTGTCTTTCCTCTCTTCCACAGTCCAACGAAAAAGAATCAGCTCCCAGGCTGCAGATCCTCACCACCCTCAGACTTCATCTCTGGCAAACTGGTGCTGACTGCCATGACCTTGTATGACCTTGGGCAGATAACTTGACCTGGTAAAGTGGGCTTGGCCCAGCAGGTCTCTGAGGGCCCTTCTCGTTTTCAGTCCGTGATCCTGTGCCTTCTGACCCCACCATCGTACCGAAACTTGATCTCCAACGTTACCGATGAATTAATTGCTAAATCTGACGGCCCTTTCTCAGCTTACTGTGGCATTTTCAAACTGCTGACCCTCCACCCTCCCTCTGGGATAGTCTTTCCTCCCTCGGCTCCGGAGACACTCTTCTCTTCTGGTTCTCTTCTGACTGGCCTGACCTCATTTACGGAATCCTCATCTAGCTCCTGCCCTCTGAGAGCGAGGGCATCCCCCAGAGCTTCCCGGGGCCTCTTCCAGCTCCACGTCTCTCAATGAAATAGAACCAGTGATTCTGAGGAATCCGCAGCCTTCCAAGGCAAGGGGCTGCGGGACATAGAGAATGATGGGCTAGCCTGAGAACCAGCCAGGTTTAAGACCTCCTTCTGCTAGGCCCTGTGCAGTGCCCCAGCCACCTCTTCTAGAGAATAGTTTAGAACAAACCATCCCACAGACCGAAACTCAGAGAGATGAGGCTTCCAGACTCCAGGCCTCTGTGCCTCTGTGCCTCCTGGCTGCTCATCCCCCTCATAATAGCTAACATTTAGTTAATGCTTACTGTCTACCAGGCCCTTTGCTAAATGCTTAACTGTTTCGTTTGATGCTTTTCACCACCCTGGCAGAGAGGTACTCTTATAACCTCACTTACAGATGAGGAAACTGAGGCAAATGGAAGTTAAATGACTTGCTCAGAGTCACCTTGCTAGTAAAGTATCTTAGGCCAAGTCTTAGATTTCAGGTCTTCCTGACCCTAGGCCTCATGCTTTATCCACTATGTCATAAGGACTGAATGAGATTGTGTGTATAAAGAAAGCACTCTAAACCTTAAATCAATCTCTCTGTCTCTGTGTCTTTCTTCTGTCTCTTTCTCTCTGTGTCTATTCTTCTTTCTCTGTCTCTTTCTGTCTTTGTCTGTCTCCTTCTCTGTGTCTCTATTTCTGTCTCTCTCTTTCTATTCCTCTCTCTCTCTGTCTTTCTGTCGGTCTGTCTCTCCCTCCCTTCCTCCCCCTTTTCTCCTGCCTCTCTCTCTGTCTATTCCTTTTTCTCTGTCTCTTTCTGTCTTTGTCTGTCTGTCTCTCCCTCCCTTCCTCCCCCTTTTCTCCTGTCTCTCTCTCTCTCTGTCTATTCCTTTTTCTCTGTCTCTTTCTGTCTTTGTCTGTCTGTCTCCTCTGTCTCTGTCTCTTTCTATTCCTCTGTCTTTCTGTTGGGTCTGTCTCTCCCTCCCTCCCTCCTCCTCTCCTCCCTTCTGTCTCTTTCTCTCTCTGCCTAGTCCTCTTTCTCCGTCTCTTTGTCTTTGTCTGTCTGTCTCCTCTGTCTCCCTCTTTCTATTCCTCTCTCTGTGTCTTTCTGTCGGTCTGTCTTTCCCTCCCTTCTTCCCTCTCTCCTCCCTTCTGTTTCTGTCCCTTCCTTAAACACAGATACAGCTAAACCTATTCCAAACACATGCAGGGCTAATTTCTGGAGAGTGGCTTTAGCCTCCTGTGGGTGGGAGCATCAGCTGAGTTTTGAAGGAAGCCAGGGATTCCAGGAGGCCCAAAGGCCCAGCCTCTGCAGGGGCGAGCAGGTGCAAGGTGGAAGGTCACGGGTGCAAAGCAGCGAGTAGGCGATTTTGGCTCAGTCTGGCAGGTGAGGCTCGGCCGCTGTGAAGGAAGAAAAGAGGCTCAGGGGCGATGGGCAGGGGCCTTTGCAGAAGGTAAAAGAGATCTGCTTTGATGAGACTTCCAATCAGGAGGCGGCTAGAGGTGTGAAAAGGATTCCCCAGAGCCAGGAGGCCCGGCAAAGCCTCAGGAGTGTCATTGCCCTGGATATTCCCCTTCTGGAAGGCTCAGCTTGGCTTCCGACACACCCTAGAGGCCCTTCTAGTCTCCTGAGGGGTCTGGAAGCTTTATTTTTTCCCCTTTGTTCCTTCTGAACGAGATGAGGTGAGATCTTTCAAGAGTTGTGAAAATCGAGTAAGGCTTCATCTACTTCCGAGTTGGAGTAGGCCTGAAGGACTTTGAACATTGATCCAAGGGCAGACCTAAGTCCCTTTCCTACTATCCTCCCATGACATCATTTTCTCCCTATTTCAGTCAAATATGGGCAACTATGTACTTATTGGTCAAGTTCAATTTCTTGGGTAGTTCCCTGTTCAGAATGTACGACCCTCAGCCAATGAGGATTGAGTATTTGTGTTAGGGATTAAAGTGTTAACCCTGCCCCAGAAGGTGCTTCCTCCCTTTGATCACCTGCTGGACAGTGGGACACCCTTCTCGGGAGAATGTATAATAAACTTTGCTTTGCTTCTAGAGATCTCTCCAGCTTTTTTTTTTATTAAATGGTGACCCCTCACCATTTCTGAGCCACACACTTCTCTTCTCTCCCCACCCCCTTCCTTTATCCCCTGAACTTAGTCCTACTCCGGCACATCCGAGCCCTTCAACGAAGGCCTGCTAACCCGACCACCTGGTTCTTGCTTTCTTTCCTGCTGGTTTTTTTCTTCCTCAAGACTCATTTAGGAGTTTCTCCTATATAGAAAGAAGGGCTGGAAATCCAGGGCCTTTTCTCTGGGGTCTCTCTGCAGATGCCCTCCCTTCTCTTCCCCAAGGCCCCTGAATTGGATCGGGGAATGGCAGGGCCCACTTTGGTATTGTGGGGGATGGGTGGGATGCAAGACCCCCTTCCCAATCCAATTAACTCATCAGAGACATCACCAGGTACAAAGAGAAAACATTTATTTAATCCCTGCAAGGAGAGGCCCAGACAGAGCCAGGAGCCCTCCCAACTCCTGCCATGTGCTCCTGGAACCTGACCGCTTCCAGCTTGTCCGGGGTGTAAAAGAAAAAGACTCAAGCCTTCTCATGGGATGTACTTTAAAAAAAAGTAACCAATGCTGGCTGCCTCCCACAAGTCATGTCACTTCCTGCAACTTCCTGTATCTCAGGTTCAAAGTTCATTCCTCCTGAGAGTAAATGACCTCCCCTAAGATTCCAGTTCTAGAAACGGGGATCACGTGACTCGATACTGAGAAATAGTTCATCCAGTCAGTCCCATTAAGTATCACAGCACATGGGGGGAGGGTTTGAGGTTGTGATTTCTTCACAGTTGGTAATCCCCAAGCTGGGAACTCCATCCATGTGGCAGATTGTCATCTCTAGTTTTAGAAAGATACAATGTCAGACAATGAAGATTTGTCAGAACTTGAACTCTCGTTCCTTGTTCGAAGACCAGTCCTCGATTCTCAGCTCCGTGATGGCCTTTGCAGTAGGAAGAATGGCTATTCCATCGGTGCTGGTCAAATGGAAAGATCAAAGAGCCTGGGCGGGAAGACCCCGGGAGTGGGGGCGGCTGGCTGCTTGTAACTGAGGAGGCTTCTGTTTCCGATGGGCCCTGGATTAAAGGCCTCCCAAGCACCTGGCACCGACCTGTGCCCTTTCTCCTGCACCCCCAGAGCTCGGTTTGTTGCGCAGGAGAAACAGGACTTCTTTTTCTCATCCGTTAAATGCTCATTCAGCGTCTCCACTCTAAGTCCATCCACTTAGGAAGTGCCCGCTATGGGCTGGGCAGCTAGTCTAGCCAGGAACCTGGGTTCAAGGCCGGCACATCCTGGGCCGTCACCTCCGGGTGCTCGAGGCTCCAGCTTCTTAAACTGTGGTGGGTGCCCGGGAAGGTCTCGGAACTGAAGGCGGCGGTTGTGGAATTATGACTTAGCAGTGCGCGGTGATCTGTGCGCCTGTTTGTTTTATACGCCCGTACACCCTGTATACCTGTTTTATACGCCTGTATAGCTGGAGTCTTGTAAAAATCTCTCAGGTGGAAAAGGGTCACGAGTGGGAAGAGCCCAAGACTCGCGGCTGGGCTCCCCTGGCATGAGACAGTGCGGAGAAGCCGCAGACTTTCCCGGCCGAGGGAGTCTCTTGTGTGGGACTTCCTGATCGCAGCAAAAGCCCAGGACCGGCGTCACTGGGCCTCGAGCCGGCCTCACAGCCCCTGCCTCCGGGAGCGCCGTGTCCCCGGCTATGGGCGCACGGTCTGGTGCTGCCGGCTGCCCGAGAAGGGAGAGCGAGCCTGCCTCTGGGCGCTCTCCCTGTCATCCTGCCGCCCAACTGTGAGGGCCCGGCAGGGGGAGGCGGGGCTCTGAACTGGGAGGGGCGGGGCTCTGAACTGGGAGGGGCGGGGCTTCAGAACCCTCTACTGCCATGCGGGTGACCCTGGGGTCGCTTAGTCTACTCATCTGTAAAATGGGTCAGTGTCCACGGGCTCCTTCGTCTTGAGGCGTTAAGTAGTTGACAGATCATTGCAGCGCTACCCTTGGCAGGGTCCCTAGTGCCCGGAGCCGTTGCTTTGGCCGTAGTGCTCAGCAGGAATAAGAAACAGGCCAGTGATAACTGAACTGCTCATGTGCGGCATTCAGGTGTACAAAGGCTTGTTCCCCCGGCGGTCCCGTGGGGCGTTAGGCCAGGGGCCGCACCTGGGATTCAGGGACACAGGCGCTGCTCATGGGGGCGCTCCTTGGGATGGGAACAGAAGTACCGGGGTGATCCGCAGGAAGGACACGCCCAAGGGCACACGGCTTGTAGAGGGAGGAAGCACCACTTGAACCCAAGACTGCTGCTTTGGAGAAATTTTGTGCAGATGAGGAAGGTGAGACTCTTATACATCAGAAGGCCAGGCAAAGAGCATTCAGCTAAAAAGGGTGGGAGCCTGAATCCCAGCAGAGGCCCTGCTGACCCCGACCTCAGCCTGACCACTGCTGACCCTGACCTCTGCTAACCCTGACCCCAGTCCCTTCCCAGCCTGATCTCTGCTGACCCTGACCCCAGCCTGACCTCTGCTGACCCTGACCCCAGCCTGACCTCTACAGTCAGCAGTAAGCCCTTCCCATGTACCAGGTACTGTGCCGGGTATCTCCTGGGCATTTTCAGGAAGGCAAAAAGCTTAATGCTTGACTTGCTTTGGTGCCGTTGTATTCAGTGCGCATCTAACACCAAAGGGCCGGCCCTGGCTGGTCGGAGAGGGAGGGAGAACAGTGAGAGTCACTGGCAGTGTTCTCCAAGGTGCTCCCCTCCCCTCCAGAAACGCTCCTGCTCCTCCTTCCCGAGAGGAAGCTCATGGAGGGTTTCAGAGTGGGCTGGGGCTCACATGAAGATAGGTAGCCTTGGCAGGTGTAAACTGGGGCAGGCAGGGTGCTCTCTCCAGGGAATTCCCTTTTGGGGGGGGGGAACTCCAAGAATACAAAGGCCATTTCTTGACATCGAACCCCCCCTTTCCTTAAAGGGAAGAAAACTAGAGGAAGCCGATGTCTGTGAAATTAAAAAATACTTTTGTCAAGCAGGGAGGTAAGATGTGAAGATGGGGGCAGCTGGCTTAATGATGAACAGCCCAAGTAATGGATGTGGAGGAGATAGACACAGATAGATACACTTTCCAAACAAGGGTAGGTGGGGAATTGGGGGGAAAGGCAGGGATTGGGCAGGTCTTAGAAAAGAATGAGGTAGGGAGCCCATTCCCAGAGAAGTCCCCCAAGTGACCCCTCCTCTTCCAGTCCCCAAGGAGAGGGGAAGATCCAGGAAATGGGAATTCCAGATTCAGAACCGGGGCCTTTTGATGCACAAATCAGAAGACATTCTTAGTATTAAGCAATTCTGACAGTTTAAGGCTTAAGCAGAAAGATAAGGAATTGCCTCCAAAACCCACAAAACAAGATGTTTCCTAGAGCCCCATAAACAGCACTTAGGAGAGTCTCTGAAGAGAAGGATGTCTCTGGAAGGTCCACAGACCATCACAGTCTGCTCAAATTATTAAGCTCTATTTTTTATTATTATTTATTAAGTAATAAATTTATTTAATCTATTTTATTTAGTATTTATTTTATATTATAAATTATTTTATACTTATTATATATTATACAAATATATAAATAAATATATTATATATTATATTAATATAAATAAATGGATTTATTATAAATTATAATTTATTTAGTATATTTAGCAAGTAATAAATATCATTACTAAATAATTTATTATTTATTAGTATTATGATATTAAATATTTATTAATAATAATAGTAATAATTATTAAGCTCTGATATTAATTGGCTTCAGAGGTGCTGATTTTCTACATGTCCAACTGGATCTGTTCTTGATCACTGCAAAGGATTGTTGGTATGTTAAGCCACTCTGTATTTTAGTTACATCCAGTTCTCATATAGCTCTTCTAAGTTACCTAGACAGTTGGGAGCTCAAGCAAATTGAGGTAATTCGTATACTCATCTACAAAATCACTTGTACACAACTACAAAAATGACTCAAACTCAGTGAGCCATGTCGTAAATGAGAGGGCATGGATTGATGAGCTAGATGTCCTTGAGATCATTATCTGATATTGAATGTGGTTGGGATTTTGGCTGGATTTGTAGTTGGATTTTTCTTTATTTTAATTATCCAAGAAGTACACATTTTAATCATTTTCCTTTTCTTCTTCTCTTCCTGCAGACTTCCTTCTATGGCCGATTCCGGCATTTCCTGGACATCATTGATCCTCGTACCCTCTTTGTCACTGAGGTAGGTGGTCGGCTCTTTTCCCAGAGAAGTCCCCCAAGTGACCCCTCCTCTTCCAGCCCCAAAGAACTCCTGGACTAGCAGACAGCATTTCTCTGTCTCTGGGCAGGAGCTTGCCTTTCCATCCTCAGAGACAATTGAACCTAAGTTCTGCTTTTTCTTCTGCTCAGCTGGTTTGAATATAAAGATTTTGCCTTTTTTTTTTCCTAGTGTATTTGAGAAGTGGAGCCAAAAGTATCATTTAGGAACCGTGGAATTGGGGGGAAAGGGCATGGTCATGTAGCTGCAGGAAGAGGGATCAATGGATGAATAACTCAAGGATTGCATTAATACTTTTTTAATATTGAAATTTAGAGGTTGGCTTTCAGTACATTGGATGAATCTTTCTTGGTAAAATTGTCCGGGAGAAACTAAGCAAGGGTCAGGCAAGTTTATAAAGCATTGGTAGGTTATAATCTATATCATTGGAGAGACTTAATTAGGGCCATTCATGGCAGAATTGGAATGAAGGGTCTCTGGAAGAATTTGAAATAAAGAGGCTTGATCAAGTTCTCTTGCCCGTTTCAGTTCCTTCATTTAACTGCAGATGCCTTTCTAGGTCTTGTACTCTGCACACAAGAGTTATATGTCCAATGGAGATTTATTAAAGCAGAGTTTTTTCCAGATGGATGCAGGAGCTTCTAAATCTGCAATGAAGAAATGAGCTCCTTAAAAAGTAAACTTGGCCGGATAGAAAAGGATGTATGACAGCTCACTGAAGAAAATAATTCCATAAAAGTAAAGGTGGATATGTGAAAGCCAATAGTTCCATGTTCTCTGTCTCTGGGCAGGAGCTTGCCTTTCCATCCTCAGAGACAATTAAACCTAAGTTCTGCTTTTTCAAACGAATTTTTCGTTCAAACGAAATTTTCAAAGTCAAACAAATGAAAAAACAATAGAAGAAAATGTGAAAAATCTCAGGGGAAATACCTGGAAAATAGGTCCAGAAAAAGTTTTGATCTGAGCACATGTATTGGTTAATCAGAGCATGTGAATTTCTCAACAAGGCCTAGACCCTGATTACAAGGGAAGATAGACTTTTATACACTAAAAATAATTAAATAAGGCCAATTAATTAAAAAGAAACAATACACCATTAGGCAATCTGATTTCTAATTAGATGAACTATTAGGAGCTTGCAGATTGGAAGGAGGGAGGGTGAACTGGTACAATGCTCTGAAATAAGAAAAAAGAAGTGTCCCCCTCCCCTGAAGTGTCAGTAAACAATTAGTGGATCATGGAAATACTTGATTGATCAGACATGTATTTTCTTCCAATTCCCATACTTGAATAAAGTTTTCTCACAAGATGGAAATTGGACTAGACCCATAATTGAATAAAAAAGGAACTGAGCTAGCTCCAGAATTGAGTCATGAGATAAGACTAGTGTGGTCACTCAGTACCCACAATTAACCAATCCCCTCAATTCCCCAATTTCCTCAATTGGAAATTCAAAAAATCAAAGGGAGAGATGAACAAAATTAAAAGAAAACCATTGAACTTATAAATAAAACTAAAAACTGGTTTTGTTGGCAGAAATAGATAAACTATTGGTAAATTTGTTTTAAAAACAAAAAAGAGCAAAATCAAATTACCAGTCTAAAAATGAAAAAAAGTGAGTGAAACACCAGTGAAGAGAAAATCAAAGCCATTATTAGGAGATATTTGCCCAATTACATGCTAAAAAAAAATCTGACAACCTAAGTGAAGTGAATGAATATTTGCAAAAATACAAATTTCCTGGATTAACAAGTGAATTCTATAAAACCTTTAAGAATAAGTAATGTCATTACTGTATAAATTATTTGGAAAATTAGGCAAGAAATGAGTCCTATCAAATTTCTTTTATGACATAAATATGGTGTTGATATGTAAACCAGGAAGAACAAAAACAGAGAAAGAAAACTATGGAAGGCTTTCTCTAATGAATATTGATGACAAAATTTTGTAAGGAAATTAAATCATGTGTCACAAAGGTCATATACCATAACCAAGTAGGATTTATACTAAGAATGCAGAATTGCATCTATATTGGGAAAACTATCAGCATAATTGACCATATACATAACAAAACCAACAAAGATCATAAGATTATCTCAATAGGAGCAGAAAAAGCTTTTGTCAAAATATAATATTCACTCCTATCAAAAACAGAGAACATAAGAATAAATGGAGCTTTCCTTAAAATAATAAAGAGTAGCTCTCTAAAATCATGAACAAGAATTATCTGTAATGGGGATAAGTTAGAAGCCTTTCAAAAGTAAGCTCAGAGGTGAAGCAAGGATACCAATTATCATTTCTAATACTTAATAGTATATTAGAAATGCTAGCTATAGCAATAAGAAAAAAAGAAATTGACAGAATTAGAATAGGCAACGAGTAAACAAAAGTACCCCCTTCTGCCGATGATATGGTGGTATACTTAAAGAATCCTAGAGAATCAATTAAAAAACTAATTGAAATAATTAATAGCTTCAGCAAAGTTGCAAGATGTAAAATAAATGCACATAAAGCTTAACATTTCTCAACAAAGTCCAGCAGGAAGAAATAGAATGAGAAATTTCATTTAAAAATAATTGTAGACAATATAAAATATTTGGGATTCTACCTGCCAAAACAAAACATATAGTTCCTGGAAACTATATGAACACAATTATAAAACACTTTTCAAAAAATAAAGTCAGATCTAAATAATTGGGAAACTATTAATTGCTCATGGATAGACCAAGCCAATATAATACAAATGGACAATTTTACCTAAATTAATTTATTTGTTCAGTTTCGTACCAATCAAGTTGCCAAAAATTTATTTCATAGAGCTAGAAAAACCAATAACAACATTTATTTGGAGGAACAAAAGATTGAGAATATTAGGGGAACTAATAAGAAAAAATGTGAAGTAAGTTGGCTTAGCTGTACCAGATCCCTAGCTATATTATAAAGCAGTAATCTTCAAAATTATCTAGTACTGGTAGAGTGTTGAATCAGTGGAACAAATTAGGTACACAAGACAATATTAAATGACAATAGCAATCTAGTATTCAACAAACCCAAATATAAAAGTTTCTTAGACAAGAAATCACTATTTAACAAAAATTGCTGGTAAAACTGGAAAACCATTTGGCAGAAATTAGGAACAGATCAACATCTCACTTTGTATATCGAGACAAAGTCAAAATGGGTACATGATTTAGATATAAAAGTAATAGAAGCATAGTAGGAGAGCATGGAATATCATACCTGTCAGAATATAAAGCAAAAAATAGCATTATGGGAAGTAAATTAGATGATTTGATTATATCAAGTTAATAAATTGCACAAACAAAACCATTGCAGCCAACATTAAAAGAAAAGGAGAAAACTAGACTGAGGGTGGGGATGGGGTAGAGAGCAGGCTGGGAATGGTAAGGAATGAAATATAAAAATTTAAAAAAAAAAACAGGCAAAGAAATGCTTACATGGCTTCCTCAAGAGTGAGCCATTGCAGAGTAATTGATAGACCAGTATCTGTAGATATCATTTGAATCAATTTCAGCAAATCACTGGACAATCTATCCCATAATGCTTGTGGACAAAATGAAAGATGTTGGTACACTTGGGTAAGACTGGCCTTAAAGAGTAGTGATTTTAGCCCATGTGAGGCTCCTAGTAGAGCATTCTCCTTAGCTCTATGCTAGTCAACATTTTTATCAGTGACTTGGATAAAAATATTAATATTTTATTTGATACTTTTGCAGATGATGTGAAGCTGGGTGGGCTCGCTATCTTGATAGTTGAACAGAGTCAGGATCCCAAAGATATCTTAACATTGTAGAGCATTGGGCTGAATTCAATAAGATGAAATTTAATAGAAACAAATGTGAAAAGTCTTTTACTTGGATGTCTCTTCACAAATATAAAATGGGATGGGTTCTGAGTTAGTTGACACTTTGGAAAAGATCCCGGATATTTAATGGATTGTAAGTTCACTATGAGTCAATAGTATAATATGACTGCCAAAAAAAAACGAATGTAATCATGGGCTACGTTAGAAGAGGCCCTAGTGCCCAGCATTGGGGAAGCAATGATCTGTATCCCTGTTAAGGCCTCACTGGACTCCTGGGACCAGTTCCGGTTGCCATATTTTAGGCAAGGACACTGATATGTCCAGAAGGGGCCAATCAGGATGGTGAAAAGATCGGAGTCCATGAAGTATGAGGTTTCTTGAAGGAACTGGAAGAAAAGAAGACTTGGGAGGGAGAGGAACATGGTATCTATCTTAAAGACTTATTCCACTTGGCTCCAGAGGGCTACATTTTATAAAGAACAATGGATAAAAGTTGCAGAGAGGCAGGTTTTTGGTTCAATTTAATCAGAGCCATACAAAAATGGAATGGTCTTCCTTCAAAGATCTCTGATTCTTCATGAAGTCTTCAAGTGGAAGTTGAATGACTGTGGGAATACCATCAAGGGGAATCTTATTTAAATGTGTGTTGGATCCCATAGCCTTTGATGTTCTGTGCCTGTGGAGTTAGCTGGATGCTAGTCTTGACAAGTTCTTCCTGGCTGAGTCCTGAGTACTTCACGACTGTAATGGCTGTGTGATCTCTTTGTGGAGGTACTCTGTCCCTCAGTGTTAATCACAGCCCATCCATTCCTCCCCATCCTATTCTTGGTCCCGTTCTCCTATGAATCCTTCGTGGAGGAAGGATTCTTCCATGAATTGACATTCAGTATGTCAAAGATGCTCTTTTTACATTTTGTGAGTACTCTTGCATTACCCACATCATATCCCTTGATCTTACCCTACGACCAAGCAGGCGTGTGCTGGAACTGGCCAGTAACTATTATCTAAGTCTAATGTTAAATTTTCAATGGGACCATTTATAGTGTGGAGATCAGCAGTTCTACAAATCAGAATTTGACTTTCTGTTTCTTTGATTATCCAGACTTAAGAAAGCGATGGAGAAAATATTAATAATGCATATTAAACTTGTGTCTCACGCTTACATTCTCCCCGTCAAAAGCTGGTTATTAAACATTTACCAGCACATCCCAGCAACTAGCCCATCTCTTTTTCTGATAGAATATTTTACGACATTTCTTGTGCTTATTGAGCAATAGCCATTGTCCTTTGGGTCAAATCAAGTTGATTTTGATCCCTTAGTGACCACAGTGTTTCATTATTTGCAATCTGTGAGCCTTGCCATGAGAATATTTGTTTTATAAAGCTGATTGTGTGCATGTTTGTGTTCTTGTACATGTCATGTGCATGTAGGAACTTGAATGTGCTCCAGGAAGCAGCTTGGGATGATTAAAGTGTGGGGTAGTTTCTCAAATCCAATTCAGCTCTTTTATCCTATTCTGTTCTGGATCCAACCCATGGCCCCCTTTTTTAGCATCTAAGACCTATTGTAGTCTAGATAGACAGTGAGTGTCTTTTATATTGGGCTTTTCTTGAATGGATGATTAGGCCTTTTTCTTTTCAGTGAACATAGACCTCCTCGAGGAGGCACTGTAATGTTTTGGGGTACAATGTAATCACCCAGTGCAAATGGGGTTCCCAGAGTGCATGGCTCCCCTTTATCCACTTGGCGTATGAATGAAAGTCTCTTGGTTTTCCCCTCAGCAATAATAATTAATTGATAAATTACATATATTTGGATGGTTAAGCTAAAGTCTCGGAATTCAGGGGTTGAAATGTGAGCAGCTTTGAGAGGCCTTTGAACACATCACTAGAGACTGCTCATTTTTCATAATCTTTTCATTGTGTCCTGGGTCTTTGTCTTTGATAGATGGCCAAAGGATTCAGGGCAGGCTTCCAGGAGGGGGAGGATGGAACCTAAGATGGCTTCCAAGGAGATTTGATTAGACAGACAGAAGGGGAGGGCTACTCCAGGAAGAGGAGGATTCCATTCCATTCATAGTATCCTTATCAGAGAGAAACCAAGCCTGGAAGGGTTAAGTGATTTGCCCATAATCACATAGCTCCTATGTGATGAAGCAGCATTTGAACCCAAGTCTTCTTCTTCACTCCCAAGACCAACATGAAAATTCGGCTGCAGATTCTGGGATGGGAGTGCACATTTATATATTGGAAGCTCAGAAAACATTTCCCTAAGTCTTGGAGACGGGATGCGAGATCTAACCTCGCCACAAGGCCATGGGAAGTGATTTTGGGGTCACAAGACCCAAGTTCCCCATCTGGGCCTCAAAGAAGCACATGTTGCTTGCCTTCTGTTTTTTGCCAACATGGCGGACCAGGAATGGGGAATACTGCTCATGATGTCCACTGCTGGTAATGATGGAGTTTCTTTTATTGCCCTTTTTAACGAATGTTGTTCCCATTCCCCTAAACCCCCTCCAAGCCCCGGTCTGTGATCTGGTTGTACTTTGATCCCTTAGCTCTGAGTTCTACAGGCTTAGAGAATCAGGTGGATACTGCAGATATGGGAGGCGGTTTGTCAGGTTCTTTAAGGGATGCGCTGATTCTCAAGTTGCCAAAATGGGAGAGATATCTTGAGAAATTAAGGCGATGTGAAGACAAACAAATGTCAAAGAAATTTTAGAAAGATAACTTGAGTTCAAATTCCACCTCTGTCACTCGCTTTCATAGGACTATGGGCAAGTTGCTTATACACTCTAGACCTCAGTTTCCTATGCTGCTAAATAAGGGGTTTTTGACTAAATGGTCCCTTCCAGTGTGGAGATTCTAGGAAATGTTCCCATTTCCCTAAACCCCCTCCAGGCCCCGGTCTGTGCTCTGGTTGTACTTTGATCCCTTAGCTCTGGGTTCTACAGGCTTAGAGAATCAGATGGATACTGCAGATATGGGAGGCGGTTTGTCAGGTTCTTTAAGTGACTATACCAAGCTAGGCCCCTGCCTCTGCTCTCCTGCTGCTCTTGGAAGTGGGCACCTGACACAGTGGCGTAGGGCATGAGCTGGCAGTGCAGAGGGACCTACCGCCTTTTTGACAGGTGTGAGGTCATGATCACTGGAATTAGATTGTTAATTACAGGGTAAAGACACTCTGGCCAGGGAAGAAAAGTTAGAGATGGGCTTTAGCCAGGGCTCATGTGACAAACTCTGGGACAGGCCGTGAATGCATTTCTGTGGGGGGCACTTCATTAGAGCAGAGCTGCTGTCCTTTCAAACGGCAGAGCACACCTCTCCAGCAGCCCCCACCACAAATCTACTGTGAGCACGGAGGATTTCAGAGCTGGGAGGGACTTGGAGATCAATTTTAGTCCTTAACAAAAGAACAAGGAGCCTTTACTTATGAGCTTAGAACCAGGGGTGGGGAGGCTTGAATTTGAACCAAAGCCTTTAGTCAGGCTGGGAGGCCAGAGATATTTGGGAGCTTTGTCTGTTAGAAGCTTCCTCCCTTTTAAAATAATTAATCTCTTTTGTTTTTATATCACTGATACTCTTTATTGTATTCCTCCATTGGCACCTCCCAGAGAGCTACACTTTATCACAAAATAATAAAACAAAGAAAGAAAATGTTGCACAAAATAACCAAAAATATCAAAAAAATATTTTTAAAGGATAATAATATATCCCCCATGGTCTCCTACTCTACAAAGGGCAGAGAGATGGCTTCTGATATCTCTTCTTTGAGTTCAAGAGTGTTTGTTGTCATTTCCCAGCATTTGTCTTCTTTTTAAAAAGAAATTTTTGCTGACATCTGTTGTTGTTTCTTTTTCTTTTTTTCACATTGCCCTCCTGTATTCTCCCTGTCCCCAGTCATAAGTACTATCAGAGAGACAGACAGAGACAGAGACACAGAGAGACAGGGAAAAAGAGACGGAGACCAATGAAATTGACATCTGAAAACACATGCAGTGTACCTACTGCTCCCATGACTCACCTCTCTCTGCAAAGGGCTGAAGACACCTTATATCTCTTAATTCAAGTTATGGCCTTTAATTTTTTTTAAATAATAGCTTTTTTATTTTTAGCATTCACCTTTGCAAAATGTTATGTTCCAAATATTTCTCCCTCCCTTCTTCCCCTCCCAGACAGCAAGTAATCCAATATATGTTAAACATGCCATGCCCTTTAAAAAAAAATAATATTGTTTCGTGTTGGATTTTTTGGTGTGTGATAGATCTTATCAGTTCATTGTCATAGTCGCTGTGTGCCTCTGCATCAGTGCATGTAGCTCTTCCCATGCTTCTCTGTATTCATCACAGAAGAGGAAAATTCCATTATGTTCAGGGATCACAACTTGCTCAGCCCTTCAGGGTCCATAGGCAGCTACTTTGTTTCCCATTCTTTGCTATTAAGAAAAGCTTTGCCTTCATTTTCTCTTACTTCCGGGGAAATTGTTCTTTTGAGTTGTATTATTGTAGCCTCCACATAGAGTTACATTGTTGTAGCCTCCACATAGGATTACATTGTTGCAGCCTCCACATAGAGTTATATTATTGTAGCCTCCACATAGGGTTACATTGTTGCAGTCTCCACATAGTTATATTATTGTAGCCTCCACACAGAGTTACATTGTAATAGCCTCCACACAGAGTTACATTGTTGTAACCTCCACACAGTTACCTTCCACATGTGGAAGTTGTAGCTTCCACATAGGGTTACCTTGTTGTAGCTTCCACATAAAGTTATGTTGTCCTAGCTTCCACATAGTTACAGTGTAGCCTCCACATAGATTGTTTTTCTGTTGTTGCAATTTCATTGTAAGTATTTAGATTCAGTGTCACTGTATTCACTATGGCTCAATTTGTGAGTCATAAACTTCTCTCTTACCCACTATCATAAATAAGGAGATTTTACCTGTGGAAGTAAGTGTTGAGATCTCATGGAAAACCCTCAGAGCTGTGAAGAACTCACTATTTTTGTGACTTCGGGCAAGTCACATGTGGACCTTGGTTTCCAGAGAAGCTTCAATAGCTCCCTACTGCCCATTGGATAGAAATACAAATTCTTCTTCTTCTTTTTTTTTTTTTTTTGTGACCATCATCATCTGATGCTATATTCCCCTCCCCCTCCCAACTTTGGAGCTAGACCTGATAACAGTAGCTGAAAGGGGAACACAAAGTAGCTCAGCCCATCTTCAGCTGGCTGCCCTTCCTGGCTTGTGGCACCAGTTCCTCTGTCTCCTGTTATTCTCTCTTGTGTACATTGGGTTCCCTCCATATTGACCCACTTTCCCTTTCCCCATATCCTGTATTCCTTCTCACCTCATTGTGCTTTTGCCCAGGCTGTCCTTCATGCCTACAGTGCAACTCCTCCTCCTCAAGGCTCAGGCCATGTCACCTTCTGCAAGAGGTTTCCTCTCGGCCTTAATTAGACCAAATCTCCTCCAGGGAATTGGCAGTTTTAAAAAATATATCTTTTTGGTTGATGCTTTCCCTCCATAAATTAGTTTTCACACACACACACACACACACATACACACACACACACATATACACACACACACACACATATACTCCGCCTCCAAACTGAACTCTTCCATAATAAACCACTGGTGTCCATTACGGAAAACTTGCCTAACAGTGTTGACGCTTATTCCCTCTCTGCCAGGAGGGAAGAAACAGGTTTTATTAGTTAGTTCTTCTGCAAAATCTCCATGGTTTCTTCTTCCTTTTTCTTCATTTCCATTTTTGTAGTCAGTGTGTACATTATACTCCTAAGGAGCCCCTTATTCCAGTCCCTTGAGTTGAGACAAATACCCCCAGTTGCCCCTGAGTTAGTTCCTCATCTTTGTCTTTCCCCGGGGCATAAATTTGATTCCTGCATATGCCAGTTCTCCCCAGGTGCCAGGTGCTCAATTTATTTCTTGGGCAGTCAGTTTGCTGACTGAGCTGCTCTGATACCTGATGAGTCTCTCTGACTTTGACTTCCTTGAGATATATTATATCCCCATTGGGGGTGCTGGGTCAAAGGGCATGGGCTGTTAGGTCACTTTTGTTGCCTAATTCTATGTTGAAATTCAGAATGACGGAATCAACAGCTTTACCGACAGGAGAAGCGGTCCAGGTGCCTGTCTTCCCTCCAACATAGACTTGCCCTGTCCTTTGGAAGGTTTTTGGAGAGTGGCACTCTCTGCCTCTGCATGTGAGGAAGGCCCAAGGGTCGGAGAGGGAGCTGGAGAACTGACCCTAGAAGTGGGAGACAGAACCGGCTTTGGGCTTTTGATCCCCCGGCTTCTGTCGGGGACCTCTGAGATGGGTTTCCTCTCTCCCACCCCCACATCTCATTGCTGAGTAAAACTGAGGCAGGGTCAAGACTCTTTTGAATCTTTTTTCCATGATGGGGGAGGGAGGAGGGCTTCTTTTGGTCATGGTGCCAAATGAGCTGGAATCTGGCCAGGGTTGTTATAGAAACTCTGGAGAATCCTTTCGAGAAGTGGGGGGGAAATAATGTGAACACAGCCCCATTCATTCCCCCATTCATCACTCACAGAGCCTCATCCAGCTCCACAGAAGCTGCCTCAGTGACAGGAAGCAGACTCGGAGAAGAGGCAGGAGTGGGCTGGGATGGCTCCTCTCCTGGGCGAGCCTGGGGGGACCCAGATTCTTTCTTAAATTCTGCCGCTTCCATGTCCCCCGCCCAATGGCTCCCTGGCATATCTAATTCAGCCAATTCAAGATGGATGGTTGCGCCTGAAACCTGCCCTGCCTTTTAACTTGACTTTTTCCCGTGGTCTCACATTCACTCTGTCCCTTCTCTTTGAAACCATGAGATTCTCTTTGATTTCTTCTCCCTCAGTTCTCACATCCAGCAGAGCAAGCCAACTGTTCCACATAGAGTGGGGCCAGCAGCAAGTGGCAGTGTAGTGCAGTGGAGAGAGCATTGTTGGACTTGGAGTCAGGAAGACCCACACAGAAATCCCAACAACAGTACCGTGTAACTGGGACACTTAGGCAAGCATCTCACCTGCTCCTGTTGTTGTTGTTCGATGATTGTGTCTGAATCTTCATGACCCCACTTGGGGTTTTCTTGGCAGAAATACTGGAGTGGTTTTTGCTATTTCCCTCTCCAGCTCATTTTACAAGTGAGGAAACCGAGGCAAAGAGCATGAAGTGGCTTTCCCAGGGTCACACAGCTAATAAGTGTCTGAGGCTGGATTTGATTTTAGGAAGGTGAGTTTTCCTGACTTCAGGCCCAGCCCTCTATATACTGCACCACCTAGCTGCTCTACCTCTTCCAATATCTAATAATAATAATATTTATTAATCTAATTTTATATGTGATATAATAGGTACTCTATTAACAATCATTCCCATCCATTCTCTGTCTTCTCTCTGAGGGGCAACAGAGCCTGGTCAAGTCAACAGGCATTTATTTAGTACCAGCCAAGCAAACACTGTGCTGAGGGGATGCAAAGAAAGACAAAAAAGCAGAATCCAAACCCAGCCCTATTTCCCAAAGATCCCATAGTTTGGGAAAATGAAATACAAATAAGCTATGGCCAGGATAAGTTGGAGCCAGTCAGCAGAGGGAAGGCACCGATTGTGGGCCGGGAGAGGCAGGTCTGTTCTTCTGTGACAGACAGGAGGCGACAGTGAGGAAGCAAGTACTAGATGGGAGAGAGTCAGGGGAAAATCTGGAGTCAGAAAATAGTGTCTTGTGAGATAAGGGGAGAGTGTTGTATGGTGCAGGAAGCCAGAAAACTGGGACACTAATGCATCGTTGGTGGAGTTGTGAAATGATCCAACCGTACTGGAGAGCAATCTGGAATTATATTCAAAGGGCTATCAAACTGTACAGACCCAGCAGGGTCATTACTGGGGCTGTATCCCAAAGAAATCATAAAGGAGGGAAAAGGACCCACGTGTGCAAAAATGTTTGTAGCAGCTCTTTTTGTGGCAGCAAAAAATGGTGGGGAACGGCTGAATACGTTATGGCATATGAATGTTAAAGAATATTATTGTTCAATAAGAAACAATAAACAAGCTGGTTTTAGAAAGGCCTGGGAAGATTTACATGAATCGATGCTGAGTGAAACAAGCAGACCCAGGAATATACTGTACCCAATAACAGCAAGAATGTGTGATGATCAACTCTGAAAGACTTGGTTCTCAGCGGATCAGTGATCCAAACCAATTCCCATAGACTCTAGACAGAAAATGTCATCTGCATCCAGAAAAAGAATTAAGGAGACTGAATGTAAATCAGCACATGCTCTGTTCACTTCTTGTTTCTGGTTTTTTTTTTTTTTTTTTTTTTCCTCTCTCCATGGTTTTTTCCTTTTGTTCTGATTTTTCTCTCCCAACATGATTCATAAAGCAACATATATTAAAAATAAATAAACTTATTACAATAAAGGAAGCCAGAAAGCTGTGAAGGGCTTTAAAAGCCAAACAAAGAATTTTAAGTTTTCTTCTTGAGTTGATAGGGAGCCACAGGAGTTTATTGACTGGCGGGAAACATGGTGGATATAATTACGGACTTGAAGTCAGAAAGACTGTGATCTTGGGAATGTCTCTTTAACTTGCCTGATTTTTGTTTCCTCATCTATAGAGTAGGAATAATGCGGGGAGTCTGTATTAACCTCACAGGTTTTGTGAGGCTTCTTTGGGAGTATGAATGTTCCTGTATGTTCTTGTTAACTCTGATGATTATTCCCATGGTCCTCCTGAGCCCGGCTCTCCTGCCATTCGGGAGTGTGGGAAGATCTTGTCACCTCACTGTGTGCCCATCTCATTTGCTTGAATAATTTTTCTTATGAGTAGACTTGGTACTGTCACTGCACTGCTTAGCAATCTGCAGTAGCTCCCTATTGTCTCCTGAAGGAAGTTTCAGTCTCTTTTGTCAGGGACTGAAGACTTTCCATGGTCTGTCTGCAGTGTTGCCTCTTCCATGTTACTCTGCTCTGTAAACTCCCCATTTTAAATCTGCCAGATAGCTCTTTGATCCCTGGCTGTGTCTCCCAGGCCCACTCCCAACCATCTCTCTGTCTGACATGCCCCTTCCTGGTCTTCAGCTTGGCCCATTTTTAGAGTTCTGATTCGAGTCATCTAATGTCCCTTGGACTTAATTAAGAATTTTTTCCATCTTCACAGTTCTCCGTTGCCCAGATGGAATGATATTTTTTATTAGAACTGATTTGCCCCTTTGCTTGTGTGTCAGCAGGGCAGGGACCCTGAACCCTTGTACTTCCCCCCGTGCCAGTCACAGTGTTCTGCACACAGGAGGTGTTTTATCAATGCCTGACAAATATGGTATCTTAGACATATCCATGGATCCTCCCCCCCCCCACTTTTCAATACGATTTTATTTTTCCAAATTCATGCCAAGATAGTTTTCAACATTCATTTTTTTCTTTTTTTAATTATAGCTTTTTATTTACAAGATATATACATGGCTAATTTTACAGCATTGACAATTGCCAAACCTTTTGTTCCAATTTTTCCCCTCCTTCCCCCCACTCCCTCCCCCAGATGGCAGGTTGACTAATACACGTTAAATATGTTAAAATATATGTTAAATACAATATAAGTATACATGTTCATACAGTTATTTTGCTGCACAAGAAGAATTGGACTTTGAAATAGTGTACAATTAGCCTGTGAAGGAAAGTAAAAATGCAGGCAGACAAAAATAGAGGGATTGGGAATTCTATGTAGTGGTTCACACTCATTTCCCAGAGTTCTTTTGCTGGGTGTAGCTGGTTCTATTCATTATTGAACAAATGGAACTGATTTGGTTCATCTCATTGTTGAAGAGAGCCACGTCCATCAGAATTGACCATCATATGGTATTTCAACATTCATTTTATTTTTTTTTATATTTTATTTTATAGTAACTTTATATTGACAGAATCCATGCCAGAGTAATTTTTTTTACAACATTATCCCTTGCACTCGCTTCTGTTCCGATTTTTCCTCTCCCTCCCTCCACCCCCTCCCCTAGATGGCAAGCAGTCCTTTATATGTTAGATATCAACATTAATTTTTGAAGAACTTTGTCTCCTAATTTTTTCTCCTTTTCTCCTTTACCTACCCCCTCCCCACCTTCCCAAGACAGCAAGCTATCTGATATAGGGTTATGCTCTTCTTTTAAACATTTCCATTTTTGTCATGGTGTGCAAAAAAAAAAAAAATCTGTCCAAAAGGAAATAAAAAACACAAGAAAGAAAACAAACTAACAAAAAAGGTGAAAATACTGGGCTTTGATCCATATTCAGACTCCCCAGCTCTCCTTGGATCCGGATGGGACTTTCCATCACAAGTCTATTGGAAATGCCTTGAACATCTCCTTGTTGAGAAGAGCCAAGTCCAGCACAGTTGGTCATTGCATAATCTTGTTGTTGCTGTGGACAATATTCTTTTGTCCACAATGTGTGATGACTCAGCATCAGTTCCTGTCAGTCTCTCCAGGCCTCTCTGAATCATCCTGCTGATCGTTTCTTACAGAACAATAATATTCCATAGCATTCATATGCCATAACTTACTCAGCCGTTCTCTAGCCCATGGGCATCTGCTCAGTTTTCAGTTTCTTGCCACTACAAAAAGGGCTGCCACAAACATTTTTCACATGTGGGTCCTTCCCCCTTTTTCATGATCTCTTTGGGATACAGGCCCAGTAGTGAGACTGTGGGATCAAAGGATATGCAGAGTTTGGTAGCCCTTTGAGGGATAATCAAGATCCATTTCTTCCCTATATTATCGCTTCTGATCTTACAGTAGGGGAGGTGGGCCAAAGGAGCCTAATGAAGTAAGCAAACGGAGGCAGCCGGGTAGAACAGTGGATGAGAACTGGGCCTAGAGTCGAGAGGACCTGAGTTCACATCTGTCCTTGGACCTTTAGTAGCTGTGTGACTCTGGGCAAGTCAACTAACCTGTCTGCCTCAGTTTCTTCATCTGTAAGGATGACAGCACCTCCCTTATCCCAGGATTGTTGTAAAGACCGAATGGGATAATATTGGCAAAATAGTTATGACACTGCCGGCACAAAGTCCTTCAGAAATGTTTGTTCTCTTCCCCTTTCCCTTCCCACAGGCCTCTCCTGCCAGCATCTCTCTCCCTCTATTCAAATGCTTTGTCTTTGATGAGCAGTCTCTCTTTCTTGTGTCTTTCTCTGTCTCTGTTTTCCCCTTTCTCTCGGTGTGTATCTCTCCTTCTGTTTTTCCCATCTGTCTCTCTTTCCTTCCTTTCTTCTCTTTTTAATGTCTATCTCTTTTTGTCTCTCTGTCTTTCTCTGTGTCTTTATCTCTCTCCCTTTCTCTCCCTCTCTCCTCTCTTTCTCCCTCCTTCCTTTGCAGGGACAATAAGTCCTAATTTTTTCTCCCTTTCTCCTTTACCTAACCCCCCTTCCCAAGACAGCAAACCATCTGATATAGGTTAAATATATGCTCTCCTTTTAAACATTTCCGTTTTTGTCATGTTGTGCAAAAAAAAAAAAAAAAATCAGACCAAAAGAAAAAAAAAACCATAAGAAAGAAAACATACTAACAAAAAGGTGAAAATACTGGGCTTTGATCCATATCCAGACTCCCCAGCTCTCTCTAGATGCGGATGGGACTTTCCATCACTCTGCCCTTTCCTGCATTTGTCCACAGAAAGTGCCCTTGGCTGGCCTGTCTCCCTCCCTCTGCTATCTCATGCTGATGTGCAGCCGGTGCGGGGTAGTCTTCCAGCTTCCTCCTGCCTTGGAAGGGCCTTTACTTGGGTTTGCCAATGGACCACGAAGCTTTCTGACCAAAGAATAAATTGAGCGTGTGATAGGCATTTATTAGACACCTGCTGTGTACCAAGCACCATTCTAGATGCTAAAGCAACAGAACGGTTCCGACCCTTAAGATGGATGATGACAGAGCTATGTTCACAGAGGGTTATCAAGGAAAGGATGTCCACTAGACTGGGGGGGGGGTGAGGGGGGCGAAAGGAGGTAGGAATACAGCACTGCATGAACTGGTGTTTGGAGGCAGCTATGGGCTGCAATCTGCTGGAGTAGGGCAGCAGGACCCCCCCCCCCCCGAAATCATAGATCTTCTGAAGTATTGATGCAAGTCACGGTACCCCTGCTGGGCAGCTTCCTCAGGACAACCAATGCTTGTGACAACTGCTCTTGTTTTTTCTCCTGTACCATCTCCCTATTTCTTCTGTCTGTCTTCCTGTCTCTGTCTTTCTATCTCTGTGTGTGTGTCTTTCTTGTGTCTTTCTCTGTCTCTGTCTTTCCCTTTCTCTCTGTATATATCTCTTCCTGTTTTTCCCATCTCTGTCTCTCCTTTTCTCTGTCATTTTTAATGTCTGTCTCTTTCTCCATCTCTCTCTCTCTCTCTCTCTCTCTCTCTCTCTCTCTCTCTCTCTCTCTCCCTCCCTCCCCCCCTTTGCAGGAATAATAAACCCAGTCTTTTATTGCTGCTTGTCCTTTTAGTCTTAAAGTTTTTTGGAGATATCGGTTGTTTTTCTGTCATCTGTTTACCTCCCCTCTTCGGCAATCTCTTGTACTGAACGATCAGAGAGAACGGGGGAAAGTGCAGTGTGCGCTATGTTTAACACCCATAGTCTCCCACCTCTGCAGAGAAGGGAGGAAAATATGTTTTCCTCCCTTCTGGAGAAAGACTTGGCCACGTTCATCTCACACGCTTTTCTTCCGGGCCACTTGTTAACAAATATTTTAATGTCTGAAGCTCCCATGGATGTGGGGATCGCTCCTAACCATGACCAGCCTGTGGTCCGGGCAGCTAGGTGGTGCCGTGGTGCACAGAGCGCTGGGGGGGAATTAGGAAGATTCAACTTTCTGAGAAATCTGGCCTCAGATTCTCACTGTGTGACCCCGGGCAAGGCCCACACACATGTCTACAATATGTATATATAACTATGTATATCTATACACACATATCTGTAACACACAAATGCATTTATGCACATATAATTATCTATACACACATATCTACAATACACATACATATAACTGTATACATGTATATCCATCCCTGTCCATACACATATAAGCCCACAGCCCATTTGCCACTGTGGAAAAGGGATCTGTCCGCCTCGTGCCTTCTCCGTGTCTGGCTGATTTGTAGGTTGGAGATAGCCTGTGGGTGGCCAGCAATGGGGCTACTTAGAGTATCACGGAGCTGGAGCTGGAGATGGCGGAAGAGCAAAAACAGACCAAAACATTCTCATTCTATCCTTCGTTCTGCCAGCATTTCTTAAGCACCCAAGGGAGCCCCCATGCTAGGCTCTGGGATCACTAAGTCCAAAATGAATTAGTCCCTGCTCTCAAGGGGCCTCCATCCTGTTTCTTTTCCATAGGCTGGAACCTCAGGGCCAGGGGGCGACAGATGGACTTTGAGGGGCGAGCACAGGCCTCCCTTTGATTGACTGATGGGGAGAAACATTACTCTGGTGGCTGTAGGATGGCATTCTCTAGAATCACATCGGTAGATTTCCAGACCGGGGTTGGGTAGGGGGCTGCAGCCACAATGGCTCCCGTAAAAGCAAACTTTCCCCCCATCCCCTGCCTTCTGAGCTGGGAGCCGTTTCTGAAGCTCTTTGTAACACAGCCGAGTGGGAGCTTGGCTGGCTGGGAGATGGGGTAGAGCTGGCTGGAATTTTAATTGCCAGCCAACTCCCCGCTCTGCATGTCAGCGGGCCCCGCTCAGACACTGGGGAGCAGCTGTTTGCTTGAGAATCTCCCGTCTCCTATTGGACGATTCCCCATCTCTCTGCTCCTTTATCCTAACTGGAACCATGGGACTTCCTCCTTGCTCTGTCCACTAGCCTTAGCCGCCTCCCTCGGGAGCCGTGACCTTGGCCTCCTTTGCACATTTGGGTGTCCAGAACTGGGGACGGCCTCTGCTTTGCAGTTTTAACTTGATAGGGCTTGAAATTCTCACTCCCTCCCAAAAAAATTTAATCTGAGACAAACGTTTCTTATTTCCTAATTAAAGAAAAGGCTTAAAATTCAAATTATATATGTCCTGAGATGTCAGGGACTAATTTTGGCTCTTATCTTGGAGATCAGGGTGCAAGGAGGGGCTGGGGCTGGGGCGGAGGTGCAGTGGAGTCTAGGTAATCCTGAAGTCAAGAGGACCTGAGTTCAAATCTGGTCTCAGATACTTAACACTTCCTAGTTATGTGACCCTGGGCAAATCACTTAACCTCAATTGCCTCAGCAAAAAAAAAAAAAAAAAAGAAAAAGAAAAAAAAAAGGAAGAAAGAAAGAGAAAAAAAAGAAAAAGAAAAAAGGAGAATAAGCTTTATTCACTAATGCAGTAGTATTGATCACCCCCAATTTAACTCTTTGAGACTACCACGTGTAGGTCTCAGTTATTTTTATGGCAATGCCCTGTTTTTGTTATTAGCTAGAAAGGAAACTCTTGGGGGACAGAGGGGTTCTTGGGGTTCTCCCAGCTCCTCACAAAGCACCCTGAAAGCCCCATGGGAGCTTGAGAAGTATTCGTCGAACTTGAGAAAGATGAAATTAAATGATCGATTGTGTCATTTTGGAAGCTTCATCCTCCTGACTGTCCCCTTGTATTTCCCTTCCCCTCTAGAGTCGTCTTAAAGAAGCGGTGCAGCTCTTAGAGGATTACAAGCATGGCACGCTGCCTCCTGGGGTCACCAATGAGCAGGTAAGCCTTCGGATCCCCGGCTGGGCTGGCTCTGGGGGAGAAGGTGGAGGTTGTAGTGATGGGGAGGCAGGCAGGTGCAGGCTGAGCCACCCAAAGGCATGCATCCTCCACAGTGAATCCCCAAACCTTATTTAAGCCCTAACTGATTCTAGTAGTCTTGGGAATCTCCAGTGTTTGGGGGGCCACTGAAAATCTCCCTCTTTGCCCCTTTCTTCTTTCTCTGCCCTCAGGTGCACTGGGTAGCTGGTGGGACAGTGAGTGAGTGAATCACAGGCAAGGAAGGAGGAGAGTGGCAGGCCTGGCTAATGAGGCTGGGGGATGGTGAGGGAGGTCCCTGGCCTCCTGCAGACCACCAGAGCCTGACCCAGCCCCTTGCCCCTTTCCTTTTCTTTTTCCACCTTAAATTCTTTATCCAGGAGAAAGGAGCAGGGGGGGGGGGGAGAAGAAAGAGCTGAGCTGGAAAAGATGATTAATTTTTTCTATCTGAGGTCCTATTCCCTTTTAAGTACCAGTACTGACTATCGTGTTTCCAAGCTTCCATTCTCTTCCTGAACGAATGGAACTTTTTCATTTGTCTTATGGAGGGTCCTTAGAACTTTGTAAAGGGCTGAAACTCTTCAGTCGTTGCACTGAGCTCGGTTTGAGCACTTAAGGCTAACTACCGATTGGCCGATACTCTATTAGCACCTGCTTGGAAAATGGCCCTTCCCACTATCCTGTGCTGGCTCTGTAATTGGTGTATATGGAGGATTGTGGGAGGGACTAGGGGGTGGAGTAAGACTAGTCAGGGCCACTCTGGGCCGGAGAAGAAGGAAGGAAAGTCATGGAGATCCTGCGTCCATCCAATTCACTTCTACCTCTAAAGGCAAGAATAAAGACCAAGGACTTTTGCTTATCCTGATTCCAGCTGATTCTAAGGTATCCAGGGATCTAGCGCGGTCGTCACAGAACTTGTCCTTCTCCCTCCTGGAGGGATTGTGGGAGGTGTGCATCACTTTGTGCTGTAATAATAGCTAGAATGGCCCCTTCTGCCGTGCTTTCAAATCATCAGAGTGCTTTGTTATCCCACCCAAGCGTCTCACAGCCCTATAAATTGGAGACTATGGGTCTTATTATTTTCATTTTACAGATGAGGAAACAGGTTCAAGGTGACAACAGCAGTGTCAGAGTTGGGATCCAGACTCAGTTCTTCCCAACTCTGACCCAGAATTCTCTTGACAGGCCCAGGCCCAGGGGCAAGGACATTGGGTTTGGAGTCAGTTTGCTATGAGATGATCCCCCACCATAGTCTGGGAGGAGCGGTTTTATTGGGAGGGGCGGGTCGGTGATAGCACAGGATGATGAGTCCTCCCCCAAACACCCCGTTTTCCTTTTGGGCTCTTCTGTAGGCGAGGCCATTCTCTGCCCAGGTGAGCCCAGCTGCTCACCTTGGAAGTTCGGCATCACTGGGGGGTGGTTTTTAAAAACTACTTTAAGTCCAGAAAGGGAAAAACAAGTAACGTGGAGATATCAGTACAGATGCACACGCACGCACACACACGTACACACACATACGCATGTTGGGGGGACGCATAAAAACACCGTTGTCGTCAGTTTCCTGGCTGCCCCCTACCTCTCCAGCTTCCTGCATGGGACGCTCCTCGCGCACACCAGCTGTATGTCCCCACCTTTGCCCTGGCCGTCTTCCCTCTATCTTCATCTTAGTCTCGGGAAATCCCAGATTTCCTGCAAATCTCTGCCCAAAGGCTCCAGCACCCGCTCAGCATACTGGTCAGACCTGAGCGTGCGTGCCGTACTCTGCACCTGTAGCCCATCACTTCTGACTAGAGGCGGGAGGCCTGCCGTTTCCCCTGTCGGTTGTCTCAGAAGCGTGGCCCGTGTTTCGGTGCATCCCGGCTCTCCGTCCTCCCCCAGATCTGTGTCACTCCTTCCAGCCCGGGCTGTGTGTGCTGCCCCCTTCCTTTCTAGTTCATCTTTGCCCCTCGGTACAACCCTCGGGGTCGGGGTGCTGCCCTCTCTGTGCAGGAGGCAGAGGGATGAGTCACTTCAAAGCCAGAATGTCAGAACTGGAGGCCCTTGGAAGCCGCCCAGTCTGCGCCACCCCGTCTCCCACAGTTAGAGATCTCCCCCACCTGGGATTTCTTGCCTTTCCAGTTGGGGAGCCAAGGAGGAGGGAGCTGAGGCGGGAGGAGGGAAAAGCGTCATTTCAGTTACGGATTTTATGGAGTGAGGCTCCCAGGGAGTTGAGGTTGTGCCCGTTTCCCAAGTAGCCGATGGATGGCGCTGATCCAGACTGGCCCCTTCATTTTGCAGATAAGGACAACTGAGGCCCAGGTGGTTAAAATCACTCACCCAAGGTCAAGCAGCTAGGGCTGGGCAGAGCGTGGATGGGGGTGGAGGGGGCGTCTGGCTCAGCCCACCTCCCTCATGCAGCCGGGTCTCTGCGACTCCTCAGCCGGTACTGAGACCCAAACAGCGGGAGTTTTGCTCATGTGCTTCCTTTTAAAGCTTCAGGAAATTATTCCCAGAAGTGCTCGTGGCCACTGGGATGTGGTTCGAGCACCCAGGGATGTAGGCAGCAGATGGTGGCCGGCGCTGAAAGGTGGAGTTCGATCTTGTTCAGAATTCACAGTGGCCGTTCTCTTGGGCAAAAGGCAGGTTTATTTAGGGGAGTGGGTTACAGACAAAAGGGAGGGGTCCAATAGACTCTGAGAATGGAAGGTGTGAAATAGAGGGGGAGAGCACAGGAAAGACAAGTTCCTTAGTGGAACTCCAATTATCCCAAAAAAGGGGGCAGCCCAGGAGTTGGGGCAAGCCCTTAGCTGGCAGGCTGAATCCTGAAAGGAGCTTGGCTCCTAAGATTGTTCGTTAGCTGTAAGGAGAAGTGAGGTTGGGAAACACAGTGGAGTTAGGGGAGGTGCCGCGTGGCACGGGGGAAGGGGAAAGGTACCACGAGGCAGAATGCCTTGGCGGACTGACCCAAAGGAGGGCAGCCGAAGGGATGGCCCACAAGGAGATTTACAGGGAAAATTTAACCTCAGAGCCGTGACTGGGATCTCTGACAGGGCAAGGCAAGGCGGGACTGCTGGAGAGCTCTCCAGAGGGGGGTCTCCGAGGCCTGACATAACTTGGATTTCAAACTGGATCTGAGTTTGTGGATCTGGACTGGGCCTGTGCCCTCTGCTTGGGGGCCACGGGTCAAGGATACACGGTTTTGTTGGTGTGGGAAGTACTGGGACGGCCTTCACAGCACAGATAGCTCCTGTGGCCCACAGAGAAAGCGGGAGAGACTCTCCTGACATTCTCTCCCATACAAGAGACCTCTTCTCCCTGTGGGCCATGAGGATGTTCCTCAAAATGTTCCCCTCGTCTCCATCTGGACTTAAACTTCCTAGAATCAAACCAGATAAGGCTCTGGGTCTTTTCCTCAAGCCTATACCCTGGCTTCTTGGACTAAATTAACTGGGGAGAAGGGGATGAGAAGAAAAACAAAGGAGGATGGGTCCCCCAAAGGAGGATGGATGAGGAAGCGTTTACCCAACACCCCCTCTGGACCGGGCACTGTGCTCGGTCCTGGGGATTCACGGCAGCCCTTGGGGCCCGAGGACTTTATTCAGATTGAGGAGGTAACAAGATGGAGAGGGGCCTTAAGGGGCTGTGGCAGGGTTGAGGATGGCTGGGGGTTGTCGCGGAGGCTCGTTTCTGAACAAGGACAGTGACAGGCTCACCTGTTGGAGCCCGGGACACCGTGGGAGGGGTTGAAGAGGCTCCATGGCCACCCTGAGGCCTCACACTGGCTATAAAGGGTGACCTGCCCTTGCCACACGGATGGCTGCTGTGGGTGTTGTCGTTTCTCCTTGGACCGTGAGACGGGGCTTTACAGCTTAGGAACACCAGGGCAACAAATATCAAAGCCCCACGAAAATGGAAAAGGGAACCTCAAGATGTCCCTAAGTCCACCCTGGCCATGGACATTAACTTTTAACTCTCCATCGCTTGCGTCCAGGCCCCAGCAAGGGTGTCGGCCTGAGCCCAGTGTGCAGATCAGCCTTCGCTCTGGGCTTTCGTTCGTCATGTTTGCTGGGGCGCCTTCCCCTCGCTGGAGGAGGCTCCGCTTCTTTCCCCATCGGCCTCCCAGTCTGCTTTCCTGCAGCTCTCATCCTCCTATGCAGCTCATGTTTCCCTGCCTCTCCCCCTAGTTCCAGCTCCCGAGGCCAAACAAATCTGGGCCCCTCCGTAGCCTCCCCAGTCCCTGAAGGCAGCTGATCTGGGCCCCTCGAGCCTTCTTGCATCCGGGCCAAGCATTGCCAGGGCCTTCAGCACTCCAGCATCTGGTCTGGAACTCTCAGGTGCCCGAGTTCCTGTTTCCAGACACTTTGTAGCTCACCTGGGACCGTTCCAGGAGGCGGAGCCCCAGACCGGGCCACCAAGAGCACGGAAGGCCTCCCGGGCAGAATGCGGCCGCTTTAAGGCCCTCCCTCTTTGGCCGCCTGCTCCTCCAACGGCTCGTATCGGACTTGCTGGGTCCCCAGAGCTCCCGGGCGCTCTCCTCTTTAGCCAAGCCTTCCCCACCGGCTTTTGAAGTTTATTTTTTGAACCCAAGTATAGTCCTTGACATTTATCCTGATTCCATTTCTTCTTGGAGTCGGCCCATCCTTCCAGACTGCCAAGCTCTTTTTGGACGCGGACTTTGTCTCCAGTGTGTGAGTTCTCCCGCCCAGCTTTGGGACATCTGCAAATCCCAGAAGCCTGCCGCGTCTCCCTTCCAGTTACCGATGGGGATGTTGGGCGGCGGAGGGGTCTCTGGGGGCTCCCACCGACCTTCCTCCAGAGCGGTTGCCCTTTGGGTCCATCCTTCCCCGGGCTCCGAATCCAGTGAGTTTGGTTGCTCTCCAGCCCACGGGGGCCTGTGACACTTTTAAATCTTATTTCTTGAGGAATAACTTGGCATTTTTTTCACATTTGGGAAGTGGGTGACCCAGAGGGTTAGGGGAGGGGGATGGGTGGTGGCGGGTTGGACGAGCTCAGCTCTCTTTCCTCCATGGTTTGGCTTCCTTGGCCTTGACCTGGGCCTGCTTGGTGCTCGGCCCACGGGGGGTGGCGAGGTCACTAGGTCACCGCAGATACACTTATTAAGCTCTCGCTGTGTGCCAAGAACTGTGCCGACCCACAGTTACAAATACAAATAAAGGGAAGGGAGCATCCCGTCCGACAAGGAGTTTTCCTCTTAACTGGAGGCGGCCCATGGAGGGGAATGGCCAGGGAAGCCCGTTCTGGTCAGTGGGGCCTCAGCTGGGCACATTTCCTTGCCTCTGGTGGCGACACTGATTGATTTATAGTCTCAGAATGGAAAGGGAGGCTTGGGGGAAAGACAGTGGGGGGTCAGAGGGGAGGGAAGCATTCGGGTCCTTGGAGACTCGGGGCGGGAGCAGAGCTAAGAGCGTATCTTCCAGGGCACAGTTCCTGGTCCAAGAAACAAGGCAGTTTATGAGAAAACAGTGGGAGCAATAAAATAAATGAAGCACATCCCTCTATCTCATGGGACAGAGCCCTGCTCACCTCGCCCTAGTTACAGCTACGGAATTGTCTCCTCCTCCCTCCCTTGTTTCCCCCTTTCCTTACCCAGGGATTCTTGGGCTCAACTTTACCCAGTTTATCCTCAGCTAATTTACAAACTCTCCAGGGACCCCTTCCATTCTGCCTGATTTTGCTCTAGTTCTCTCCCCTGCAGCCTCCCCTCTCCTTCATCCGCTGCTTAGCCGGAATCCGTTCCCTCTCAGACCAGCCACCAGAACCACATAAGTTAGCACCCACCCCCACGCTCACTTCCTCGGACCCCCCAGAAAGGGGTTTCCCACCCAGAAAGAGAATTTCTAGAACTCCAAAGGCTACAGAGCCTCTGCTCACAGCAGCGTCAGGTGAATGTCTAGATGAGACCACGAAGGCTTCGGGAGGTTCCTCCCTTGCCGACGGCGGGACCACCAGTAAGTGAGGACCCGGCTCATTTTGTGGCGTGGCCTCCAGCAGGGCAAAAAAAAAAATGTAAAGTCAAATCGTGGAGGGCTCCCTTTCCCTTCTAATGGGAGAATGAGTGCAGGGCATAGAAGTAAGTCAAGGGAGACAAAGATCTTCCCTGGAGTCTGGCTGGTTTGGAATCCTTTTCAAAGCAGGGACAACTCATCTGCCAGCAGAGCAATCGTCTTCAGACAGCACAGGGAGGGTGTCAGTGAACCTCTGGAACTTGGAGCCT
The DNA here is from genome assembly GCF_016432865.1 of Antechinus flavipes. Classification (NCBI taxonomy): domain Eukaryota; kingdom Metazoa; phylum Chordata; class Mammalia; order Dasyuromorphia; family Dasyuridae; genus Antechinus; species Antechinus flavipes. The sequence goes on from NC_067399.1 coordinate 21,097,297, forward strand.
CAGTCCCCCAGGGGTGCATGAAACGGGCCCTGGGAGTCCTGGGACCAGACATCTGGAGCTGGAAGGGCCTCGGAGCCCATCCCCTCCCCATTTAATAGCTGAGGAAACTGAGTCCCAAAGTAAATAACTTGCCAAGGTCCAAGCCAGAAGAGACTCTGAGGTTGAGCCCCTTGTTCTACATGTGGGTCCCAAGGAGCTCCATTCCCTCTTCCCTGTACTTCAGGATGCCTACTCAATCGGCAAGCATTTATTAAGCACCTACTATGTGTCACCCAGTGATGATGGTACAAAGCCTAAAACAGCACCCGCCCCGTCTCCTGACCCCAGTTCTGTGACCGTTCCTGCTGTCAGTCATAAAAAAATGAAGCACATAGTTGGTGCTTAATAAATGTATATTGACTGATTGTTGTCAATACACATTTATTAAGCACCAACTACAGTTTACACAGTGCTGTAGGGTCTGCAGAGGGCTTTTTGCCCAGGAACTCCCTTGAGCTCTTTCCCGTTGAGGACCCCGAGGCCCAGAATCTCCTTGCCTTAGCCACAGCCACAAGCAGCGAATGAACGAGGTCCGGAGTTGGGAGTGGGACCTGGCAGGGACGGCCTTCTGGGTTTTTAGGGATCAGTGCTAGAATCACAGAAAGTCCGAGTTAAAAGGTAAGCCGGGGCTCAGCAGCCCCCCCACCCATCTGTAGCGTGAGTCTCCTCTGCGTCATCCCTGCCAAGTGACCGTGAGGCCTTTACTTGGATACTTCCTGGGACAGGGAACTCACTACAGCGCAAGACAAGTCTTAAGATGATCAGATTTCAAGTGAAAAGGGTCCTTGCAGATAATCTGGCCTAATGTCCTCATCTTACCTGTAAGGACACGGAGGCTGTGAAAAGTGCACGCTAGCTAAGGAGATGCAGAGCTGGGGTTCCAGCCCCGATCCCTCTGACCCGAGAGTTCCTTTGTCCTGTTGTTCTCTCTGAACCCTTCCGCGTGCTCTTTGTTTCCAGCTTGGGACCCCTTTGGAGGAAATGGGTCCCCCGGGGCCACTCTGTTCTGAGGAAGGGAGGATGATGGGATTTGGCCACCAGTGGCCTTTTTCCAGCCCCGCTCGGGGTTTGGGGGAGGGGCTTCCCTTCTGAGGGGCTGAGATTTGGGCAAGGAAACTAAGTCTCCTCCCGGGCATCCTCCCATCAGTCCTTAAAAGTCCAGCCGTCCCTTTTGTCTCATTGTTTTCCTCGAAGGCCCACGTGCCTACAGGTGGAGGGGGGTGGAGGACGTCCCGGGAAAGGGGGTAGGGCCTCCCCGCCCATCCTGGTGGGTGCCAGCAATGACCGAGGGGCCATCTGGTGGCTGGTGGGGAACATGGGCGTGTGTGGCACGAGGCGGTCGCTCGGTCCCTCTGCCCAGAGAACAGATGGCCTCCCCCACCCCCTCCCGGCAGAAGCCTCCTCCCCCCACCTTCCCAGCTCCAGTTAGCAGCACTAATTGGGCTCCATCGGCTGTTGTCGGTCAAACCCAGATCCTTCCTCCTTGGGCCCTGACCAACCGAGCCGTACCGTCCTTCTGGTCCTTGACAGCCACAAGAAGGGAAGGAGCAAATGATGAAACGTGGCCCAGCACTTTCTGGCCTCCTCGGGGCCTGGCCTTCAGGCTCCTTTTTTCCCAGCCTGTCGGAGCCTGGCTCTGCACAAGGGTGGCCAAGAATCTCTCGGAGGAGATCTGGGTGCTTCCCGGTCGCCCACCTGGGACTTTGGGGGCCTTCGCAGCAAGGGATGCTCTTGGCCGGGGTCTCGCCCCCCAGTCTGGGAGGAAGGGGCTGCTCCAAGTTCCCCCGGCTCCTGCTAGGACACGGCCACGGTGGGCCCCACCCTCTTCCAGGGAAGGAGGAAACGAGGGCAGGGAACCTGTTTGGTCCCGGCTGAAAATAGCAGCGTGTTTTAGCTCTCCCCACACTGAAAGCCTTAAAAATACCTTCTAACCCAAAGTCTTCTGGGGTAGGCAGGACGCCTGACAGAAGCTTGGAGGGAGGCAGGGAGGCAGTGAGTCATCTCCACTGTAGCGCAAGGCTTTTTCCAAGGCAGGTGCATCCCTCCTACCCCGTGTTCCAGCCCGAGGCCTTTGTTCGCCGGGCAGGAGGCCTGCCTGTTCCGAGGCGGAGAAGGGGTAACGGGCCCATATGGGAGCTCCAGAGGCAGGGGGTATTGCATCTCCCGGCCAGACTGTCCTTGCCATTCTTCTTCCCGACAACCACCCCCTTGCCGTTGTACAGGACCCCTCCCCCCGAATGGCCTTCCTTAGCCTGCTTCCTTTCATGATTCAGTTAAGGGGGTGCCCCCCCAGGAAGCCTTTCCTGATCCCCTGGCCCAGCTGTTAGAGCCGCTCCCCTCCTGGCAGATTTGGATAGACTGCTGATTTGTCTGGGTGCCCATTGTTTCCCTCCCTTCCATTCTCATTTAATTAATGGAAGCCATTAGCTTCTCTCAATGTCAAGGAACCTCAGAGGCCATCCACACAACCCGAGCCTGACCAAGAATCTGCTTTGGAATCCCTGCCGATTGGTCACCGTCCGTGGCTCGATGCCCGCCGGTGGCCCTTGTCCCTCCCAAGACACTAAAGCGTTAGGAACTGTTCCCTGGCTTCTTGTTGTCTGCCATTTGGGCCCATTGCCCCTCCTGCTCTCCGTGCCTCTCCCTCCCCATGGCCTTTTAGACATTACCTCTAACCTTCGGCCTGTCCTCGTCGGCTCCTCCTGGATGGCCCGGTCAGGTTCTGTGTAGCTTTGCCCAAGGGCTGGGACTCAACCCGCCGGATCCTCGGTCCCCTTGCTTTGTCAGTGGACAGATACCGGCAGCCGGGCTATTTTCAGTCATGCCTTATTTTTTCTCCCAGTTACTGGTTGCTCTGATGCCATTCCTCTGTCTCCTCTCTGACGGGGAATCTTGGCCACCGGACCCCTTCCATTGCCCCTCGCCGGTTTCAGAAGGGAGCCTTTTAAATAAAGTTAATGGGCTCACCCTCCGGGGGTCCTCTCCAGCCTAAACATCTCCAGTTCCTTCAGCTCTTAAGCGACACCAGCCTGAGACCCTTCCCCTTCCTCCTGCTGACCAAGGCCCTTCCTGGGGTGCCCACAGCCAAATGTGGTCATTCGTGGTATCTTCCTGGTCTTAGTATATTAAGAGGACAGTCCAGTCAGTCAACAAACATTTGTTAGATGCCTACTATGTGCCGAGCAATGTGCTAAGCGCTACCATTGAGAACAAAAGGGAAACCTAGGTAGGCCCAGGTGTTTTGCCAGCTTAGCAAACATGAGGCTGAGGAGCTGCCAGTCCCTAATGACAAGAGCATCCATCACACCCCAATCCAATGTCACTGAAGGTCGGAGTAGCCTTGTTCTAGGCCGCTGCATTTCTGCTTGGCAGCCAGAATCTGGAGCTCTAAAGGTAAGCTGAACCGAGTTTAATATGATTGGCTGCTGGGACTAAGAGAGGCGGCAACTTGGAAGGATTTTCTTTTTCCCCCTTTCCCACCAACACCCATCTGAGCTGCATCCCAGTCCCTCGGGGGCTGGTCCTTCACTCTCCCCAAATAGAACAAAAGGATCCAAGCCATCGGGGCCTCTTGTGCTCATGGAACAGATTTGGATCCCGGTCCGTTACCTGCCTGCTTCCATATCGGATATGTTACCTACATAGCCTCTGATCTTTGTCTACTTCAGGAAGTGGTATTTTAAAAAATCTCTATCACAGATGAGGTTCTAAAGTCATACTTGGTAGGCAGCCATTGTCTCTAGCTATTCATAGGGCCAGCTTTGCCAGTCAGAGGACCTTTTGCTGTTGCCCAATTTTGTTCTACAAAGGGGACGGGGAAGAGGGGAGGGGAGGCCGGGGATCATGCTTTCCGGATTTACGGAGAAGTTGTGTTACAGGACAGAGAGGAAATGCCTGGTGACCAAGGGCATAGTTCTGTCTGAGGCAGTGATTCTGGGGGTCAGACTTCTCCCCTAAGAACCTGAGAAATCAAAATTAAAAATATAAGTGAGTTGGAGGGGCTTAGCAACCAGCCAGTCATTAAATAGTGCTTAACTAAAGCACCTACTAAGTTCCAGGAATCACACAAAGCTTCGAAGATACAAAGAAAAGTAAAAGTTAATTGCTGCCCCCCCCCCTGAATTCACAATCTAATAAGGGAGATGATGAATAAACTGCTATGTACAATTTTAGTCAATCGTTTCAGTCATATATTCATGACCCCATTATGATTTTCTTGGCAAAGATACTAAAGTGGTTTGCCATTTCCTTCTCCAGCTCATCTTACAGATGAGGGAACCGAGGCAAACAGGAAGAAGTGACTTGCTCAGGGTCATACAGCTAATTTGTATCTGAGGTTAGATTTGAACTTGAAAAGATGAATCTTTCTGACTTTAAGCATGACACGCAACCCACTGCATCACCTAACTGCCCTAAACAAGCAGGATAAATAAGAAATTGATTAACAGAGGGAAGGCGCTGGAATTAAGAGGTGTTGGCTTCTGGAAAAAGGAAGATGGGATTTTAACTGGGACTAGAAGCCGGTAGGTGGAAAGGGGGGAGAACATTCCAGGCGTGAGGGTCAGCTGATAAAATCAGTCAGTAAGTATTTATTAAGCACCTAGTATGTGCCAGACATTGTGTTAAGCTTTGGGGTGTATCAAAAAAGGAGGGACCCCCCAAAAAAGAACCCATTCTTCAAGGTACTCACAATCCAATGAGGAAGATAAGACAGATAAATATGTACAAAGAAGCTAAAGGGAATAAAGAGGAAGGGCACAGGAGTTTAGAGAGATTGGGAAAGGCTCCCTGTAGAACGTGGGGTTTGATCTGGAACCTGAAGCAAGCCAAAAACCATCAGGAAATGGAAACGAGGAGGGAGAGAAAATGTCTGGAGCTGAGAGATGAGTGTCTTGCTCGAGGAAAAGCCAGGAGGACACTGTCATCGGATGGAAGAGTCGTATCAGAGAATAAGGTATAAGAAGTCTGGAAAGGGAGGAGGGGGCAGATTGTGAAAGGCCTCGGATGCCCAACAGAGCACTTTGTATTGCAGTGGAGAGGTGATAGGCAATCCTGGAGTTTTGGGTGTATATGAGAAAATTCTCATTGTTAGGAGATGGAGTGTCTCGTCCAAGGAACAGGAGGTAGGCCAGTGTCTTTGGCTCAGAGTGTGGTGAATGTGGATATTGGGTTTGTGTGTAAAGTGTGAGAAGACTGGAATGGTGTGGATGGGGGTAGGTTATAAAGGAGTTTGGATGCTAAGCACAATTTTATATTTAGTCTTTCAGGTTATAGGAACTGTACCTAAAGTTTAGGGGTGGTGGGGGTGATGGTGGGGTAAGTGTGTGAGTGTGTGTGTGTGTGTGTGAGAGAGAGAGAGAGAGAGAGAGATAGACAGACAGACAGAAAGAGGGGAGAGAGAGAGAGGAGGGGAGAGGAGAGGGAGAAGGAGAAACAGAGACAGAAAGAGAGAAGGACAGAAGGAGGGAGGGAGAAGGAGGTGGAAATTAAATTTGTGTTTTAGGAAGATCAGTTTGAGAGCAGTGGGGAGAAACTTGAGGCAGCAATATCAACCGGCATACTGTTGTAATAGTCCAGGTGTGAGATGATCATGGCAACAGTGTCAGAGTAGATAGGAGATAGATGAGAGCGATTACAAAGGTAAAATCCTTAGGCTTTGGCAACAAGCCTCATTTGGGGTGATGATGAGTTAAGGATGATACCTGAAGTTGTGAGCTTGGGGGCCTGGATGGATGATGCTACCCTTAAAAGTAGTAGGGAAGTTAGGAAAGGGATAGTTTTGGGGGAAAGATAATGAATTCATTTTTGGACATGTTGAGTTCAAGATGTTTAAATGGATAATTAGAAATGTCAGTGTAGAGGTAAACAGAGGGGAAGGGCAGGATGTTTAGATTTAAAAATCATTGGTATAGAGATGATAAAGAATCTTTGGGAGCTGATGAGAGCACCAAGTTAAATATTATATTGAGAGAAGAGAAGAGGACCCAGGATTCAGCACAGGTACTCATAGTCAGTGGGTGTGATCTGGATAAAGATCCAGCAAAGGAGACTGAGGAGGAGCAGGAGAAAATAATGGCAAGAAAACCCAGAATTCATAGCAGCTCTTTTCGGGTGGCTAAGAATTGGACATTGAAGGGATGCCCAGTAATTGGGGAATGGCTGAAAAAGGTGTGGTATATATTTGTAATGGAATAGTGTTGTGCTATAGGAAATGACAAACATGATGGTTTCAGAAGTACCTGGAAAGACTTCCTGAACTGATGCTGAGTGAAGTGAGCAAAACAAGGAACACTGTACACAGTAACAACAGCATTGTGTGGTGACCAACTGTGATAGACTTCTCTTCTCAGCAATGCAATGAGCTAAGACAATCCCAAAGGACTTAGGGTGGAAAAAGGTTTGTTACCTTCAGAGAAAAAATGGATACATCTGAATTCAATGACCAAAGCACACTATTTTCCTTCCCTCCTTTCCTCCCTCCCTCCCTCCCTCCTTCTTTTTTCCCTCCTTCCTTCCCTCCTTCCTCCCTCCCTCCCTCTCTCCTTCCCTTCCTTCCTTGCTTCCTTCCTTTCTTCCTCCCTCTGGAAATAGAAATTGCACATGTATAATCTGTATCATATTGCTTACCATTGAAGGAAGGATGGAGGGAAAGGAGAGAGAGAGAAAATTTAGAATGCAAAATTAAAAAAAAAAAACACCCTAAATGTTGAAATTTGTTTTTACATGTGATTGGGGGAAATAATATTTTTTTTAAAGGAGCTTGAACTAGAAAAAAAAAGTTTAGAGAGAAGAAATTATCAAGAAGAGAGTGATTAACAGCACCAGTGCTTTAAAGCTGTCAGGAAGAATGAGGATTGAGAAAAAGCCCTTAAATTTCACAACTAAGACTCCGTGGCTTTTCCCCTTCCTGGAAAGGGAGGAGTCTAGTGCTCCATGGAATGGTATTTCCCCTGTTGCTTAGAGAAGCAGGGGACCCAGCGAGGTGGAATGACTATTTTCTCCCCTTACTTCAAAGCCAGGAGAAAGGTATTGCATAGAATGGCATTTCTCTTCTTCCATGGAAGGCTCAAGAGTCATAAGATGGGTCTTTGCTTTAAAAAAAAAAAAAAATCCCTTACAGCCTTTCCAAAGGCAGCCTGGTACCACAGACATGTCTGAACTCAGATCTTACCTCTGGCATGTGTGACCTTAGAAAAATCTTATGATCCCAATAGCTCAATGAGACGGTTCCCCAATGGAAGTGAAAAAGGAACCCCGAAACGCTAAAACTCCTCAAAGGAGAAAATCTCCTTCGACTCTGCCTCAGTGAGAAGACCCCCCCCAAAGAATCAGATAAAGTGGTTTATCCAGGTGGGATTGGTTCAATCCTGGGCAAAAGAATTCCAACCCTATTCAATTAAAGAAACGCATTCAATTCTACTCAAATTCAGCTCAAGCGGAAACTCAGCTTGCAGCCAAAGACCTCCTTATAAAAATGGCAATTAAAAACTCATTTCTTTGCAGAGGTTCCAGCTATGCCATGCTTGCTATGCCAAGGAGGCCTCTGCCTACTGGATAATATTCTTTTCCAGTGCTACCCTCTCTTTTCCCTTGCGCCAAACCCCGAGGGACTGCAAGGGAGCCAAACCTCTCCATTTGGTTCCCTGAATCCTAAACCTGCCACTAGACCTTATCATTTAACTCTCTCCCCACCAGAAACCCTAATCTCATTTTGGTTCCCTATAAAAGGGAACCCCAAAATTGAAACCTCATATTTTTGGTTCCCTAACCAGGAACCCCCAAAACTAAGATTTCACCTCATCAGGAGGAGTTTTCTACCCAAGTTCAACCTCCCTCCCCCCAAAAAAAAAGTATCCTTTCAGTTAATCTCTTTGCAGTTTCAGCCAGACTGATACAAGTTTTTAGGTAGTTTGGCAGCAAAGGGATTGAGGAGGCACTAGAACCATTTAATCCATTTATTAAGCACTTGCTGTGTGTCAGGCAAGAAGCATCCTGGATAGAGGCGGACTGAGAATCGGGAAGTCCTGGCTGGCTGATGCACCCCTTGCTTCTCAGTTCTAAGATCATAGATTGCTGAGAAGATGCCAACCTTCATTGGTAGAATTTCCTCACCTAGGAATTCAGTGAAATAAGAGGTCCAGGCCCTATCAAGAACGGCTTCAAGTACGGCACCAGGTGCTGTGGATGCAAACAAAATACGGGATGGGATACATAGTAGCTCACGTTTCTACAAGTTTAAAGTGTGTCTACAGTGTCCTCGTTTGATCCTTGAAACCAACAGGAGAGAGAGTTGTATGGGAAATAGTTCTTATTGGGATCCAGTTCTCATCCCAGTTCTGCAGATAAGGAAATAGATTCAAGGAATTGCTTGCCCAGAGTCAGGGAGAACATTGTACGTAGTAACAGCAGCATCGTGGGGTGATAGACTTGTCAGCAATGCAATGAGCTAAGACAATCCCAAAGGACTCAAGGTGGAAAAATGTTCTCTACTTTCAGAGAAAAAATGGATGCATCTGAATACAGACGAAAGCATGCTATTTCCCCTCCCTCCCTTCCTCCTTCCTTCCTTCCTCCTTCCTTCCTTCCTTCCTTCCTTCCTTCCTTCCTTCCTTCCTTCCTTCCTTCCTTCTTTCCTTCCTTCTTCCTTCCTTCCTTCCCCTCCCTCCCGTCCTCCCTCCCTTCCCTTCCTCCTTCCTTCTTTCCTTCCTCCTTCCTTCTTTCCTCCCTCCCTTTCTTCCTTCTTTCCTCCTTCCTTCCCTTCTTCCTTCCTTCCATCCATGCATCCATCCTTTCCTCTTTTGAGCATGAGTTGGAGCAAACTCCAACACCCCATCCACATTGTCCCTCAGCCTTAGGCTGCATTCAGAGAGGAATATCATTTTGGGATAAGCATCTTGATCTTAGGATTCCTTTAAGTTCTTAAAATTTATTGAAGACCCCAGAGATATTTATTTGCGTGGGTTATCTGTATCAACATTTACTGTATTAGAAATTAAAAATCTTAATCTTATAATGAAAACAACTTGGATCAATAAACATTTATTATGTGTCTGCTCTGATGTCCAGGCACTATACTGAGTTCTGGGGACATGGAGGCAATTTGAGAGCTACTGCTGTTCAGGCTCAAGGAGATGCTAATCCCCTCTCTCCTGGGCCCTGTCAGGCCACACCTGGAGTCCTGTGTTCAGTTCTGGGGGCTGGCGGAGGAAAGACATCGATGAGCTGAAGAGTATCTGGAGGGTGGGGAAGGGCCTTGAGCTCATGGCATCTGATTAAAGGAACTGGGGGTGTTTCTCCTGCAGAAGAGGAGGGGGAGATGATAGCTGACTTAAAGATTTGAAAGTCTGTCACATGAGAGGCATTGGACTTGTTCTCTATGACCCCAGAGTGTGGGAAAATGGGGGGAAGTTGTAGAGACGCCAGTTGAGTCAATGCCAGAAAGCTTTCCTAACGGTAGTTTTCCCCAAGTGGAATGAACCGTCCATGGAAGCGGAGGGCTTCCTCTCACTGGAGCCCTTCAGGAGAGTCAGGAGAGCACTTGGAGAGGGCCGAGATGGTCCAGACGGCTCCCAAATCCTTCATCTCTGGCATTGGGAGAGTTCCCTCCTTTGGTCCCTCCATGCTAGAGACTCTTGAGTCTCTCGTGTTCCTGCTCCCTTCTTCCAAGGACCACGTGTGCTCCCCAAGCAATGTGGATCGAAGGCCTCCCAACAACTCAAATGGCCCAGAAGGAAATCGGGTTGCCACTAATTTAAATTTAAAAGTGAAATCTGAGGGAGGAGTTTAATATTGTCCAGTCTCCCAGCCTTCCTTTTCATTGCTCTTCTTTCTCCCGGTTTCATTAACCACGAGCTCCTGCAGCCAGATCTCAGGTACTCAGGGGCTGATGAGCTCCTCTGTGAATTTCCCAGACCTCCTGCTGCCTCTGTCTCCCCTTTGTCTCTTAGAGGTAGCATATCTCAAGAGAAGTCCCTAGACTAGAAGCTGGACAAGCTGGGTTCTGTTCCTGATTCTGTCACTCAGTAACCGTGACCCCACTTAATAGGTAAGTGGGTAGCTAGTGCATTTATTAAATACCTACTGTGTACCAGATTTTGCACTAAGCCCCAGGGGTACAAATACAAGCTAAGGAGGTATCCATGCCCTCAAGGAGCTTATGTTGCAATGATAGAAGATTACATAAAGGGCACCTGGCAAGGACTGGGGTGGAGATGTCTGCTATACAGTGGAAAGGTCTGGTTCTTGGCCAAATAAGGCAGAAGCTCGGCTATCCCGGCCCAGGGCCAGAGTTCCGACTTCCAGGTGGAGAGGTTGGGAGGGGATGGAGGGGATGGTGGCCTGAGCGAAGACATCTTTTAAAATAGAACTCAAAGCCTTCTACCTCATGGGCGTCACCATTGGGTAAAACTAGAGAAGAGAGATGAAACCCTTTGAACAAGATAAGAACACTGCCGACGGGGAGGCTTTGTTTGGGCTTTCCTGTTTACCAGAGGCTCAGAACAGAGTGGCGCTGATCGCAGAGGATTCTGGGGGAAGGTTTGGCTGTAGAGGAGACTGAAACTTTTCTTCCAAGTGAGGGTTTTGTTTCTCGGTTTGCTCTGGGGGGGCAGGGGCAGTAGGAGAGATTCCAGGCCCTGCTGGCTGGCGTGGCAAAGAGCTGGCAGTTGTCCTGGATGGTGGACAGGCCAGTTAAGAGAGGCTGAGCCCGCTTCTAGAGCCCTCCCGCTCCTGTCTCCCCTCAGCTGTGCCATGGTCTTGAAGAAGCTGGTTCGCTCATTCATTCCTGGCCTGAGATCTGCTAAGATCCAGTCCTTGGCACAGAAATGCCACCAGAAGAGCAGAGTGACCTCCAATCTCTCCCCCCACACCCCACCCAAGATGGGTGCCCTTCCTGCTCGCCCATCCCGGCCCCTCCCCGAGCAGCAGACATTCCGAGATGGCACCTGCCCCTCTTCCCGGGCTAGCCTCGGCCGCATTGTTCTTCTAATTGGTGAAGCTGCATCTGTGTCCCCTGGGCTCCAGGAGCTTCCTCCGGGCCCAGCGGAACGGCAGATTGGAGAGACAGATTGATGCTGGCGAGTGAGCAAAGGCAGAAGTGCAGGGAGGCAGAGTTGGGTGGGGACCAGCTCCCTGGGAGAATGGAGGGAGGGGGGAGCTCGTATGGAGGCTTTGGGGGAGGGTGCTCTCAGAGGCCCAGCCCCGTACTAGGTGTTTGCTGGAGGGAGGAGACCCAGACATATAAAGACCCGGTCCCCCGACCTTGAGGTGCCGTGTTCTGGTTCGGCTGCCTGGCATTCGGGCAGGGGAACAGAGCCGCAATGCCAGGGAGTTCTATTTTCCGCTGTACTTTCCCACCCACAAAGTCATTTGTACTCCCATAAAAGCTCGGAGGCAAGCAGGCCGGGGGTCATAGGACTGCAGGAGCAAAGGCTTAAAGCCAGAAGGGGCCTTGGAGACTGCATTTCACAGAGGAGACCACTGAGGCAGGGAGGTTACGTCCAAGTCGTTCGCCCAAGGGTACACAGCATTTAAGCCCATCTGACTCCACAGCCGTCGCCCTCGTTGGAAATCCTTGAAAGGAAATTCAGAGTTCAGCCTTCCCTGCAGTCTCCACAGCATTCCTGACAGCATTCCAGTCTTTTATGGAGCACTTCCAGTGACAGGGAACTCACTACCTAATCTTTCTCCTGCCAGTTTGAATTCTTAGGCTGGGCTTTCTTATACTGAGCCAAAAGCTGCCTCTGTACCCCTGCTGGTTGTCGTAGATCTGCCCTCTGAAGCTAGAAGACTAAATCTTACCTGTAATTTCTTTCAGACGCCCTTAGGAGCTCATTCAGTTTGAGCTGGGCAGGCCCCTTCTTACTATGGTTTCTTCCCTTTGGTTCTATCCCTTTGGTTGAGTTCCCCTCCTCCTCCAAGGTGAGCCAGGAGACAGAGCTGAGGAGGGAGAATATTCCGGCTTGGGAGAGAGCCGGGGGAAGTGCCCGGAGCTGAGAGAGAGGGGGTCTTGTTCAGGAAACAGGAGGCCGGCATCCCTGAATGAAAGAAGACATGGCAGGGAGTCAGATGTAAAAGAATGGCGATGGGTAGGGAGCAGATTATGAAGGACTGAATCAGAGCATCTTGGGTTTGAGCCTGGAGGTGACAGGGAAGCCACTTTATTGAATAGGAGGGGAACATGGTTGGACCCGAACTTTTAAGAAGATCCTTTTGGTGACCGGATGTAGGATATTTAGGATAGTTGGGACAGGCAGACCACCGGCAGCCATTACAATAATCCAGGGATGAGGAAACAGGGGCCTTCCCTAGAGTGAGATCAGTGTCAGAGGAGAGAAGGGAGCATATCGGAGAGATGTTACAAGAGTCACGTCAACAGAGTTTATCAACAGGTTTGATATGGGGTTGTGAGATAGGAATCCAAGATGATTTCCCAGCATCCTTCACTTTCATTGCCCTCTGCCCTCTCCTATGGCCACTTCTCTAGCCCAGGGCCTCATTGCCTGTCACCTGGACTGTACAGTAGCTTCCTGATTGGTCTTCTTTGTCTCAAGGGTCTTCCCCCAATCCACAAGCTTCCAAAATGATTTGCTAAAGTACACATCTCATCATATCACTCTTCTACTCAATAAACTCCAGCGACTCCCTGGTACCTCTAGGATCAAATTCACCTCCTCTGTTTGACATCTAAAGATCTTTATAATTTGATTCCCAGTCTACTTTTCAGTCAACAAACATTTATTAAGCACTTTCTGTGTACCGGACAGGAGGCTAAGGGTAAAGATACAAAAAGAAGCAAAAAACAAAACATGCTCTTCAGGAGCTCACAGTCCAATGGGAGAGACAACAAGCAAGTAGCAAAGAAGCTATACACAGGATAAAAAGGAAATAAAGGAGCTACTAGAATTAAGATTTGAGAAATGCTTTCTGTAGAAGATGGGATTTTAGATGAGACTTAAAGGAAGCCAGAGAGCTGAGGAGGGAGACTATTCCAGGCCTGGGAAAGGGGAAATGCCCGGAGCTGAGAGAGAGAGGATCTTGTTCAGGGAACAGTTAGGAGGCCGTTGTCACTGAATGAAAGAAGACATGGCAGGGAGTCGGATGTAAAACAACAGGAAAGGGTGGACCTGGGGGGCAGATTATGAAGGACTTTGAACACCAAACAGAGGATCTTGGGTTTGAGCTTGGAGGTGATCGGGGACCACTCCTCCATGCATTCCCAGTTTATCGAATAGGAAGGGAATATGGTTGCACCTGCAACCATATTTTTTTTCTTTTTTGCTGAGGCAATTGGGGTTAAATGACTTGCCCAGGGTCACACTAGGAAGCATTAAGTGTCTGAGACCCTATTTGAACTCGGTGGACCTGCATTTTAAGAAGATCATTTTGGTGACCGGATGTAGGATAGTTTGGAGATGGAGCAGGCAGAGCCACCCGCAGCTATTGCAATGATCCAGGAATGAGGAAACAGGGACCTTCCCTAGAGTGAGATCCGTGTCAGAGGAGAGGAGGGAGCATATCGGAGAGATGTTGCAAAAGTCACGTCAACAGAGTTTTATCCACAGGTTCTTGGGAGGGTGAGACAGTGAGGAATCCAAGATAGCTCCCAGAGTCAGCTTGAGAGACAGTATTGCCTTCTTCCATGATAGGAGTGGGGGGGGCAGACCCTCTAGGGGGAAAGGGGAGTTCGATTTAGGGCATGAGTTTTAGATGCGTATTAGAATCCAATTGGGGATCTCTCGGAGGCTTTTGGAGATGTGAGATTGGAGGTGGCTGAAAGGTTAAGGCAAGAAAAGTAGAATCGGGAATCAGCGTAGAGACGGTAAATAAATCTTGGGAGTTGATAGGATCACCGAGAGAGGCAGGAGGAAAAGCAGAAGAGCAAGTTCTGCAAATCTAAAGAGGGGAGAGTACCAAGAAGCGTTATCAGCAGTGTCAAAGGCTGCACGGAGGTCAGAGAGAATGGGGATGGGGAAAAGGCCGCTGGATCCGGCGGCTGGAGAGCCCGGCGACGTTGGAGAGAGGGGTTCTGGTGAAATGGCGAGATCCGAAGCTGGATTCTAAGAGCGTGGAGGGACCTTTTTGTGGAGGTTGACCGCACAGGGCAGAGGAGATGTGGGGCGATAGCAAGGACAGAAGGATTAAGTGGGCTCTTTTTGAGGGGGCAGCCCGCTGAAGACAAGGTTGCTTGTGCAAGTAGAGGAGTTAGACCCAGGAAGGACATCACATGAGACAAGGTGAAGATCTCTGGCCCCGTTTGGGGTTTTCTTGGCAGAGAAGCTGGCGAGATTTGTCATTTCCTTCTCTGGCTCATTTGACAGATCAGGAAACTGAGGCAAACAGGGTGACGGATTTGCCCAGGGTCACCCAGCTAGTAAGTGTCCAAGCCTGGATTTGAACTTCCTGGCTCCAGGTCCAGTGTTCTATTCGGCGCAATGCCACCTGGCTCCATCTGAGTGCCAGGAGATGAGAAAAAGGGGAGAGAGAGTACCTGTGGCAAATAGTTTCCAAAATCTGGGGCAAGATCCTCAGCTGAGAGAAAAGGAGGGGGAGGAGCCAGGGAGGTTTGAGGAGGACTGAGAAGATCCTCGATGGAGACTGTGACAAGGAGCAGATAAGGAAAGTGTTGTAAGATTGCCGCGTAGCGGTGAGGGCCCAGATGAGGACGTACAATATAAACGGTTTATGGAAGAAGAACCGTAATTTTTTCTATCTTCATTCAGCAGCATGAGTTTGAGGGCAACATAGTGGAGAGTGAGGGTGATCCAAAGCAGAGGTGTGGCTGGGCACAATCCTGGGAACACATGTGTGAGAATGTGTGTGTAAGTGTGTGAGTGTATGCAAGTGTGTGTGTATGAGTGTGAGTATGTGTGCATGTGTATAAGTGTGTGAGTGTTGTGTAAGTGTGAGTGTGTGTGTGAGTAAATGTGTGAGTGTGTGCATGTGTGAGTGTGTAAGTATATGTGAGGGTGAGTGTGTGTAAGTCTGTGAGTGTTGTGTAAATGTAAGTATATGTGAGTGTGTGTAAGTGTGTGTTGTGTGTGTGTGTGTAAGTATATGTGAGTGTAAGTGTGTGTGTGTGTGTGTGTGCGTGCAAAATCCTAATTTGATCACCTGATGTCCCCATTTTCCTTTTTGCCTTCCCCTCACTCCCCACCAGGTTTGATAATGTGCCTTCTGTGCATCCCCCAGGGGGCCTAAGGAATCCATGGCCAAGACCAGATGAAAATCCAGGTCTTCAGACTTCTAGGTCAATTTTGTTCAGTGAAACAAACAATTATTAGGCCCTACTGTGTGCCAGCTCCATGCTGGGAACTGGAGATACAAAGACACATGAATTAAGATCTCAGACAAGGGCAGGGAGGGGTAGAGTACAGCGTCCTGGCTTCCTCTGTTCCCAGAATCCTTCTAATCCAGTTGGTGAATTCTGAGGTTCCCTGCTTCTCGAGGCAGTTCTTGGAGCACAAAGATTCCCATCTTTCCTCTTCCTCTTTGTGGCTCTGTCTCACCGTCTCTGCCCTGTCTTCCACTTCTGGGTCCTTGAGCCTCCTAGGCTCTCTCAGAGCAGAAGGATCCTGTGGAAAGAGGCCTGCAGTGAGAGTTAAGATGCTTGGGTGTAAGTCCTGGCTTTAACACCATCTGTGTGATCTTGGACAAGTCACTTCACTTCAAAAGTTCTCTCTGCAAGGACGGATTTGGACTAATTTTTATCTTGGTTTATCCACCATTTATTAAGTACCTACCACTTTCCAGGCAAGAGCCAGCATCAGAAGATCCCAACTTTATTGTTCAGTTCTTTTCCAATCGTGTCTGACTCTTCGTGACCCCATTTGGGGTTTTCTTGGCAAAGATACCGCAGTGCTCAGCCATTTCCTTCTCCAGCTCGTTTTACAGAGGTAGAAACTGAGGTAGGCAGGGTGAAGTGACCAGTCCAGGGTCTCATAGCTAAGACGTGTCTGAGGCCAGGAAGACGATCCCTCTGACTCCAGCCGGTGCTCTGTGCCCCACGGCATCCCCTGGCTGCCCCAGGTGTCAACCCCAACTCAATGCTCTCTCTGATACACGACAAATCACTTCACTTCGTGTCCCGGGCAACTCTTTAAGGCCCGGAGGAGGAGGGAGGAGGAAATGGGCCATCCATGGATCTGTGCAGGACGTTTCCAGGCTGGTACCTCCCGAAAGACAAAGGAAGTTTCTGTTCTGTTCTTGTCAGTTCCCTCTAAGGTCTCTTAGTTCTAACCCTACCTGACTGCACCCAGACCTGCGAGATGGCGAGGTGGCCCATGCCGGCTCCCTCTGCTTTGCCTCGGCCTGTTGCTCACTCCCTGGAGCCCGTGCCCCTCCCTCAGGTTTTGTTACACATCACTGGCCTTTCCTATGTGGAAGTGGAACAGGTGGATGCCTTCCGAGGTTCATAGATTTAAAAGCTGGGGAAAAAATAACAAGCATTTACTAAATCACTGTTGATCAGAGAAATGCAAATTAAGAGAACTCTAAGGTAGCACTACACACCTGTCAGACTGGCTAGGACGACAGGGAAAGATAATGCGGAATGTTGGAGGGGATGTGGGAAAACAGGGACACTGATACATTGTTGGTGGAATTGTGAACACATCCAGCCATTCTGGAGAGCAATCTGGAATTATGCCCCAAAAGTTATCAAACTGTGCACACCCTTTGACCCAGAAGTGTCTCTACTGGGCTTATTTCTCAGAGATCTTAAAGGAGGGAAAGGGGCCCATGTGTGCCAAAATGTTCATGGCGGCCCTGTTAGTAGTGGCGAGGAACTGGAGACTGAGTTTCCATCAGCTAGAGAATGGCTGAGTAACTTGTGGTATATGAATGTTATGGAATATTATTGTTCTGTAAGGAATGACCAGCAGGAGGATTTCAAGAGGCCTGGAGAGACTTACATGAACCGATGCTGAGTGAAATGAGCAGGACCAGGAGATCATTGAACACGACAAGATTATGTGATGATCAATTCTGATGGACGCAGCTCTTTTTAAAACTGAGGTGATTCAGGGCGATAGATTTGTGACGGAGAGAACCATCTACACCCAGAGAGGGAGTATGGGGATTGAGTGTGGATCACAACATAGTATTTGCACCTTAAAAAAATAGCAAGCAGGGCAGCTAAGTGGAGCAGTGGATAGCGCACCAGCCCTGAAGTCAGGAGGACATGAGTTCAAATCTGGCCTCAGACACTTAATAAGTCCTGGCTGTGTGACCCTGGGCAAGTCACTTAACCCCAATTGCCTCAGGGGAAATATATACATCAACCATTTATTGTTTGCAAAGCACTTCACCCATTATCTTTGCCCCTGAAAATAAAACTGTGGAGATGCTTTTATTATCCCCATTTTACACATGAGGAAACTGAGGCTGACAGAGGTGAAATGATTTATTGAAGGTGACACGGCCGAAGGAAATGAGATCTGAATCCAGATCCTGGATTCCTTTACGGCTCTCTCATCATATCACAGTGCTAAGTACGTGAGGTTTTCCCAGTTTTCCCCTGATAAGGGGGACGCAGGGCAAGCTGAGGCTTGAAGAAGGAAGGGACATTGAGCAGGGCTTGTGGGAAAGGGCATGGAAAGGGCGGTAGGTGTGGAGAGAGCCTTCTGTGGCCTTCTAGTTTGAGTAATGACTGATGCTGAATGTCCCAGTGTTCCTGACTAGGCTAATTGTGGTCTCCTGCTGGGCTAAAGTTAAAGGCCTCTGGGAGAGTGAAACCCCAAAGATGGCGGCTCCAGGCCTGGGATGCAGGTCTGGCCTTGGCAGCAGGGCATGGGGAGGGTGGTGAGGCGGTTTCCTTAAGAAGACTTTGTTCAGAGGGATGGGGGCTGGGGGGACGTGGGGGAGGGAGAGTCCCTTTCCTGGGCTTGTGTTCCCCCTTCCTGTGCTCCCTGGCATCAGGACCCGGCAGCAAACAGTGAAATGGCCCCTGACCAGGCAGCCTCCGCTGGGGATAAATGGCTTTTCTTACACTGTTGCTCAAGAGTGAAATGGTCCGTTGGCAGGAAATTGTCTCCCTCCCCCTCCTCCCTCCCTCCCTCCCTCTCTTTCTTCTTTCATTCTTTGGTCCTTCGACCCTTTCTTTTCCTTCCTCATTTTTCTTTCTTTTCTCTCATTTTCTTTCCATTCTTTTCTTTCTGCCTCATTTTTCTTTCTTATTTCTCTGCCTTTCCTTTTGTTTTTGTTCTCTCTCTTTCTCTCTGTGTTTGTCTCTCTCTATCTCTGTTTCTCTGTCTCTGTCTCTCCCCCATCCTTTCTCTGTTCCTCCCTTCTTCCCCCTCCCAATCAGGTGGTCATGGTGAGTGTAGCACCTTGATTATCAATCATCACTAGCATTTATGAAGAATTTTACAAATATTAACTCATTCGGTCCATACAAAAACCCTGGGAGGCAGGTGCTATTATTATTCCCATATTACAAATGAGTAAACTGAGGCTGGTAGAGGATGAATGTCTTGTGTAGTGACATATATCTAGTAAGTGCTTGAAGTAGGATTGGAACTCAGGTCTGACTATCCATTTCTACTTTTCCTGGCTGTGGTTTCTAGTTTCCCAGTTCATGACTTTTGAAAGATTTGTGACCGTGGTCAGGCAGCGAAGAGAATCGCCAAATCCGGTGCATAAGTACCTTCTGTTTGCCTGGCATTTTTAACCCCTTAAAGTGTAGCCCCCTCCAGATCTGCTGTTGTGAGATTGCTCTGCTGGAGCCCCTAAGATGCCTCCGGGAAAACTTGGTCCTATAATTTGGTCCTGGTACTGATACTCTTGTGTTATCACTTAACCCTTGTTTAGGTCTCAGTTTTCTCACCTATCAACTGGAAATTATACTTAGAAAGCTTCCCCGAATCTCTCTAAACTTGGCAAAGAGAAAGGAAAGTAGAGTCTGCTGAACTTGGAGACTCGGTCCCACCCAGGCCATGGACTAGTCTTGGCAAGGCTTGGCCAGAGCTCAGTCTAGGACAGTTCTTCACCCTTTGTTTGCTGAAACAGACTTTTTGACAATCCTGTATAGCTGATGGATGACTGGGCACCAAATATATTGAAATGCAGCCATCATGGACCACAGCTTAAGGGCCCCTCAACCTCTAGACCAGAAGAAAGGAGAAAGAAAAGAAGGGAAGAACACAGGGAGACCATTTACTGTAAATGGGCTGTTTTACTCTTTAATAGCAGTTTAAGAAAAGTCATCTCCCTCAGAGGAGGCTGTTTTAGTCATCGGCTTCTAAGCCTAGAGATTTGAGATTGGGGGGGGGGGGTGTCCCTTAGCATTCCCTTCCATTTCAGCCATGTTTCCCATGAGCCTTTTTGAGGAATATAGGAGAGACACGTGGTTGGTAAAGAGGTATTTTATTCTGCTGGACAACCTGCTTACGAAAGAATTACTTCACCAAGTGTAATGGGATCTTGTCTTCTCTCTCCCCTTTTCTTTCCATTTTCTGACTGGGTTCTGTTGCCAAATAACCTTTGCAGAAACCTGCCGCTCCTTTCCGGCCCCTTCGTAGATGATGCTTTTAATACGTCTGTACATCGGTCTCCTACAGCCTGGTAGAACTGTGGGTTGGTATTTCCCAACTTGTTCTCAGCACCTAAGTAATGATATCATAAGTATCTCCACTGTATGGAGAATGTTCACTGAAGAATCCACATTGAAAAAATTGCCTCCAAATGCTGAGGTTTTCCGGGTAATCCCATTTCTCGCATCAAACCCGGAAACACTGTCGTTCCTTCTAAACGAACTCCAAAATGATTCATAAAATTATAGAGGCCGTCGAAATTCCCTGATTTTGCTTTGTAGAAAACTGGGAGTTAGAGATGTTAAGTGATTTACTCAAGATCACACAATCTTCCAACTCCAAACCCAGTGTTCTTTCCATTTATTCTAACTATCCACACGAGAAAAACCAAATGGATGAAGAATACCTAACATTCAGACTCTGATATGCAGTTTGTGTATCTGGTATTGCTGGTAAATTCCGTATGAGGATATTGGACGATCACTGTAGATGGACAATGAATCGGACCCAGAACTGAAGGGAAGGAGTGTGGACGGAACTGAATTTGGGAAATTGCACTGTTTTTAATGAGCTTCCCAGCTTCTTGAAACAAAGGTTCCTCTCTAAGCTAATATTCTCCTTTTGAGAAATTGTAGTTTTATTAATACCTTTTTTAAATAACAGAAGTTATTTTCTGAACACGTCACCCTTGTAAGCCATCCGCAGTGACCTTTTCCTTGTATTAAAAAAAAAAAAATTGACTTAACCAAATGGATGTCACACGAAGCGCATCTAACAGGCACATGTGGGTAACGTTTTGGGGAGAATCACACAAAAGCTGCAAAGGATGACCAGAGTGGATGAGTTGCTCTCTGCGACTCTTGATCTTAGATTGATGAGCGAGCTCCTCGGGAGCGATGAACAATTATTGTTGTTAGTCTTTTCAGTCCAGCCCAACGCTCCATGACCCCATTTGGAGTTTTCTCGGCGAAGAGACTGGAGTGGTTCGCGGTTTCTTTCTCCAGCTTGCTTCTGCAGAGGAGGAAAGTGAGGCAAACAGGGTTAAGTGACCTGCCCAAGGTCCCGCAGCTACTAAGTGCCTGAGGCTGGATTTGTACTCAAGCCGAGTCTGACTTCTGGCCTAGCACTATCTACTAGAGAGCCACCTAGCGCCCTAGCTGAGTAATGCAACCAGCACTTAATGTTTTAAAGTACTTTAAAAATGATTTCTCATTTGATCTTTGGCAGAGGCCAGTCAGGTGCCAGCTGTTATTGTCTTGTGCCTGTTATTGTCTCCATCTTACAGATGAGAAAACTGAGGCTGAGAGATATGAAGGGATCTGTCAAAGTATCTGTCAAAGTATTAGCCAATAAAGTGTCCAAGGAAGGATTCAGAACTGGGTTTTCCTGATGCCGAGTCAAGCTCTAACCATTGTACCACTGTCTCCCCCCAAAGGGACACATGGGGCCACAGAGCTGAGACTCGGCTCGGCTTCTTCCAGGTTCAGTGTTTTCTTGCTGCACGGGATCTTCTTGAAATACGTCCGGGCTTTAGACTCCAGCTTCTTAAACTCCATAATGGGCCTTGGAACTGAATGTGGGGTCGTGAAATTGTGATTCATTGTCAGTAAATGCCTGATTTGCACATCTGTTTGATATAC
This sequence comes from Antechinus flavipes, assembly GCF_016432865.1. NCBI lineage: Eukaryota > Metazoa > Chordata > Mammalia > Dasyuromorphia > Dasyuridae > Antechinus > Antechinus flavipes. Next base: position 21,118,505 of record NC_067399.1, read on the forward strand.
TTATCGACCTGGATCACATAAAGATTTCTCAGGTGAAAAGGGCTGTGAGACTCATTTCCGTGACCCTTCTCAAAGTTCTAGCCAGAATTGCCCCTTGGATGTTCCCTGTTAAGGTCATTGCGGCCCCTGCCTCCATGTCTTTACCGGGCCTTTCCCTGTACCTGCCCTGCTTTCCCTCTCTTCAGGGCTTGACAGGCAAAGCATCTTGGGTAGAGTCACTAAGGGCCGGGAGAAGCTAAAGATGCCTCGAAGGGGAGACTGGAGCCAGATGGGGAAGGGTTGTCCGTGCCAAAGAGGGGTTTGTATTTCATCCTGGAGGCACCGGGGAGCCACTGAATCCTCTAGAACAGAGGTGCCGGGTCAGGTCACTAAACATTTATAAACACTATGTTCGAGGCTCGGCTAAAGCACTGGAACAAACAGAGGGGGCAAAATAGGGTTGAATCCATGCTTTAAAAAATCACATTTAGCCGTCCTGTGATGTTTGGTCCTGGGGATTGCAGGGAGCCACCAGACTTTTCTGAGCTGGAGGGTTATGAGATTAAAACGGCTCGAGGACTCTGGGGAGAGCCCTGGATTCGAGGAACACGGAGAGGACAGACATTGGAGAAGCAAGTGAGAGCTGTAATAAAAGCTGGTGTTAATGGAGGAGTTTAATGCTTCCCCCACTAACTTGATTGAGCTCATCTACAATGCTTCGAGGCCAGTGTCCCAAGTAGAGAATTCTGATACCCGCTATTCCGGGATTCCCAACTCCCAGCCCGGCATCCTTTCCCAGGGGAGCCCTTGGCCCCCTTTTTGGCTTTTGGCCCCTTGGCCAGGCAGAACCGCCTTAGCTGGAGAGGGAGCCCCCCTTTCACAGGTGACCCCGATAATCCAGAAAGGCGGCTTCTTCCCCAGTGGGCCGGGAGCCTGACAGGAGGTTGTTGGGCTCCCCCTGCTGGTGAGTGCTTGGCCAAACAGCTGGCTCCTGACCGGCCTCTGCCAAAGCCTCTGGGTGATGTGATGAGGAAGGTTCGGTTTCCTGAGGGAAAAGCACTCCCGAAGCACCGGGTTTCCAGCACTCCCGCCTCCCCTTTCTCCTCCCCCTTCCCCTTTTCACTCTCTCTTCCTCTGCCGTGTGGTGCTGGGAAAATAGAGTTGGATTTGGAGCCAGAGGTTCTGGATTCAGATGCTGACTCTGCCCCTTTCTTGCCCCAATCGTTTCTTTGACCTCAGTTTTTTCAGCAGTTGGGGGGGTGACCTTGGTGACCTTGGTGTCCTGCCCAATACTAATTCTATCATCCTCATTGCCCAGGAAGAACAGGATAATAGCGCCCACGATCAGCTCATCTTTATTGGGGAGCCGTGCTCTGAGAGGGTCCAAAGAGAATAGTGGGAAGCCCCAACACTGAGTCAGGATGTTTGGGGCAGACACTCAGTGTCCAAGACAAACCCCGGCGTTCCAGATATCCGGGAGAGGGCGAGCTCGAGGGACCTCCTCCCACGTGTGCAGACGGGCCGTGGGGCCGTTCTTTCCTCGAGGGCCCTCGGAACATCCAAACCCCTTCCCAGGAGCCTGCCCCACCCCCACCCCCCAATGCACAGAAAGGGGCAGCTGGTGTGGGTGAGAGACAAAGGGCAGCTTTCCCAGGGAGCCCTGGCTTCCAGGCTCTGTTTCAGTTGATCGCGTCAGCTGTAAAACAGGCAGGATAATGCCTCCACTGACTACCCCAGTGTTCTTACGGGAGAGAACTTTGTAGACCTCCAAGTCCATACAAGATATCCCATACAAGGCTCAAAACAGCACTCAGACTTTTGGGACAGCCCATATCAACACGATTATAGATTTGCCTCCAAAGACACCTCGGGGACCATCTGGTCCAGTCTCCCCAACTGAGACCCAGACGTACAAATGCTTGCTCAAGGTTGTGAGAAACCGAGATTCAAATCCAGATCTGACTCCAAGCTCAACATTTCCCCCCTGAAATGTAACTTGTTCCCTATTCTTTTTCTTTTTCTTTTTTTTTGAGGGGGAGTGATTAAGTGACTTGACCAGGGTCACACAGCTAGGAAGTGTTGTGTGTCTGAGATGGATTCAAGTTTATCTGACTCCTTGGCCAGCGCCCTCCCCATTTCGCCATCTAGCTGCCCCTAAGACCCCCCCCTCCGACATCTGCTAAGTATCAAACTGCTGAGCTTCCGTGTTTAGACAAGATGGAGCGTGTTCAGAGTGGTTTGGCGCTAGACTCTCCACGCCCCCATTTCTGTGGCCATTACGGCCACATTTGATCATTGAGGCTTAAACCCTTCAACTCAGAGCATCTCAAATGTTTGAGGAACCTGGGAGAGCATCTTGTCGCCCCTTCCATTTTGCAGACAAGGGAACTGAGATCCAGAGAAGGGAAGTCATATGACTAAATTCCCAGCTTTCATAGAGGGAAAGTCACATGACCAAATTCCCAACTTTCATAGAAGGGAAACCACAAGACCAAATTCTCAGCTTTCATAGAAGGAAAGTCACATGACCAAATTCTCAGCTTTCGTAGAAGGGAAGTCACATGACCAAATTCTCAGCTTTAGTAGAAGGGAAGCCACATGACCAAATTTCCAGCTTTAGTAAGTGGAAGATACCAAAGCCAAGCCTTCTGGATATACCTGGTATAAGCGTCTTGCCCAGGGTCGGCCAGTTAGGAAGTGTCAGTCTAGGTTGGGAATCAGGTCCTCCAGACTCTGGGCTTGGTGCTCCCTGCACTGTGACACCCCCTAGCTGGTGCAAACCTCACAAGGTGGTGCTTTTCCTGCTTTTAACCAGACTTAGGATTGCATCTTGGTGAGAAGCTTCCTCCACCAGTACGGGTTGGGACCTTTTCTGAGATTTAAAGCCTTAGAGAGCTGGCTGGGGCATTTGCCCAGTGACCTGACCAGGGCCACACAGTCACTGTACATTAGAGGATTAATTTGGGCCCAGGTCTTCCTACTATCCTTTGGCAAAGGTTCACAGGATCGCAGCTTTAAAGCCAAAAGTGCCATAGAGGTCATCTTGTCCAATCCCCTGTTTTACAGAGGAGTAAACCGAGGCTCAGAGAATTGCCTAGGATATAGCTAGGAAGTGTCAGAGCTAGGATTTGCCACATCTTCCTGTCCTTAGTAGCTATTTATCTCCAGTTAGAATGTATTTAAAGCCCTTCGAAAATCTGTATGTACGGAGCAGCTCGGTGGTACGGTGGAGAGAGAACCAGCCCTGGAGTCGATCTGAGCTCAGACCCCTGACATTTACTGTGTCACCCTGGACAAGTCATTAAGCCCTGTTGCCTTGCCATCCTCCCCCAGTTTAAGCCTCTGCAAAAGTTCACTATCACCAAGTAGGCCTCAGAAACGTTGGTTTCCATGCCTGTTATCTGTGCCCGTGTTTGTCCTGCTGCTTGGACGGCTTAATTTTCTCTCCAAATGAGGGGGCAGGACTTGATCTGGCCTTCGCAATATAATGGACCCACGGGGAGAATTCAAGGAATTCCTAAATTTGGATAGAAAAAAGCCCTAATTTTTAATAAATGAAGAATTTCCTTCAATTGTGAATTTTAAAACTCCTTGCAGCAGGCAGCCATAGGCTTCCCCAGGCTGCCAGAGGGGTCTAAGCCACACAAAAACTAGGAGATCCTGGAAATTTGATCTCTAAGATCCCTTCCAGCTTCAAGTCTTACACACCTCTGACCTGTCATTCCCAAGTTTTTACAACCTTCAATGCTCAGCTCCGGTGTCTCCTCCAAGATAATGCTTTCCTGATAATGCTTTTCCCATGATTTTACCCATCCCAGCATTAAATCCCCCTAGCTTTTATAGAACACACACCAGAATCAACTATGGTCTTAGAATAATTGCTTATTATTTAATTTGTATGAAACTTGGCTCCTCGACTGGCTCGGGAGCTCACCAAGGACGGTTGCTGATCTGTTACCGTCAGGTCTCTGAACCTCCTTTGCAGAAGAGGGAGTAGCTCTTTGACTTGTCACAGAGGTCAAGTGTCTTCTTGCCCCCAGGGTCACACAGTTTGTAAAGGCCCAAGGTGGGGTTTGTACCCACTTTGCTGGAGCAAGGGGGAAGTTGTAGAGAGATTTCAGCCCAATATAAGGAAAACCCAACATTTGGAAGTGTCCGATATTGGAGAGGAGATAGTTTCCCCGTCATCTGAAGATTGGTTGACTACCTGGTTGGGTATTCTCAAGGGATCGATGCATCAGCTATGAACTGGATCAGATAATGACTTCTGAAACTCCTTCTCACTGTTATATTTGGCTCTGTGTGGATTTGCTGTGTGACCATGAGCAAATGCCCATATCTCTCCGGGCTTCAGTTCACCCTTCCATAAAATGAAAGTCTTGAATTGGAACTTAACTCAAATGCTGGCCGTGTGTCTGTGACATCCAGACACTTAACGGGCCAATGGGAGCAGTCAGGAGCTTGCCCAGCTCCCTCATATTGTGCCACGTGCCTTGGAGATTATTCCCGGTTTCTCCCATCAATATCTTATTTGCCCATAGCTGTTAGTATGTTGTACCTGGCGTTAGGCTGTGAGATATTTGAGGACAACAATTGTTTCTGCTTAAATTTGTTCCTCCCAGGCTTAAAATAGCACTAATAAAAGGGACTTGGCAGATTGAACTAGTGCTGGCTCTACCCATATCCTCGGCTGGGCCCGGTTTTCTTAGCCTAATGGAGCTTCAAATGCTCATTGAGAGCCAGGTGTGCACCTGCCCTCCACTTAGGAGGACCTGAGTTCCCATCTAGCCCCAGACACTAATTATGTGACCTTGAACAAATCATGAGAGAGAGAGAGACAGAGACAGATGAGAGAGACAGAGACAGAGAGACGGAGACAGAGACACAGATAAGAGAGAGAGAGACAGACAGACAGACAGGGAGATTTGGCTTTAAAACTCTCTAAAAGTAATAGATTTAGATCTTGATAGAACTTTAGAGAGAACTGAGACCTGAAGAGGAAAGTAACCTGATTAAAGTCACAAATGGTCAGCTAGAGAGCTGAGGTTTGAATGCAAGTCAAGGACAGGAAGTTGTTAGAAAAGCAAAGTTGGGTTTGATATAAAGAATAATCTGCTAACAATCTGACCTGGCTGAAAATGGACCGCGTGCTCTTTCTTCCTCGTTAGAGATTTCCAAGTAGATGTGGGACAATCATGTCATGGAGAAACCATTCTTGGGCATAAATAAATCAAATAGTTTTTGAGCTCCTTCTAAGTTTAGAATCTATAATGTTTGTGTGACTGGGATTTATAACTGGATAAGATACAAGAAGGTTAATTTTTGTCATCCTACTTCATCCAATTAGACAACAAACATTTATTTATTTATTTATCATGGTTTTTTATTTACAAGATATATGCATGGATAATTTTTCAACATTGACCCTTGCAAAACCTTCTGTTCCCACTTTTCCCCTCCTTCCCCCTACCTCTCTTCCAGATGGCAGGTTGGCCAATACATGTTAAATATGTTAAAGTTTAAGTTAAATACAATATATGTATACATGTCCATACAGTTATTTTGCTACCCAAGAAAAATCAGATTTAGAAAGAAAATAAAAATAACCTGGGAAGAAAAACAAAAATGCAGGCGGACAAAAACAGAGGGACTAGAAATGCTATGTAGTGGTTCACACTCATTTCCCAGAGTTCTTTCGCTGGGTGTAGCTGGTTCTATTCATTATTGAACAAATGGAACTGATTTGGTTCATCTCATTGTTGAAGTGAGCCACGAGCCAACACACATTTATTAAGCACTTACTATTTGCCAGGCAGGGTATTAAGCAGGGATACAAGGAAAAGGGGGAAAAATTGCCTCTGATGAGGGAATCAACATGCAAACAACTAAATACATACAAAATATACACAGGGTAAATAGGACCTAATCTCTGGGGGAAGGTATTGGCTTGGGAGGCGGGGTGTAGAAAAGGCCTCTTACAGAAGCGGGGGATTTATCTTGCAGCTAGCCAGAGAGCTCAGCGGCTGTAGTCAGTCAGTCCCCCTGGGAGGCGTCAGGTCACCGTCTCCCTCCCAGCTTCACAACTTAGACTTTAGATTCTGTTGCAGCCTTTTGTGTCAGTGTATCAAGCCTTTGTTACTACATGTTGTAACTTCCTCATTGTGTACTACACATTGTAACTTTCTCATTGAGTTAAATGTTAATAGCTTCTTTTTCTTCTCTTTCAGCTTTGGAGCGCTCAGAAAATCAAGCAGGTATTTGAGAATTTTTTCCTCTCACCCTGAGCTCTCAGGCCCTCTCTCTTCCCTTCCTCTCTTACCTTCCCTCACCCTTTCTCATGAATCACACTGTAGACCACGATGGGGATTTCCCAAAGAGGCTCAGTCGTCCTCCATTAGTGCCTCTCTCCCTTTTGCTCCCATTAGAAGGGGGTATAGGGCTGAGGCCACCCAAATCCTGCCTTTTTTAAGCTTCTGCTGTGGTCAGAACTCAAGCCATGAATCAGTGAGCTCTAGACATGGGTAGTATGGGAGGGGCCAAGAGGGTGAGCTTACGGGACTGAATTTGTTTATTGTCACATGAACTAGCTCCGGGTGCTCTGATTGACCACGTGTATTTTCTTTGGGGCCTTCGCTCTTTTTTCCCACGCTGCTGATCTGCCCCCTCATCCCCCATCTGAACTCACTCTTGTCTCAATGCCATGCTCTTCCCTGACTATCTTGCAGGCCATCCTACACCCGGACACCAACGAGAAGATCTTCATGCCTTTTAGGATGTCGGGTAAGTCCTCACGGAGGTGTCTGTCCGTCTGTGAAGCCCAAACCTTCGGCCCTAGCCCTTGAAAAGCCACTTCATGTCACAGGTCAATCCCTTCATGTCTCACCACATTTAATCGTCCAAAGTCACATAGGTGGTTTTTGATAGGTAGGATTTGAATCCAGATCCTCTAACAGAGCCGGTGTTTTCCTCCTGTACCATCCTGTCTCTGTGACCTTTGGGCTTTCTACAGCCAGTACCCAGCTCCCATGTGCCCAGGAGATGGGTCCAGTCCCTGCCCAGAAATATAACATCCTAACAGAGCTGGTGTTTTCGCCCTGTACCACCCTCTGTGCCCTTTGGGCTTTCTACTGCCAGTCCCCAGCTCCCATGTGCCCAGGGGATGGGCCCAGTCCCCTGCCCACCAACATAACATAAACACCACTTAGATGTTCCACCAGCCAGATGACTACTTCTCAGACTAGACCAACCATTTGGAAAGCAGACCTCCCCCAATCCTTGCCCTTCTTTTGGATTTCCTTTTTAAAAAAACCAAGTAGATTTTTATCTTTGTTACATTCCTCCTCCCCCCTTCCCATCCATTCAGGAGTGCTTTGGTGCCGGCACAGACCAGCTCATGACATGGAGCCAACTGTTAAATGTTCATTGTGAACATTTACACCTTGGAAATCGACAAAAGCTACAAATCGGGGCTTAATTTATTATATTGCTGATTGCTTAACCTTAATAAAGCAAGGGAAAAAATGTTAATAATGCAGATTTCAAAGTGCATTGTGGGAGCGTGAGTGTGCATCTATAATAGCTGATTGTTAAACATTTACTAACATTCCCCTGCCTGGAGCCCTCCCTTTCCCTCCTCCCCAAAACCAATCTCTTTTAACAAAAAAGATTTTTTTTAAAGTTCAGCAAAGCTAATCAACCAAAAGCTGAATGTCACATACAGCATCCTACACGGGTGAATCCCCACCTCTTATACTTTGTTTGGGTTGCCCTGCTTTCCCAGCCTCCCCATGGCCTGTCCAGGAAGTCTTCTTAGAAGCATCACTCCAGAGAACTGTGATCCTTTCTTTGTTCTCTGCCCCGGTCAGTGCTGTTGCCATTAGTCATGGCACTTGGAAGGATCATTCTATAAAGGAACCGACCGAGAAAGGCTCTAACCAAGTAGCTCACTGTCCTCTTTTTAAGAAAACAAAATATTACCACCACCAACAAAGACAAAGGATTCAGTGTCTTTGAAACTGGCTAAATGGACAAGCCTTGGCAGTTAATTGTCTAGAAAACTCCCTTATATAGAAGCCATTTGCAGAGACATGTCGCTGTGATGCATGAGCTCAGGAGGGACAAATAGGGAAGGCTTCCTGGAATAGGGAAGATTTTACTTCTGCTTCATGAAGTTGGGGATGGGGCTCATTTTATTAGGAGGAAAGGAGAAAACAAGAAAAGACGTATCCCTTCCCTAAGTCTAATGGGAGGATTAGATGTGTGGATCTGGAAGCTTGAACCCATACGGTCTTAGAGATCAGAGCAGGAGGAAGCCGAAGCTGCTGCATTTCCTGGGGAGGTCAAGGCTAGAAGGGCAGGGCAGGCTTCCTCCCAAACTGGGTCTTGATGAGGACTTGGGGGATGGACTGCATTTGGATGGAAAAGGCTTCGGGCTTGGAGGAGGTAAGTTTGAGGGCCGTCTCTGCTAGGCCTGTTCAGTCTTGGCCAAGTTGGGAGATCTTATGGCCCCAGAACGAAACTTCAGGGATGTGGAGTCAACCCCCACAATTTACATAGGAAGAAACTAAGGCACAGAGAGGTTAAATCATTTGCCTGAAGTCCTATCTAAGTATTAAGAGTATTATTAAGTATCTGAAGTTATTTTCCTCACTCTTAGCTAGGGGTTCTATCCGTTATATGCTCCTCTACCAGCACTAGAATCAGACACCTCGGGTTCTAATCCTGACCTTGACACTTGATACCTTTGTGATCTTGAGCTAGTCCTTAAAATGGGTTTGGGCTAGTCCACTTCCTGGACCTTCACTTCCTTAACTGTCAAACAAGGGGTTACTTTTCATGGACTCTAAGGGTCTATTTAGTTCTAGGGATGGGAATTATGCTATATCCCAGTTCTGATTCTCTCTGGCCCTCAGTTTCTCCAACTATAAAATGAGGATGACATATTTCCTAAGGTCTTTCCCATGAACTGATGATGGGGATTATAACTTTCATTGAGAGCAGCCTAGAGACTGGTCCCTAGCAGAGGGAAACAGTCCTGCAGAAGGGAAGGGGGGGACAGGATTAGGGAAAGTATTCTGCTCCCTCCTGTGCCTCTGGAGAAGGCTGCATATTCTGCTCATATGATGGAAAAGTAAAATAAAGATTATATGGCAGAAAAAAATATTTAAGCTGGATGGTGCCTTGATTCCCATTGTTCCCGTCCCATCTTGTTACTGTCCAGAGTAGAGCTTAGCAGAAAAATTAGTTTAGAATGGAGAACCCAGAGCGATTCCTAAAGGAGCTCTGGGGCTTGTCGGCATTGTCCAGGTTTTTCATGTGAGAGTACTCGGGAAGTGGGCATGAGGCAGTGACGACTTGCTTATTTATCCTTCCCTCTCTCCTACAGGTTACATCCCCTTTGGAACACCCATTGTAAGTATCTTAGCAAATCTGTCTTCCAGTCACCATTACCTAAGAACACCATCAGGGTTCTTAGCCATCATTGATCCAGCCACCCTGTTTTGTGGATCTTCTCTAGGTGCAAACGTTTCCTAAACCCCATGGGGAAAACAAAAAGATTAGACATGATCCTAATCCTCAAAGAGCATATAGTTTTTGAGTATAAAATGGCAGGACTGTGTCATTCCCCTACTATAAAACCTTCCGTGGCTTTCTGTTATCAGAGGGGAGAAATGTCAATTCCTCAGCTAGACACTGAAGGCACCCTGCAGTCTGGCTCCAACTTTTCCAAGCTTAATTCACATGACTCCCCTTCTTATTCTCTACATTCCAGCCAAACTGAACCACCAGCTGTTCCCCGACACTCAACATCCCATCCTACCTCTGTGCATTTTACCTATAGCTATCCCTCATGCCGGGGATGCCTTCCCAACTCATCTCTGCCTCCCAGAATCCTTGTTTATTTTTATGTCTGACTTCTTGAGAAACCTCCCTTCCCTCTCCCTCTTCTTGTAACTTGTGTTTACATATTTGTATACGTGCAGGACTCCCCTTTCCCCACCCCTGCAGAATGGAAGTTCCTTGAGGACTTGTAATATTTTGTTTTTGCCATTGTATCCCCAGCTACCTGGCAAAGTAGAAAGAACACTGGCAGCTGGATGCTTTAGTTTCCTCATCTGTACAATGAGTTGGAGAAGGGGATGGCAAACCACTCTAGTATCTTTGCCAAGAAAATCCTGTGTGGGACGGAGGGTTAGACCTCCTTACCCAAATTCATTACTCAGAGGCACTGATTGGGTCATTGTAAAGAGAGGTCCATGGTTACAAATTGGACAAAGTCCGTGAGTGAATTATATACAAAAAAAAAAAAAAGACTTGGGTTAAACACCTCCCCCCCCCCCCCCCCCCCCCCCCCCGCCTTCCTGTTGATTTTTAAATTCATTGGATGGACTGAAAAAGAAGTAACCATTGACCAATGGTCAGCAAGGCTATCTACTTCCTTGAAGTCACATGACTTCCTGAAGCTTAGACCTAGGATTTGACTTACTCCATCCCATAGATTTTCTGAAAAATCTTTACTTGGTCCCACCCAACCCCAGATGTGAAGATCAAATGAGACAACATCCATGAAGTGCTTAGCACAATGACTAGCATATAGTAGACACTTAATAAATACTTGTTCCCATCTCTTCTCTTTCCTAGTTCCTAGCATAGTTTCTGGCACATAGTTGGTTTTGTGAATTGAGGTCAACAAACATCAATTCATTGATTCAAGAAGTATTTACTGAATACCTACTGTATACAATGTATGTTAGGAATAGACTGAAGCAAAAAACATCATCCCAGCCTCCCTCTCTCCCCCCCCCCTCAAGAAACTGACAGTTCATGTTGATGTTCTAACGCCCAGATCCCTGAACACAGTGGATGCTCCTTACATGTGTGTTGGATTGGATTATGTGATCAGGGGTGGGGTGGGGGTGGTGGTGGTATATGGGGTCCAGAGAAAGGCAACATCATTGTAACCAGGGAAGACTTTCTGAAGGAAGTGAAAGAGGTGAGGTGAGATTTAATTTAGACCTTGAAGGACAGGTAGGATTTTCAGAGATGAAGAGAAGGACTCAGGGAGTTCCAGGTATAAGGAATAGTCTGAGCAAAAGTGAGAAATTGGGAATGAGCATGGCATGTATAGAGAAAGAGGAGATATGTTTGGATGAGATCGAGTTTGCTCTCTCTCTGTCTCTGTTTCTGCCCTTCCCTCTCCCCCCCCCCTTTCTCTGTCTGTCTCTCTCTTCTCTGTCTCTCTCTTTCTCTGTCTCTGTCTTTCTCTTTCTGTGTGTATGTGTTTGGGACAGGGGAGGATAATTTTAGAGGTGACATGTGAGCATCCCCCCCATGCTAAACACAGGGTAAAGAGATGTTGATGCTTTGGCTCTTGGAATTGATGGGGGAGCCCCTAATCTGCTGGAGGTGAGGCAGTCCCCACCCTCCAGGAGCCCCTGGTCTTATAGCAGAGACACGACTCCTGTCCTCAGGGAGCCCCTGTTCTGCTGGAGGAGGAAGGATATATTTACACTTGAAGAAGGCACCAGAAATGCTTGCAAAGAAATAGACGTGGGGATAGCGATGAATGTGACAGAGAACTAGCTCTCCCTGGATGCTGCAGGGCTGGGCGGGAGTGAGGCTGGAGAGGCAGGATCCTCCGTCATAAATCTATGTCTGAAGAAGAGGCCACATTACCTCGGCCTGGTGAGCAATGCTCTGCACTCCATCCCGTCCTTCACCTCCTTCCCGGGCCGCCGGGGGCCAGCCATTGGACCGCCTTGCCCCAGAGTCACTCTCCTCTGTCTCCCTCCCACCCCCTTCCACACTCACTCCTGAAAGCCAGGGAGAAACAGGCTGGTTTTCTCCGGAGGACGCTGCCAGTTTACTCAGCAGATTTCACAGATCAGCTGGCACCCATGTAGTACCTTATTTTAAGCTTAACATTTGAAGATGGAAACTTTTTTTCCCCTTTGGGTGTGTAGTGAAGTGATCCCAAATTATACATAAGCACGGCAGCTAGTTCGATGCTGCAAGCTGAATGGTTTGGGGATTCTTTATTTGTGCAGCTGGTCTGTTTCAAAAGTCCTCCTATCCGGGATGCCTTCCTTGATCAATCCCTCTTGCTTTGATGACCCCATTGCCCTGACATCATTCAATCAACAAGCATGTATTAAGTGTCCGCTCTGGGTGAGACGCGTTGCTCAGTGCGGGAATACAATGACAAAAATGAAGTTGGACCAGCCCCCGAGGCTCTCTCATTTTATTAGAGTGAATAAAAATGTGTAGGTAAAGATATACCAAATAAATAGAAGGTAAGGGCTGGGGAGAGGGGGAAGGAGGACTAGCCAGCAGAAGGATTAGGATGGGCCTCATGTAGGAGGTGGTGCTTGAGCAGTGCCTTGAGGGAAAGCTTCTCCAAGGCAGAAGTGAGAAGAAAGTACGGTCCAGGACTGGGGAACAGCCTGTGCAAAAGCAGACAGGGAGAAGGCATGCTGTATGTGAGGGACAGCAGAGGAGCCAGTTTGGTTAGACCACAGCGTGTGTGGTGTGGAGCGTGGAATAAGCCTCAACAGGCAGGTTGGAGGCAGCTTGTGAAGATGCTAAACAGCAGAATTTGTCTTTGACGTGAGAGGCGATTGGGGGCCACCGCTTTCTTGAGCAGGGGGAATAACACGGCCATGTTTGTTCTTTAAGAATACGGTTTTGGCAGCTGTGTAAAGAGCAGGTTGGAAAGGGGAGAGACTGGAAGCAAGGAACTGGATTGGAAAGCCAGTTCCATCATCTAGGTGAGTGGTGATGAGGACCCGATCTGAGTTGGTAGTCATGGGAATTGACAAGACTTGGCAACCGATTGGCTGTGGGGGATGAGGTGGGAAGAAAGAACATAAAGAACATTCCCTGAAGCCGACTGTGGGTCCTTTTGTGTGGGAACAATGTCCGTTTCCTGGGATTGAAGAGTTGGAAAGGACTTTTGAGCCCATTTGGGTTGGATTGGACCCGAACCCCAATTATCTGTCCTGTACCTCACCAGGAATCTCTCATGACATTCCTGTTAAGTAATGATCTGAGATCTTCTTGGATCCCTTTGGGGAGGGCGGCCTCCCTGCCCTTCCTTTCTTGGGCAGCTCTTATTGTTAGAAAGCTCTTCCTCATATCTAGTCCTGGAGTGGCTACCTTTTTCTTCTATTTCTTTCCTTTGGGGTTAAGCAGAGCAAAGCTAAACCTACTTTCATCTGACCATCCTTGAGATATCATTACGATGCTGATCTTAAGCCTTCCGATCTCCAGGCCAGACATCCCAGGTCCTCAGGAAGGGCGCACAGTTCCCTCATCTTTCTTGCTTCCCTCCTCTGGATCTCGCCCAACTTATCAATGAGGCTCCTTAAATATGACCCTGAGAACGAGTGATAGGTTTGGCCAGAACAGAGCACTGTGGGACAGCCGCTTCTTAAGTTCCGGACACTATGCATTTCAGTGCAGCCTATGGTCATAAAGTCCAACCTTTTCATTTTACAAAGGAGAAAACAGGCTCAACTTGGCAAATTGACTTACCTGAGGTCATACAGGTAATGAGCAGTTAGTCATCGAACTCTAAATCCAATGCTGTCTCTACTGCAGGCTGCCATCTCTTGGGCGGGAGTGGAATAGCAGCTCTCCCCAAGGCTAGTCACTCACCTATATCACCTGCTTTGAACTAAGTCCTCCCCAGACTTAGCAGTCATCAGTCTGACTTGAAGCTCTCTGAGGGCAGCGATTGTGGTTTTCCCATCAGAATCCCCTGAGGACTTGGATTATGTCTCCCTGACAAAAGGACTTTGGGTTCTATTTATTTTGTGTCTTCACATCTCTTGTTCCTCCCCCCTTCCCAGTCCCAACCACCTAGAGCACACATTAGGGTCTAATTATAGGTAGACTCAGGTTCAAATCCCACTTCTGACTTTTATTCTGCATGATTCTGGGCTCAGCTCTCTGAAACTCAGTTTCCTCATTCGTAAAATGGAGGTGTAATATGTATACACCAAATACAGTATGTATCTCTGAGCTAGTGTGAGATTCAGAGGAGATTATGATAAATAATAGCTAAGTCTGATGTATGCAGGAGAGGTAGGCAATCCATTTTGCAGTTGAGAAAACTGAGGTTCTGAGCAGTTAAATGACTGTGAGCTCTGGTAATAGTCACTAAGTGTCAGAGATGAGTCAAACCAATATCTTCCCTCTGTTTCTAGCAATCTTCTTGTCACAATACTCTGCCGCTTCTATCAATTAAACTATTGACTCTACATTTTCTCTGGCTCACTCATTCTTGTATCTGAGAGCCCTTCTCATGGAATTCTTCCCCATATCTGATCTAAATTCTGTTAAGTGTCTGAAGCAGGATTTGAACTCTGGACTTCCTGACTGCAGGGCCAGTGCACCACCTAACTGCTCCTATTCGATTGAAATTTTCAGTCCTTTGGTCTTTGGAACCCATGATTCACAGTCCCATGAATACCACCGGTAGACTGGTAGCACTAAAAGGATAGGCATCAGATTTAGGGGTAAATTTGGGGATAAAAACACCCAGAAGGAAATAAGGCCATAGTGCCTTCAGTCTGTGGGATATGTGCCCTGGCCATGTGTCCGACTGGCATACACAGACTCAGGGAGTGGAAACTGGACTGTCTTTCACATACCTAGCACATTGAACTTTTAGTAAGAACCTTAAAAATGGTGGTTGAAGAACTGCTAGAATGATTTGCAGCACTTTGGTACAGTAGAAAGAATTAGAGGGTCTGGATTCAAAATCTACTTCTGACCCTTTTCTACTTGGGTGACCTTGGGTGATTACTCAGCTTCCACAATTTCCAGTTCTTCTATCTATTAGATGAGGAGGTTACATGAGACAAGCTTAAGGGGCTCTTCTGGTTCTAGATACGTGATTCTGTGATCTCATGTTCTCTTTCTGGTTGCTCACTGGTATCCACCAGAGGGCGGCCTTAATAGGGCCAAGCTCTTCCATCTCTCCCTCTCCTGGATGTGAGGTTTTGTAAAGATGAGAGAAGAAGGGCCATCTGGATGGAGTCTCATATTAAAAAAATAAATAAACTTTTCTGCCCTCAGTAACTAACATACTTTATGAATGAGGCTCAGGTTTTCAGAGGAGACCAGTTAAGACACCCCTGATGTCCCATTCATATCAAACCAACTCCCATCCCCATCCAGTCACAATAATTGTTAAGCACTTGTCTCACAGTAAGTCTGTGAGATCAGTATGGCAAATCATGTCCCTATTAGACAGGTAAGGAAACTGAGGTGAAGAACGGATTTGTGACTGGGAACCATCTAGCCCTACTGTTGGAAACCCAGTTCAAAGCTTTCTAGTAACATTTTATCTAATAGAATCCTACAGAAGATTCCATCTTTGAATTTTTAAAATGAAATGTTGTTTTGTTCCATTGGCTAAAATCTGGCTTCTTGTATTCTAATTTTTTTATTCCTGATCTTGGATGAAAACAGAAGGCACATTTATCAAATATATCCGTTCAGACTGTCCTTGTCATGTTAGAGTACAAGGTCATATTAGAAAATACATGTAGAAAAATGTGTAAACCTTCAAGCACTATATGTTAGTTGTTATTACCTTTATTAAAACCAGTAAGGTGAAATTGATTAAAAAATGTAAACTTTTGAGTCAGGATTCAAGAAGTAATTGTACAAATATTGAAAAAGATAGTGGGGTTAGGGTGTAAACCATGACTGGATCTGAAGTCAGACACCCTAGGTTTGGGATGCAATCTCTTTATCTTCCTCAGCTCCACTTTCCTCATCTGTGAAATGGTGATAGTAATATTTGTGCTAATTTCTTCACAGGCTTTGCTGTAAGGAAATCATTATGTGACCTAGAAAGCGCTAGATGAAGGGGAGTGATTAGGATTTGATGGCACATTTCCACACACAGTCATCTGTAAAGCTGGTCCCAGAAATTAGCCTTTAATAAATGATTTTCATAAAAACATAGCCATTGAACATTCCTGGAGTCTGTAGATGGAGTGTCTTGTTTGATGAGCTACAAAGAGGTCAGTGTCATTGGACTGTGTGTGTGTGTGTGTGTGTGTGTGAGAGAGAGAGAGAGAGAGAGAGAGAGAGAGAGAGAGAGAGAGAGTATGTGTGATAAGAATATCAGAAAGGGGTGGGATGAGGGGGAGACAGGTAGTAAAGAGCTTTGAATGCCAAACAAGTGTTTATATTTGGGAATATTAATAACATTTATACAGTGCTTTAAGATTTGTGTATTGCTTTATAAACATCATCTCATTTGATCCTAACAGTCCTGGGACATAGGTGCGTTATCCCCATTTCACACAAGAAAAAACTGAGGCAGATAGAGGTTGATTTGCCTAGGACCACACAGTCAATAGCTAAGGCTGGAATTGAATTCAAGTCTTGCTATCTAAAATGCTCCATCCATTGAGCTGCCCAGCTACCTCTGGAGGAAAATGATGATGGTAGGAATCATTTGTGGGTTCTAATTAGTTCCTGCCTGTAGTAAAAGAAGCTGGTTAATAAGTTTGAAGGTGGAAAAATATAATACATGCAGGGACAATGAAAGAAACTGCTGGACAGATTAGGTTGGGGCAAGACTATCAAGGTCATTTTAAGAGCAGAGATAATCCTGATCACTAATTTTGTGTTATATCTTTTGTTTTCATATCACACTTTATTTTTTTAAATTTATTTTTACCATTTTGTAGATTGGGAAATTTAAGCAAAGGGTGAATAAATATATGGTGAAACAATAAACATTGATTAAGCACTTAGTCTATACCAGGCACTGTGCTAAACAGAAGGGATACAAAAGAAAAAAAAAAAAGAAAGAAAAGTAGGTCCTGATCTCAAGGAGCTCACAATTTAATGGAGGAATCAGCGTGCAAACAACATTGAGCTATTTATAGGATAAATAAGAAATACGCAAAAGAAAGATGGACCTAGAATAAGAGGGGATCAGGGAATGCTTCCTCCTCTAGAAGCTGAGACTTGAAGGAAGCCAGCAGACAGAAGCAAGGAGATAGGGCCTCTCTGGAACAGGGAACAGCCAGTGAATATGCCTGGAGTCTGTAGATGGAGTGCTTGTTTGATAACCTGCAAAGAGGCCATTATCACTGGGCTGTGTGTGTGTGTGTGTGTGTTTGTGTATGTGTGTGTGAGAGAGAGACAGAAGGAAAGAGGAGGGGGGAGGGAGGAAAGGAGAGAGGGAGAGAGAAAGCAAGAGAAAAATACTGGGAAGGGGTGGAGTGAGGGGGAGACAAGTAATCAAAGGCTCTGAATGCCAAACAAGCTTTTATCTTTGATTCTGGAGGTGATAAGAAGCCAATAATGGGACAGAAGAACTTGTTATATAATGGGGGATGACATGATCATATCTGTACTTTCAGAGAATCGATTTGACAGCTGGATGGCTGATGAAGAGAAAAGGAAGAGACTTAAGGCAGACAGCCCAGGCCCCACCCACCTGCTCCCCTCCCCCAGCAGCTAGTGCAATCGTCCAGGCATGGGGTGGTGAGGTTTTGCCCTAGGGCTGGGGCAGTGTCTGAGGAGAAAAGGGGATGGATTGGAGAGATGCTGGAGAGGTGAGATCTATGAGGCTTCAGAGCTGAAACTGATGGGAGATGCTGTAAGGAGTCAAGGGGAGAGACTGGCGGTGAAATCAACAAGAGGGAGGCAGGGGAGGTGAAATTTACAAGAGAGACCCAGCCGTGAAATCTACAAGAGGTGAAATCGATAAGAGATGCTGCAAAAGGAAAATTGACCCAGCAGATCGAACATAAGGGCTGAGAGAGTGGGGATGACTTGCTGGATGACAAGTTCCCATGACATGTTAAGAAAGTCGCTAGCCCTTTAAGGTTTGTGACTTTTTACAATGTATTATCTCGTGTGAGCTACAAAACAACCTTGTTAGGTAGGTGCTCTTATTATCCTCATTTTACAGATTAAAAAGTTGAAACTGAGACAATTTAGTAGCTAGTAAGTGTCTGAGGGAGAATTTGAACTCGAGGCTTCTCGAATTTCAGTCTAGCCCTCTGTTCTTCACAGGATCTTTATTGAGGGGGCCTTTAATGCGTCTCATTGGATTGAATCTGATTGAGAGGGCTGAGGTCTGTCTTCTGCCCAATTCCTTTTTTTTTTTTTTAAATCCCTACTCATCATTTCCGTCATCCCCTTACAGCGCAGGGGTCTTTCCAACTCCCCCTCCTCCCCCTCTTGAGCTTCTGACTCTGGACTTCAGAAGAGGGGCAGGAGAAGCCCTGTCATGCGCAGCCCCAGTGAAGCCGCCCCCCTCCCATCTCTCTTCCCTTCCCCCTCCCCACCCGCCATGCTCTGGAAAGGGCAGCGAGCGGGAGCGTGGGTGGATTGCACCCAGAGATATACGTCTGAGAACTGAAGGGAACACTTTATTTTAGATTTGGGTTTTTTTTTTCTTTTTAAAGGGAAGTTATAAAATATCTGCTGTTGCTTCTTCTCTGAGTGTGCAGATGGTTCTGTGTTTCTGCCTAATAGGGGATAAAACTGCCAGTGCTTGTGCTGCCCTTGTTATGCCCAGTTAGACTCTGAGAACCTCCGGGGCAGGGACCCTGTTAATCAACAAGGGTTTATTTAGGGCCAGGCTGTGGGCTGGGAGACTAGGACAGAATCGAGGCGGTTCCTGCCCTCAAGGAGCTTCCATTGGACTAGAGGAGGTGCTCTGTGTGGGGGAGGGGATGTCAGAGAGTGGTGGGCGGGGCAGGAGGAGGTGCTCTGTGTGGGGGAGGGGATGTCAGAGAGTGGTGGGCAGGGCAGGAGGAGGTGCTCTGTGTGGGGGAGGGGATGTCAGAGAGGGGGGGGAGGAGGTGCTCTGTGTGGGGGAGGGGAAGGGAACCTGTGAGAGGAGCTGGTGGGCAGGTGATGGTCATGCCTTTTCCAGAACAGGCTGATGTGACATGATTACACACAGCAGCAAGAAGTAGAACGTGGAAGGGCGTAGACACACACACACACACAGGAGCGGGACAGATGGCGGCTTGCCGGCCTGTTGGAAGTCTGGATGGGGTGAAGCGCTGTAGTTCATTGAGCTTGCCTGAAACCTGCTAGATAGAATGGAGGCCATTGTAGGGGACCCAGGCAGTGAGCATTGGGGCTCAGAACGGATCTTGGATTATTCCTCCCAATTCCCTAATCTTCAGGGGCTTCCTGTTTTAGCTAACCTGCTCAAACATTCAGGGAACCCTGGGCTTAGGTGAAAAAACAGTCTCCTAGGATCAAGGGCCACCTGGTTCAACTACCTATTCTTACAAATGAGGAAACTGACGTCCAGAGGGACTAAGTGGCCCAGCTGGGATTCTCTGACTCCCCGCTGAATACTCCTTCCCCCAATCCTGGGGCCCTGTTTTTGCTGCTCCCCGGCAGGTCACTTGTGCTTTAACCAGGACCATCTCCTCACTGACCCCCAAGGCTGGGGGCGGGGGGGATTATCACGCTTATCCCTGTCTCCGAAGCTTTCTTTTCTCCAACTATGCCCAATGCCGAAACTTTTCAACCTGCCTCCCTCCCAGGCCTTTCTGCCATTTTATTCATCTTCTGACTTATTGCATCATGGGATGCAAGCTCTAAAGCAGGAAGTGACCTCAGAGGCATCTAATCCAAGCCCCTTTATTTTCTGAATGAGGCCACTTTTATGGAAGTCACTGATTCTTAAAAGATAAGGTCTGGGAGGGAGTGTCTTTGGAGCTAAAGCCACCAGAGCTTCCAGTGTGAACAACTAAGAGGCACCCAGAGTCATGGATGTCTTAGGTTAGCCATAAGACAGGTGTATGAAAAGCACTGAATACTAATTGAATACATTTTAAAAATAAGAGAGAAAGTATTGGTTTGTGGTGCTTAGAAGCCAATCTCCTTTCTTTACCCACTTCTCTCCACCCCCATCATGCAGAGGAGATCCGAGATACAGATAATACCTAACAGCAGTTAATCAAAAACCATATTTTTACCTTACTTAGTTTTGGAATATAACCAGAGGCACAGATTCTCTCTCTCTCTCCTCCCTCCTATTTTTCTTCCTCTCCCTCTCTCTCTTCCTCTCTCTGCCTATCCTTCTCTCTCTTCTTTCTCTTTCTTCTTCTGCCCACTCCCCTCCTCCCCCATCTTTCTCATCTCCCCATCCTTCCTTCTCTCTCTCTCTCTCTCTTCTCTCTCTCTCTCTCTCTCTCTCTCTCTCTCTCTCTCTCCTTCTTTCCCTCTGTCTTTTTCCTTTCCTCTCCATTTCCCCTCTTAATTCACACTGGGAGATAGGGAAGGAGACGGTCCCAATTCTCCAAAGAATAAGCCAGAAAAAGCTCAGCTTTAATCATCAATCTATTAACTTTGCATATGTTACATTATATTCAAGACCTGAGAAGCCCCTTAATCATCCCTCTATCTAACTCCCCAATTTTATAGAGAAAGGAATTACCCAGACTAAGGGACCGTCTTTCTTGCTCCCATCTCCGATGACTTTACATTTACACCCCGTGGCTCTTTTGTGTTGTCCCTCCCTTAGAAAGGAAACTCCTTGAGGGCAGGGATTGTGTTCTCTGCCTCCCCAGCTCTTTGCACAGTGCCCAGCACATAGTCAGCCTTTAATAAATGCTTGTTGACTGACTTGAAATTAGCTGCATACATTGGCCTTGGATCTCATCATTTTAGGACTGGGACAGACGTGGGACTTCGGTGGCTCTCCCCATGAGGGAATGCTCTCGAGCAAAGCAGCTTGACTACTTCTTTGCAAGCTACCATTTAAAGAGCTTGTTGCCTAGGACACCTAGAGGTTAACTGACTTGGCTAGGGTCTCCCTTTCAGAACGTCTCCGAGGCAGGGCATTTTTCCAGCCTCATTTTGGGTTGGGGAGTTGAATATCACAGGGTGGCTTCTCACGGGAGTTCTGAGGTGGACTTGAGCTCACAGTATTTAAGCCGATGTGGGCCAAGAAGTACGTGTGTGCACGAGCCATTTAAAGTACTTTTTTAAATGTTTAAAACATGGTTTACAAATGTGGCTGACAATGTATAAGGTTTGATTGCTCTACAGTATTGGATGTTTACGTTTGTACCTTATGGACAATTCTTGCCAAGAATCAGAATCATAAATAAGTCAATGTGTGGCTGAGGCTGTACAAGCGATCCCCGTGCGCGACTGCATTTTGTATGTGGGACACGGTACCCAGACACAGGCGAAAGGTGAAATTGTCATATGTATGGGAGCATCTGTTACCGCTCCAAACTCTGGCTCGGGTCAGGATCTACTGGTTAGTCGCGACCTCTACCGAGGGCTGCAGTAATGGCCTGGCTCGTTAGAAAGATACACATACACAGGATGGTTACCAGTAGAAGCCCCTTCAGGACTGGCAGTGATCAGTTCTTCAGGTATATCTGTGAGGTTAATTTACAGACCAATTAGTTACATTCTTCTTCAATATGTTAGTGACTAATGACAAGATTATCAGGGAATTAGAATTTATATAATGCCTACTGTGTGCTGGACTCTTTCTTTCTTTCTTTCTTTCTTTCTTTCTTTCTTTCTTTCTTTCTTTCTTTCTTTCTTTCTTTCTTTCTTTCTTTCTTTCTTTCTTTCTTTCTTTTTCTCTCCTTCCCTTCCTCCCTCCCTCCCTCCCTTCCTTCCTTCCTCTTCCTTCCTTCCTTCCCTACCCCTTCCTCTCTCTCTCCTTACTGCCCCCCCTTTCTTTCTTTCAAATACTATCTTATTTGATCTTGATAACAACGCTGCAACATTGATGTTATTATTATCCCCATTTTACAGTTGAGGAAACTGGGAATAAATAGAGAGAAAACGACTTCTCCAGGATCACATAACTGTTGAGTATATGAGATCGAATTTGAATTCAGGTCTCCTGTTTCCAGCCTCAGTGCTCTATTTACTGCAACATGAGCTGCTCTCATTAAGCCTTTGTTTGATCTTTAGATTATATATGTACTAACTGTCTTGCATCATAAGGCACCTAGTTGACAAAATGGATAGAACAATGAGCCTGAAGCTTCCTGAATTCAAATTTCTCCTCAGATACTTATTAGGTGTGTGACCCTGGGCAAGTCACCTAACCTTGTTTACCTCAGTTTCTTTATCTATAAAATGAGCAAGAGAAGGAAATGGTAACTATTCTCGTATCTTTGCCAAGAAAACCCCAAATGGGGTCATGAAGTGTAAGACACAGCTGAAATGACTGAACAACAATATCTGAAAACAATGTTCTGGTTAAGCAGCTAAACCTTGAAACAAATATCATAAATATATTATGCCCCCTCTCCCAATTCTGCATTTGGGCCATACTTTTACATATAATGTTCACATCACAAGAAGTCATCCAAGATACAGGGAGTGATATTACCTACATTTTCAAGGCTAAAGTGGGAGGGGGGGGGTCTTTGTATTTCAACACTGGCTTCCCGGGGAAGACATTAGAAGAGAGGCTCCAGAGGCCTCCCTGGCCCCTTCTGAGTCCAGATCCCCAAAGACAGGAAGCAGCAGCGTATTCATTCTCTCCTCTCCTTCTTACAGGTCGTTGGCCTCCTCCTGCCCAACCAGACCCTGGCCTCCACCATCTTCTGGCAGGTAACTCTCTCCCAGAAGCCCTCAGTCTCCAAGAGGTGGGTCCCAAACATTCAGCAACAATTACTTATGTGAGAACTTCCTGCCTGGGTATCCCTCCTCGTTCTATCTGACAGTGTCTGTCAAAGAGAAAAACCAATCGGCCAATCAGCAAACCGTGATTGAAATCCTGCTCTGTGCAGACTTTGTTGGGGATCCGAAGACAAATCATCAAACAAACCTTGAAATTGTCCTGCCCCCCAGAAACTCATACTCTGCCCTTGGCCGTCCTTTCTCCCAGGACTTCTCTTCCCCCTCACTTCAGCCTCCTGGCTCCCTTTAAGGCTCACCCCCAACCTCATCTTAAGCAGGGAGCCTACCACAGAGTTACCTGTGTCTCCTCAGCCAGAAGCAGCTAAACTCCTTGATGGTAGGGGGCTGTCCTTGCCATTCTTTGTGCTTATTCCCGGGGTAATTAGTGTTTAATAAATGAGTTTTGCTTGACTGCTGGGAGATACAGCGTGTACATCGATAAAGGACAGACTGGGCTTTAGGAAAACTTCTGGGTAAGGAAATTCTCTGATCTCTGCAACCGAGGGGGGACTGGACACTGGGGAGTGTCCATTAGGTGATGAGGAATATTAAGTGTTATCCTGACCCATCCATGTACTATAACTGAAAGCAGGGGCCCAGACGGGACAGGTTCTGAGGCTCTTGTAGGCCGCAGGCTCCCACTTAGAGTAGGAATATGGCCGAAGGGGGAGGGGGAAGGGGAAGAAGAGGGGGAAGAAGCCTCATTTCAGCCTCTCCCTCATCTGTATAGACAGTACGGTTTAGGGAAGACAAGACGCATCAGGATTTCAGCCCAAGCTTTACCTAATGAGAAAGTCTCCCTCACCCCCTCAGCACCACCTGCACTGCCTCTCTTCACCGGTCATACTACAAAGAAATAACAAAACCAGGGGGAAGAATTTTTTAAGTCTTTCTTTGGGGTAGTTAGGCTTACGCTCTCACAGCTAATTGAGAATTAAGAGTGTGTTTGGAAGGTGTGTGTATGAGTGAGTGTGTGGGTGTGAGTGGGTGGGTCCATATACATGTGGACATATATGTATGTGGACATAAGTGTGAGTGTGTAAATATGCATGTCTGTATACATGTGTATGTGAGCATATGTGTGAGCATGTAAATATATGGCCCTGGTTGTGAGTCTGTGTCTGTATATATGTGTATGTATGTGCACGTGGACATATGTGTGTAAATATGTGTCTGGACATGTGTCTGTATGTGAACATATGTGTGAGTGTGTAAATATGTGTGTGAGTGTCTGTATATGTGTGTACATATGTGAGTGTGTAAATATGTGTGGGCATGTGTCTGTATGTGTATGTGAACATATGTGTGAGTGTGTACATATGTGTGTCTGGGGGTGTGTGTGCAGTGAGATGCAGGGTCTGACCCTCTAAAGAAATTGAGGAAAGTGGTTTTCAGTTGGTCTCTTAGAAGCGCCCTCCTTTCAGCCGGCTGGGCTGTTTTTAAGACATTCAGGCCTATGGCCACTCCCAGGTGATTTCCCGGCCCCCGGCCCTGATAAAAGAGTTCAGTTCAACATTGATAGAGCACTATGGTACTTAGGTCCCAAGAAAGCGAGCCAGGCCCCGAATAGGCCAAAATATCCAAAACATGCTTTTTTTCTCTTCTTTTTTTGTGACAGCAAACTATTTGAAAACAAAGCGAGTGCCCATTGGTTGGGGAAATGTGCCATCTTAGGGCATGGTAGGCAACAGCAAATGCAGAGAATTCAGAGCGCAGTGGAAAGGCTTGATGAACTCATGAAAGCAGAGGGAGCAGCACCAGGTGACTCCATGAAAGCAGAGGGAGCAGCACCAGGTGAACGAGGGCAAGGGCCTTGGTTCAGGAGGCAAAGGCCCTGGATTCAAATTTTGACTCGGATGCTCTCTACCTGTACGTGTCAGGAGCGTCCGGTCTCAGGTCCTGAACTGCTTTGAGGAAGTTAGTTAACCTCTCATTACCTTCAATATTCTGAGACTATAAATCGCAAAGTAGCTGATGATCTGCTTTGGCTGAAAGGGTTTCAGTTGAGTGGCGGTTCAGTCAGGGAGGTCAGGATTCAAATTCAGCTTCAGACACTTAATAGCTATGTGTCTTTTGCTCAGCTAAGTGGTGCAGTAGCGAGAACACCGAGTCAGAAAGACCCGAGTTCAAATTTAGCCTCAGCTACTTAGTAGCTATGGGACTCAGAATAAGTCCTATAAACTGCCTGCCACAATTTCCTCATCTGTAAATACTAGGTAGTATTATCTCCTACCTCCCCAGGCGATTGTAAGGATCACATGAGATAATAATTAGAGAGGGCTTGCTTAGCACATTACCTGGCACACAGTAGGTGTATAATAAATGCTTCTTTGCTTTCTTCCACATTTAGTTCCTATAAGTGTTCCCACTTTTAAAAAATCCTTATCTTGGTTGTCTCTTGTGATGCAACAAGGTTCTGTTAGGTATGTGGGGAATGGTCGAGCCATTCCCTAATTGATGGGCCCCACTTTCCCCCCAGTTGTTTTATTCCCACAAGGGCTGTTTAGTTGGCCCATGTGGATGGGCACGGGGGAGGGGTGCTTCCCAGAGGTGCTCCCTGATGACTCCCATCTCTTTGCAGTGGCTGAACCAGAGTCACAATGCCTGCGTCAACTATGCAAACCGCAACGCAACCAAGGTGAGCTTGCTCGGCCCTGCTCCTGGCACAGCTGGGGTGACAACGGGGACTAGAAGTGGGCCAGCTTTGGCTCCTGGGGGCCTCGGGGAAGGTTGAGGAATCCCTGTCTCTTTCTTACTGTGCTGGGAAAGTCACCCCTCTCTTTCTGTATTCTGGTGCCTAAGATTCCACCATTAGTGATTTATGCCTTTACATTGACCTTGCTCTCCTTAGCCCACTTCCCCCTGGGAGTCTTCCTGGGAGGGAGGAACATAATAAATCCCTAATTTCTCAGGGGAAATGACTGTCAGATATTTTCCTCACTGGTAGAAGAGTATGACAGTTCTAGAAGTCCACGAGTCTGTGGAACCATGGTGCTCCTTGTGGGAAAGAGCTTTAGATTTGGGGTCAGAGAACCAGTATTCACATCTAGGCTCTGCTACTTCCTGCCTGGAAGGAGCGCTGGATTTGAACTCCTTGCAACTGGATTTGAACCCCAGCACTTCCACTTCCTAGTGGTATGACCTCATCTCTGAGCCTTGATTTCCTCTTCTGTAAGTGGAAGGGTCCCAAGAAGAGGTCCCTTCTGGCTCTAAATCTGTGACATTATGATAAATGTCAGCTATTAGTATTAATATTAATAACTATATTATTAACTATAATAATAATATATAACACATATATAATATAATAATAAATAATAATAATAATAATAATTAATTCACATTGGAAGAGAAGGAGAGCTTAGTGATTAGAGAACCACTGGAGGGTGATTTGAACCCAGTACTGTGACCTTCAGATCTGGCACTCTTTCCACCTATTATATCCCTCTGTCTCCCATAATCACATAGTGAGGAAAAGTCTGAGCTTAGATCTTGACTTTCGCTAGCATTTTCCCTTTTGCTTGGGTCAGACTTGGGGCTCCCGTGTCACCTCTGGCCCTTGTGAGCCCAATAATTCAGAGCAAATCACTCAAGCTAAGCCTCTATTTTCTCATCTGAGAAATGGGAATAATAGAGTCCCTCTGTGGTATCTACCTCCCAGGATTATTGTCATACTCAAATGAGGTCATGTGGGACAAGTGCTTTGCAAATACCAAATTAGGATTTTCTTAGTCACCAGCTGCCAAGCTGAAAATTCTCTCTCTGTTTTTCAGCCTTTGCCTGCATCCAAGTTCATCCAGGGCTACTTGGGAGCCGTCATAAGCGCCGTCTCAATCGCAGTGGGTAACACTTGTTTACATTTTATTTGTTGGATTGAAATTGCTTTCTCTGTCTCCCTAAGCTCCGTCTTCTTGAACATGTCTCCCTTCCTTCGGGCTCTAGAGGTGTCCCAAGGCTCGTTTCTGAAGAGATGCTGGGGAGCAGCAGGGCTTTCATCTGCTTTCAGGGGAAGTCTTACTGCTTCAATACAGCTCCTAGGAGAGGGAGGGCTGAATATTGATGTGAATAATTTAAATAAAATATTAGCAAAGAGAGGAAGGCACTGGGAGGTGGGCTGGGATACAACAGTGTACCTGATGGAGAATGTTGCAGGGGTGAAGAAAGGCACCTTCCTTACCATGGCCAGAGGAGGACGTCTTCACATGAAGACACTTGTATTTCTAGTCCTTAGCACATAGTAGGTGCTTCAGACATGTTTCTTGACTATTGACTGACAAGCCCCAGGTGTATTTTAGTGAATTAGGGGGGACAGAATGCTGAAAAATGAGAGGAGATCAGATCTATCTTTGGCCTTCAAGATGACCCCCCTCATCAGGGCAAAGAGGGAGCCAACCTAGAATGGTTAACATACAAAACAATCCCATCATCTTGCCACTTCCCTAGTTATTTCCTTCCTTAGGAGTCAGTGTTGGGCTGAGAGAGGAGACTGGCAGCTTCTAGACCAGTGGACATGATTAGCTCAGGTGAGATAACTAAAGCCGGCTTGGGTCGTTGGTCAGACGAATGGCAGAGTCAAGAGAGGAGCTCAGGTGCGTTCGCGTCCTCCGTTCAGCCGAATAAAAGGCTACGTCTGCCTCCGCCAGGATATTCCATACTCTAGGTGATGATGAGATCTTCCACACAGTCATTTCTGTGATGAATAATTCCACTAATTGTTATTCATAATATTTATCGATATAAATAATACAAATATCATTAGAAAAGAATATTTGCTGGATAACAATTTGTCCTAAAACCATTTCTATCTGAATGAAACCAATCAAGAAAGATAAAAATGAGATATTAATAACAGCAGCAGGAGCAACTCATATTTATCTGGCCCATTGGAAATATTTACAGTCTTTTCCTTTTGAAAAAATTATCAAGAATATTTTCCTCCCTCTCCCCTGGGGGGAAAAGAACAACAAAAAGAAAAACAAAATCATTGTAACAATATACAAACTTAAGCAAAACAAATTCCTAAATTGGCTGCGTCCTGAAACAATTTACAGTACTTTCTTTTCAGTGGCTCCAAAAACGCCGAAGCTTAGAGCTTAATGGATTTATTCAGGATCAACTACTCACGTGTTTCAAAGTTCTGGGCAGTTATGTTATTTCTTGCATTCTTTTTCATCACTTGATATCTTATTTCCCCATAAATAGTGTAAAATCATTTTAACATTCTTTTTTTAAATCAAATTTTGAGTTCCAATTTTTCTCCTTCATTTCCTCCTTCCCTTTTTCTGTCATTGAGAAGGCATTTGTTGTACGTGTGTAATCATGTAAATCACTCTGTAAAAGAAAACACAAAGAATCCAAGAAAATAAAGAAAGTAAAGAAAAAGTATATCAGATTTTTTCCCCCTTAAACTTTTTGCATTTTTCTGGGAGATCTTTAAACTGTCTTTCTGCATTCTGATCAATACTCTTTGGAGATCGTGTTTTCTTTGCACATTCTTGCTTTTTGCTTTTCTCCTTCTAGATTAACCTTCACTTCTGTATATTTGAATTCCCAATTTGTTGTCCTCTCTTTTGTTTCTTTGGTGATTCTTGCCATGATGGAGTAAAATCTTTCTATTCTGCCCCTCGTATCTGTTGTGCGGGCCATAAATTCTGTTTTCACGATTCTTATTTCTCTCTTAAATCATTTGGGAACATCCCGCTGGGGTTCCGTGCTCTCTTGGGAACACACACACACACACACACACACACACACACACACACACACAAGCATGCTGCCACAACTCTTTGTCTCACCATCAATATAACAATAGCCCCCATTTATTTAATACTTACTTTGTGCCAGGCACTTTACTAAATACTCTGCAATTATTATCTCATTTGATCCTCACCACAACTCTGGGAGGTATGTGCTACTATTATTCCAATTTAACAGATGGGGAAACTGAGGCAAACAGGATCATTTGCCAGAGTCACACAGCTACTAAGCATCTGAGGTTGGATTTGATTCCTGGTTTTCTTGACTCCAGCTGTGGCTCTCTGTGCACTGCGGCTCCACCTAGCTGTTTCATCAGGGGTTGATTTGTTTGCCTTTCACCTTTGGACGCCTGTACTCATTTAGCTGATCTGGAGGCCATATTCCTTTCTGTTTATTAATGTCTTTCTTCCCCGTTTGTTGGTGAATCTGTTAATGCCCAAGGTCTTTACCTGACTTTTCTTCCTTCTGAGGTCTTTGGTAATATCAGTCTTTCCCCTTATACCGTATTCCCTTTTGTTCACTTTCTGATTCTTCCCCCTTGGATGATTACGTACCCTCCTCTGTAAGATAAAAGAATTGGTCTAGATGGGCCCTGAGATCCTTTTCAGCTCTGAGAAGAGTCTGTGATGCTACAAATATCCCCTAGGGACAATCAAGGATGCTGATCCACTTAAAATACTTGTTCTGGGCTCCTTTCCCTCAGTTCTACTTGAGTTGGATTTAGAGGGGAAAGAGTTATCTACCAATAGGTTCAGGATACCTTAGGAAAGTAATGTGCTTCAATTAGGAGTCCTGGGAGGTACCAGTAGGTCACACCCAGGGACCCAAAGACGCTTTCCTATCTTGGAGATTTCTCTCCCCATCCTAACTAGCACTGTAATAATCCCCTTGAGAGGGTGTCGTACTCCCACATCTGCTGCTTCTCTTCCCTTTCTTCCTTTCCTTTTATATTTTTTTCATCCCTTGCTCTTCTTCCTCATCCTCTTCCCCCTTTGTCTTCCTCTTTTTGCTTACCTCTTCCTCATCCTTCTCTGGGGCTCCAGGGCCCAGGGCTGGACCTCATGGGGAACACTCGGTGGGCCTTCCTTGACTTAGATTCTGTGATCTCCATTTGATAAGAGGAACCCTTCGTCACTGCCTCCTCCTGCTCACTGCCAGGGTCCAGCCTTGACAGATGGGAGCAGAGTTTCTGACACGGATTATCTCCGGCTTGCTTTTCTCTTTTTGTGTAAATCACAAAACCGCTGGATAAAGGAGTTTTATTTTAGTTTAGTTTTCCTTGTTCCCTGGCTCCCCAGGCCTGTCGGCCTCATTAACTGATCTCTGCTGTCAATTAGCTGTAAATCCCCTCCCAGGGTGAGCCTATTAGGAGGAGATGACCTGAAAACAAGTGTCACTGGCCCCAGTGGTTGGCCCAGTCCTGGTATTAATTAAAAGGAGCCCCTCCCAGACAGGCAGCCTGGGATGGAGAGACCTAGTGAGCCCGTGGAGAAAAGCACCGGGGTTTGGGGAAGGCCTTTCCTCTACTTCCAGGGACAATCTTTGGACTTCTAGGGATTTTCCCCACAAGTCCAGCTGCCCCATCAATCTGGATCTCCATTTTCCTACATGGATTTACAGGCTAGATAACCAGACTTTAGGGAAGCAAGGACTTTAAGGGAGGGAGGGAGGGAGGAAGGAAGGAAGGAAGGAAGGGAAGAAAAGAAGAAAGGAAGAAGGAGGAAATGATAAAGAAGGAAGAAAGGTGGAAGAAGGAAGAAGAAAAGAGGAAAGCAAGGCAGGAGGAAAGAAGGAAGGATTAATAGAAAAAGAAAAGGAAGGAAGGAAGGAAGAAAAAAAGAAGAAAGGAGGAAATAGGAAATGAGAAAGAAGGAAGAAGGAAGAAAGGAGGAAGAAGGAAAGAGGAAAGGAGGAAGGAGGAAAGAAGGAAAGAAGGAAGGATGAATAGATAAAGAAAAGGAGGGAAGGAAGAAAATTCCATTAATTATTTTCTTAAATTCCACAGCTTGCTATATTTTAAGAGGAAACTTTCCTCACTCCATCTAACTTCACCATTCAGTGCTCCAGGCACACTTTAAGTCCTTACTGCTGTAAGGGAAACTGGAAGAGGTTCAGTCTGTCCTGAGAGGGTTTCAGACCCGGATAAATAGATAGAACAATTTATTAAATAAAACATTTCTTAGAAGAGAACATTTATTAAGCACTTACTGTATGCTAGACTCTTGGTTAAGTGCTGGGAACTCAGAGAGAAGCAAACCAGGTGATCCCTGCCCTCTGAGAACTTACATTCCGGTGGGAGGGAGAGGAGAAAACCTCCTGTCACAATGGCAGATTATTAAGTGTCAATCACATGCTAGAGGAGTGGATACCTGCCTTGGGGTGCGCCCAGATGCCGGGTTTATTTTGTCCTGCCTTTTATGCATGTGATCTCCCCGTTAGAATGTAAGCTCTCTGAGGACAGGAATTATGCACACACACCTGCACACACACACACACACTCACACACACACACACACTCACACATACCTGCACACACACACACACACACACACACATACTCATTCACACAAACACACACACTCACACACACACATACTCATTCACACAAACACACACACACTCACACACACTCTCACTCATTCACACACACATACACACACTCATTCACACACACACACTCTCACTCATTCACACACACACACACACAGTCACACATACTTTTTTTCTGATTGTTTCAAAATCCCCCCCAGAGATCACAATGCCTGGATATTTAATAAACGCTTTGCTGATTGACATTGTTGGGGAAACAAGATGCGGGTGCATAAAAACTCAGTAACAGCGCAAGAACACAGCTTGGGGTCCCATAGGCAGCGCAAGACCATCAGTCCACTTGGCCTGTTGGCCAGTGGCTGCAGCAAAGCCAGAGGAGGAGAGAGCCGCTGCTGGCTCAAACCCGCGGCCCAGAAGGCCTCCCGAAATTGGTGGCAAGCCCTGTGTTCCACTGAATGCAGTTTGCTCTCTCTCTCCCAATGTGCCTTGAGTGGCTGTCGCCCATCCCCAGGATCGGTTCTGGTGTTGGAGTTCTGCTTTGACTCTCTTTATTCTCTGCTTGCTCCTGTGGTTCTGGCGAAATCAGGGTTCATGGCCTCTTTCACCTTTGACTTAGCCCGTGGAGATGAGAGGAGGGGAGAAGGGGAAAGAGACAGACCAGGAAAAGGGGAGAGGAAGGGCTCCTTAGTTTAGTTGCATTTTACAGATGAGGTCCTGGAGTTGGGGTGGGGGAGGAGGTTGCGAAGGGCTTGCCCAGTCACACAGTAGGTTTTCACATTTGTTAGGGGAGGCCGGAGAATAGTCGGGTGCCAGAGACCAGCTGTGACTTTTCGGTTTTACCACAGATTTGACCGTACAGGGTTTGGGTCCGTCCTTTCCTATGTGGGGGGAGGGCAGAAGAGGATGGTAGATTAGCCTCCCATATACCAATTAAGCATCAATTAAGCACCAAGCAACCTAAGGACAGGCCTGAGAGCGGTCCAGCTTAAGTTATTGTGTAAGAGGAGCTTTTACAGGCACATATTCGTTCTAGGACCTGGCTTAAAAATATTGTAATGCGGACAGGGCCTTCCTGAGAAATCCACAGCTTCCTCCCAGTCCCAGACACTTTTTCCCGAACACAGCCCACCCGGCCACTACCATGATGACTGTCTGTCTCTGTCTCTGTCTCCGAGTCTCAGTTTCCTCCTCCTCACATCCATCTTCTCTCTGTCTTACAGCAGGCCCACACCAAGTCCCTAGGAGACCCCTCCCAGAGGTCCGGGAGGCCCGGGAGGCCCCGGCTGGCCCCCTTTCCTTGCCCCTGCCCCTGCTGCCTTGATCTCCTCCAGGCTCGGGCTGGACCTTCCAGCTTGTCCCCTGTGGGGCCAGCCGGCGATCTGGTTTTGGGGGAGCTCCTGAGGCCGGGAATTCCTGGGCAGGCGCGGCAGGCTGTTTATTTTGCCCTCCTTCCTTCCCTCCATGGGGAGGGCTTGCCAAAGCTATCCATGTTTAGTTAACTCTTATTTTGTGGTTTATTTGAGCGGTTGTGAAAGCGCCCCACTGGGGCAGCCGGCGGCCATAATTGTTCTCTTTCTCAAAATCCTCCAGAATCCAATTATTAGGGCTGATTTTCTGATCGCTAGCTCTGTTCACGATGGGTCGGTCGCCATTTATGCCAGCTGGTTTCCTTAAACAAGGCCCGCCGAGCTGGCAAGGAAAGGAACCAGCCTGCTCGGCTTTTTCATTTTAATGGGCTTCACCAAATGCTGTCGTCCGGAGGGCCCCAACCAGTCCCAGCTGTGGGGGGTGAGGGGCCGCCTCCTGCCCTAACACGCTGGGAAGCCCCCGAGCCTCAGTCTCTTCGATTGGGGACCTTCGGAAGAGGCAGAGGCTGCTGGGACAGACCGTGCCACAGTGAGAGCACATTGGCAAAGACCTCTCTCCTTCACCTAACAACAAAAATAACAGCTAGCATTTACACTGGCCTTCCAGGATAAGCGCTTCACAAATACAGCATCTCATCTCATTCTCCCAACAGCTCTGGGAGGTATTATTGTCCTCACCCAGATAGAGGTAAAGTGACTCACTTAGGATCACACGGCTAGTAAGTATCTGAGGCAGAATTCAAACTCAGGTCTCCCTGCTGCACCAAATGCTTAGGAGAGAGGTTTATATTTTATCCTCCCGGCACTCGCCAGCCACTGCAGACTTTTGAGTAGTGAAGGGAGTGGTCTGGTCTGGGCTTTTGAAATTTTATTTTCTCTGATGAGGATGGATTGAAGAGGGGAAACAGGCTGGAGGCGGGGAGCCCAGTTAGGAGGCTGTTGCCATTGTCTAGACCAGGTAGGTGACCCCTTAAAAGACACTAGGAAGGAAAGGGAGAGGCAGAGTGTTTGGGCACCCCAGTATCAGGAACAGGGTCAAGCCTGGAAACAGAGGCTTTTTCTGCTCCTCCCCCTCTCCAGAATGCTCAGCTGATCTTTCATGGAAGCCATGGCATGGAAGCCCAGTATAGGTTCTCGAAAGGGCTCTTACAAACCCATTGGGTCATCACAGCTCCATGGGGGCAGGTATTAGGCCCCCCATTTGAAGAACTGGAGGTTCAGAGGGGGCAATTAACTTGTCCAAGATGACACAGCCAGATTTGAAGGTGAAGAACGGTGTCTGCTGCTTCTGCGTGCTTTAGGATGTCCCCGATTCCACTAGACTGCTTCCTTCTAGAAGTAGTTGTCCTGGGAACATGGGAAGGGGCAGATTATTAGCAGCAATCTGTGGATTGTGATCAGTACCATCAATGGCTACTTGCCTTTGGACGGAAAGCTTGCCAAGCCCCTTAGCTCAGAACTTCATAAGGAATGAAGAGAGCCTTGAACCCACCTCCTGTCCCAGCACACACCCCTTCTCATCTTCATTTCTAGAGTCACATGACTTTTTTTTTGTCAAGGCAATTGGGATGAGCGACTTGCCCTCAGTCACACAGACATTTAAGTGTCTGAGGCCGGATTTGAACTGGACCTGTGCTCTATCCTCTGTACCCTCTAGTTGCCCCTGAGTCACATGACTCTAGATTCAAAGACCAGCTCTTCTGCTTAATGTCGAAGGTCACCAGTGTGATCTCAGACAAGTTAACTCAACATCTGGGTCTCAGTTTCCTCAGCTGTAAAAACAGACTTAAAAGGGTGGACTACCTGACCTCCAAGGCCATTCCTTAGGGCTCTAAATCTATGAAGAAATCACCTTCTTCCTCCTAAGCCCCAGTTCCCAGAGAGACCAGGAGAGGGTCAGGAGCCAGCTTTTCTCTAAAACTACGGCCCGTTGATGTAATGGATCCCGGCCTCCCCCTCACCGCAGCCCTTTCTGCCTCCTCCCCCCCCCCTCTGTCCTTTGCTGCCTAGGTGAAGGGGCCCCTGTGGATTTTTCTAATCCCAACTCCCCAGCCTGATAATTGTTTGTGATCCGTGCGGAGCCTCTTTGCTGACAGCCTGTGAATGTGGTGCGAGAACCCATCATCGGGGTGTGAGATGGAGCGGGCCGCCCATGGCCGCTCTCGGTCGGAAGGGACGGTGCAGGAAAGGACCGAGCCCGGCCTCTGCGTGGGGGAGAATTGCTTCTGTGGTTGGCCCGGAAGCCCGGGGTCGTCCTGCAAATTCCGAGCCAGATCCAGGGAAGGAGAGGGCTGGGTGAGATATAGAGCGAGCAGAGCCGTGCCCAGCTCCTCCTTTTACAGCTGCAGAAAGTGAAGTTAAGGGACTTGGCTAAGGTCACTCAGAAGTATGCATGAGGGGGTGCCGGAACTAGGGCACGAGCTGAGAGCGGGCCCTTGTCCGGGGTCCTTCGGAGGGCGACTGGCGGGATCCCCCAGCTCCTCTCTGCTCAGGAGCTCTTCCCTTAACCACAGCTAGGTTCTGGGGTGAGAAGGGAGTCAGCCCGCAGCTTGGGG
Source organism: Antechinus flavipes (assembly GCF_016432865.1). NCBI lineage: Eukaryota > Metazoa > Chordata > Mammalia > Dasyuromorphia > Dasyuridae > Antechinus > Antechinus flavipes. The sequence goes on from NC_067399.1 coordinate 21,153,378, forward strand.
GAGGGCCTAGCAAGGGAGGAGGAGGAGGAACTGGGGCACCCAGTGAAAACTTGCTTCGCTGTGGAGTGAGCCTGACCTCAGTTTCTGCTTCTTGTTGCCTACTTGATGTGGGCCAAATCACTTAACCTACTTAGGCTGAAAATGAAGAGGCTAGAACAGATCACAAAGTCCCTCCCGGTCACAGGCCATCACTCTGCGAGTCCAAACTGCCATCGGGGGCAGTCCTGACTTTAGAAAGCTCAGTGGTCAGTGTTGTTCCGGACAGAGGTTGGTGACCTTAACCCCAAGGGCTCTGCTCACAGCTTCACAGATTTAGAGTTGAAAGGAACCTCCCCCCTTTTTACAAATAAGGAAACTAAGGTCCAGCCCCATGGGGACCTGCTCGTCCACCTCACTCCTCTTTCCCAAGGAACCTGGATGCTAATCCCTGCCCTGTCAGTGGGATTTAGGGCAAGGGACCTAATGTCTCCAAATCTCAGTTTCTTCATCTCTGAAATGGGGATTTCACTGACTCCATCCTCTTAGGCTCATTGTGAGCAAAGCGCCTGTAAATTCCAGTTTGTAGTGCTGGGTAGGATTTGTCTGTTAACTAGATGTGCTGGAAAAAAACAGACTTTGACCTTGACCTTGATCTAGTGGGACAGTTTGAGCCAGAGGGGGGGAATAATGAAGGTTAAAGGAGCCTGGAGCTTGGCAAATCTTCCTGGAGAGTATTACTACCATTCAGAGATAGGAATGGACTCTGGACTCAGAGGATCTGGGTTCAAATCTTTGCCTACAATTTAATGACTTTGGACAAGTCTTGGGGCCTCAGTTTCCTCATCAATAAAATGAGGGGCTCGGACTAGGAGGCTCTAATGTCCCTCCCAGCAGTGATCTCATGATCCTATAAATTGGGAGAGATATCCTTCACCTCCCCTCCCCACCTTCTCCTTCTCTAGGACTTCCCTTACTATCCAGGAACCAGCAGGGGGAGCCCAAGCTTACCTGAATCAGGTGAGGAACGAGTCCTCCATACCTTCCCCTGGTGCTGTTAACTTTTTCCAAGTCCATTCATATTTGTGCGCCTGCTCTCTGTCTGTCTCTGCCTGTCTCTCTCTCTCTCTCTCCGCCCCCCACTCCAGCCCCCCCCCCTACTAAATTCTCTCCGCCAGGCTCCCTGCCACTCATCCCCATTCTTCACCCCCTATTACCATGCTTGTTTTCCCCACTAGATCAGGCAGGGATGATGGGATTGCATCAGTTTAGACGTGGAAGGAATCAGCAGGTTTTCGGATAACAAATCCCATCTGGAGAGGACCTTGAAGGTCACCTAACTCAGCTCCATTAACTTGTATATTGAGGAACTGAAGGGCCGAGGGAAGAGGGGGCGAGAACTTGCCTCATTTCACAGGTGTGAATAATGAGATTTTTGTTACCTAGACATTGTTTCTGGCTGGGAAGTCTCAACCCAGGTGAAGATAGATAACAGAGTCAGGAACTGAGGCCTCTCATGTCAAACGGCCTTAGTTCAACTCTTCGGAGGGGACGTCCCCCGGTCATCTCTCTAACCTCAGTCAGTCCACTGTCATTTATGAAGTGCTGACTGTGTGCCAGCCACTGTGCTGAGCACTGGGAATACTCTCAAGGAGTTCATGCTGTAATGGGATAAAATCCCAAGGAACATTTAGGAGCCAGACAGGTGGAAGGTGGTCTCAGAGGGAAGGCACTGTGGGGGGCAGGGCGGATGGCAGGGGCTCGGGCATGGCGTCTGGAAAGAGGTGAGGGAGGGGGCAGTTTCTGCTCTGTGGCCCTGGCCCATGTCGTAGGGTCCGGGTGCACATATGAGATGTCGCTAAGGGTGAGGCACTGCGCAGAAACTGGAGCAGGGGATTTCAAAAGAAATTGGAGATTCTCTGCCCCAGGTTTCCCAATCTCATCTCTCTTTTCTCCGCTTCTGTGCTTTTTTTCTATCTATATTCTCTATTACTCTCTTTCTTCCCTTCTCTTCTCCCCCTATTCTTTTTTCCTCTCTTCCTCCTTCCCTCTTTGTCTTCCTCTTCTTCCTCTTTCTTCTGCTTTTTTCCTCTTCTTTCTCCTCTTCCTTCTTTCTCCTCCTTCTCTTCCTTTCTGTCCTTCCCCCTCTCCCATCCCCATACTCAGTACTAGTCAGTAACCAATATAGATGATGACAGAGCCAGGAACTCTCTGCTTGCTGCTTTTCCCTCCTGTCCCTGCCTCTGCCCTTCATCACCTCAGGAGAAGGATGGTCATCTCTTTCTGAGCAGTCCCCTCCCCTTCCTCTGCCCTAAATGACTGGGCAGGGATGGGTAGAGGAAGGCTTGGGTGGGTGAGCCAGAGTCATTGCTTAAAAGTGGTTGAATTCAAATAAGTGTCGGCGGGCGTCCAGGACACTCCCAGCCGTTTCCTGGGCTAGGTTTCTTACCCCCCAACCCCAGTCGCCAGCGTGGCTCGGGGGGTCTTCCACAATAGCCCCCTCCGCGCCCTTTTTGGCACTTTTTCCATATGAGTTGAGGACAGGACGGGAAGGCGAAGAACTGGGAAGAGGGAGGAGGCCGTCAAAGCCCCCGAAGAGCCTGGATTTGGAGCTGAAAGGGACTGGTGAACGCCACCCCCACCCCCACCCTCCACCCCGTCCACTCTCTACGATGTACAGATAAGGCCTCGGAAACCCAGAAAGGGGCAGCAGGGTTTCTGTGAAGGGCGCGGGGTCGTTAGTGACAGGATGGGAACGTCAGTGAGCGCAGGCCGGGCTGGGGCCGGCTCTATTTAATCAGTCCACGGGGAGGAGGCGGCTGCAGAAGAGGCCGGCCTCCTCATGCTTAAGCCGTTAAAGCCCCTCGGCCCATCTGGCTGGCTTTTGCCGAAATGGAAGCTGGTCCGCGGCCCCCGGGGCCTTCTTTCTCCCCCGCCCGCTGCCCCTCAGAACCCAGTTCAGCTTGGGGGAGGGGCGCGGTTTCCGAGTGGGCGAGCCGGGGAGTCCGAGCTCCCGGGGCTCGGCCGGAGAGCGGAGGAGGCTGGATGGCAAGCCGGGCCGCGGCTGCGTTTCGTGCGCACGGCGGGGCGCGGGCCGGGCTGGGGGAGCGAGGGGGCGGCGGCGGCGGCGGCGGCGGCGGATCGGCCCGGCGCTGGCTGCGCCGCGGGCTGGCGGGCGGCTTCCCAGCAACAGCCTCCGTGCAGCCGCGTGACCTTTTCAGTGTAAGGCACAGGCTCCTCCTTCGCTTCGCGTTCCAGCTCGGCCCGGAACGAGCGGGGAAGGGAGGGAAGGAGAGCCCGGCTTCGGCGCGGGCTTAAAATACAGGGTAAAAATACACACACGCACCCCCGGCCAGATATAGCACCCCACGAGCTGCGGGGGGGGCTACGGCGGAGCGCCTGCCTCAGTCACTGCGGGGAGGCCGGGGGCACGCAAGCTGCCCTGGCTTCTGCGGGAGGGGGGAGGGGAGGACGGGGCCGGCGGGATTCGGGGACCTCATTCCCACCTCGAGCCCGGGACCTCCGAGAGCCCCCTCTTCCTTCTGCTTCTCCGCAGCGATCGCGAGGAGCCCTCTCCCTTAAGTGGGGCGGGGGTGGGGATCAGCCCGCCTAGGGAAATAATCAGCGTGTGCGCTTATTAAACGCTTGCTGTATGGAAGTGCTGGCTCCATAAAGACAGAAACGAAACTGCTCCCCTGCCTTGAAGGAACTTGAATTCTAATGCACTGAGGACACTTTATACACACAAAATCTATCTATCCATCCATCCATCATCTGTCTCTATCTAGTATACCTTCTGTCTAGCCATCTAGCCGTCACCTATCACATCTATCACGTCTATCTCTAGCTGTCATATCCATCCTATCTCTCTCCATCTAGCAGATCTGTCCTATCTAGTCATTTATCAATCAGCTTTCTAGCATATCTATTTATCATCTATCTCTAGCCAATCTATCATCTAGCTCTATTTAGTATATCTATTGATCAAATCTACTCACCTATCAATCACCTGTCACACCTATCTCGCCATCATATCTATCATCTGTCTCTATCCTATCCTATCCATCCATCCATTCATCCATCTATCCATCCACCCACTCACCTATCCATCCATCTATCCATCTATCTGTCTGTCTATCCATCTATCTATTCTATCTATATATCTATTCAGTCCATCTATCCATCCATCTATCTTATGCATCTGTGTCTATTCTGTCTATATCATCTACCCATCTATTCCATCTATCCATCTATCTATTCTCTCTATATATCTATTCAGTCCAGCTATCCATCCATTCATCCATCTATCAATCTATTCCATCTACCCCTCTATCTATTCTATCTCTATCTATTCCATCCATCTCATCCAACTATCTGTCTGTTTATCCATCTATCCATCCATCTATTCCATCTATCTTATTATGCCTCTGTGTCTATTCTGTCTATATCATCTATCCATCTATCTATCTGTCTACTTACCTACCTATCCATCATCCATCCATCTATCTATTCCATCTATCTTATTATGCCTCTGTGTCTATTCTGTCTATATCATCTATCCATCTATCTATCTACTTACCTACCTATCCATCCATCCATCCATCCATCTATTCCATCCATCTTATTATGCATCTGTGTCTATTCTGTCTATATCATCTATCCATCTATTCCATCTATCCATCTATCTATTCTACCTATATATCTATTCAATCCAGCTATTCATCCATTCATCCACCTATCAATCTATTCCATCTACCCCTCTATCTATTCTATCTCTATCTATTCCATCTATCTATCTCATCCAACTATCTGTCTGTTTATCCATCTATCCATCCATCTATTCCATCTATCTTATTATGCATCTGTGTCTATTCTGTCTATATCATCTATCCATCTATCTATCTGTCTACTTACCTACCTATCCATCATCCATCCATCTATCTATTCCATCTATCTTATTATGCCTCTGTGTCTATTCTGTCTATATCATCTATCCATCTATCTATCTACTTACCTACCTATCCATCCATCCATCCATCCATCCATCCATCCATCTATTCCATCCATCTTATTATGCATCTGTCTGTCTATTCTGTCTATATCATCTATCCCTCTATTCCATCTATCCATCTATCTATTCTATCTATATATCTATTCAATCCAGCTATTCATCCATTCATCCACCTATCATTCTATTCCATCTACCCCTCTATCTATTCTATCTATATCTATTCCATCTATATATCTCATCCATCTATCTGCCTGTCTATCCTATCTATCTCATCTATCAATCTCTTTGATGGCAGAGATGGTCTTTTGCCACTTTTGTAGCTGCGGTGCTTCACACGGCGCCTGGCACATAATAGACACTTAGTAAATATTTATTTAATTGAATTGACATTGCTTCAGCTCTCTGGGCCTCAGTTTCTCCCTTTATAAAATAAGGAGGTTGGACTCATTCCATCCATTGTTCAGTGCCTCATTCAAGTCTCCCTTGTCCCTGGATTCTTCCTGTTTCACCTTAGCTGAAGCCAACATCTCTCTGCTGAACTCCCATTTCCTGTTTAGTCTGTATTATGCACCCAGCTGTTCAATCAACCGGCATTTATTTAGTGCTTCATGTATGCCAGGTAGTGTGCACTAAGGAGAAAAAAAGAGAAAAAAACCAAAACAGGCCATCAAGGAGTTTACATTCAATCAGGGAGCACATATATTTAAAAATACATTAAGAATAAACTATTCCATATATGAATATATACAATATTTTATATATTTATATAAGTAAATGAGATATTTGTTTAAAAAAACCCCAACAATCAGTGCCTGAAACAAAGTAGGTACTCTATAAATGCTCATTCTCTTCCCCTTAATAAATATGTGCAAAATAAATAGGGTAAATGAGATGGGGGGAGTGGCAGGTACTCATATGGGGGAGAGAACTTGGACATTTGCTCTCATTTCCCCCAGTGTGTGTGTGAGTGTTTCGTCCCCTTGACTAGCACGTGAGCTGCCCCGAGCAGGGGTTATATCTTTCCTGAATCACTTCCCAGCACCCGGCCCAGAGGAGGCACATGGTCCTGATTTCATTGATTGAGTAGATAGCAGTTGCAGGAATGAGGAATAAAAACATTTCTTGGTCAGTGCCCATTTTCTCTGAGCTTCCTCCCAGGGGACATTATTCTCCTTGGCAGGAGCAGGGGGGAGTGGGCGTGCAGCAATTTCCCCCCTCCTCTCCACCCCCAGGCATTGGATCACCTGGGAACAGGGGCCCTGAGTCGCAGATGGGGGCTTGGGACCAGGCAGGACATAGACTCATTCTTTGCCAAGGGCCTTCCTCTCCACCTCCTCTGGTGCAAATGGGTGCATAATGTCCTGCTGTGGCGGCCTTTCCTCTGATTTTGCTTTTTCCTCTTTCCAAGGTGGGCCTTAATGCTCTGGTTCAAAGAGCCAACAAGTTCACCCCAGCCACCCGCCTTCTCATCCAGAGGTTCGTGCCGTTCCCGGCTGTAGGTAAGAGTTCCGTGTGTGTGTGTGTGTGTGTGTGTGTGTGTGTGTGTGTGTGTGTGTGTCCAACCTGGGGTTCTCCTAATCAGTGGACAAGCATACCTGGAGAGCTGTTGCACAGGGTGATGAGGGAGTGTCCCAAAGGGCCCCCCAGCCTCAGAAAGGTTCCCATCCTTTAACGGGCTTCCCAAGGAGAAGCAGCATGACATCATGGTTCCAGACTTGGCATAAAGATGGCCTGGGCCTAGTAGTGGGACTGAGTCACTGCATCTCTCAGACTCAGTTTCCTTATCTGTAAAATGGGGTTAATAACACTACCTCCTAGGGTGAGTGTCTCATTACCAAAATGAGTTAATATCTGTAAAATGCTCCGTCTCCTCCATGTCTCCCTTCTCTGGCTTCTTTTCTCTTCTTCAGAGAGATCAAAGGTAGAGGGCTGTTCCAAGGCTAGTTTTACTCCTCCGCCAATCCCGTTACAAATCATTTCATTCTGACCTCAAGCTCTTCCTGTGAAGAGCTAAGACCCGGCTGCATCCCATGAAATCATTCCATGACTTGTCCAAGGACTCATAGCAAATCAGTGTAAGGGCTAAGACACAGACCATGCCTCTGGACTGTTAAGGTGGATATTCTTTCTCCTGGGGTGCCTTACCTCTACATAGGAAGGGAGCCAGGCCTGCAGCCTGGGGATTTGGAAATCATCCTGATTCGGGAGACAGGAAATTGGGGATGCTGTTTCTGGATCTCTTAGCACCTCAGGCCCCTTCTTGGCTATAAAATATGGAGCAGGAGATAAATAGATTTCATTCTGGAAAGGCCTTTGGAGAGCTTCTGATCTGACTCCTGTGATTTTGAATGGGACACCCAAAGACGGGGCAAAATCCGACTCACCGACTGTCTCCTTTCCTCCCTTACAGTCGAGAGGATTGTGGAGAGCAAGACGGGGCCATGGGAGAATTCTGAAAGAAATTAACAACCCATGGCAAATATTGGGGGGAGGGTTGGCCAGGATTATTATTCTTCCTCAGCCCCGATCTTTGTTCCCTTCTACTTGCCAATAGGCTAATGAACTCCAAGGACTAATCAGCGGCCAGATCCTCAGATGACCCAGATAATTGCTGTGGCAACGCCACACGTTTAATGAAGTCTCCTGCTATTTTGGGAGTGGGCCATTAAATGAACGACTCTTTAGGGCTGGCTTCGTTAAGGGGCCTAATTGAGTTAACTCTGTGCTTTCCTAGTCATTTGGGTTTATGGGCCACGACGGGGACAAAGAAGGGACAGCCCCCGACTGCCCTGGGCTGGCTGTGACCGTGACAATGAGGCAGAGATCGAATCTTGACTCTGGAAACAGGCTCAGCCTCCGATTCGAAGTCGTTGAGCTGAGGTGTGTTAACCCAGCCCCTGCCGGTCCGATTGACCGGTCCATCAGAAATTTTCTGGGATCCCTCCACAAAAATGGAAAAAAAAGCATTTATATAGAGCCTACTGTATGCCAAATGTTTTACAAATATTATCTCTTTTGATCCTCGCAACAACTCTTAAAAGGTAGGTGCTGTTATCCCCCCACTTTACAGTTGAGGAAACTGAGGCAAAAAGTGGTTAAGCGATCTGACCAGACGTGATGTCCGAGGCTGAATCTGACACTGAGGGCACTCACTGTTCTATTGTGCCAGATGGACTGACGTGGGAGACTTCTAGATTTTGGTGCTGACTACTTCTGTAGTCACCCTCCAAGGTGCCCAGGAGGAAACGGGGTCATCCACTTAACAAGTATTTATTAAGCATCTACTATATGCCACATGCCTTGCTAGGCCCTAGGGGCACCAAGAAAGGCAGAAGCAGTCTTTGTCCTCAGAGAGTTCACACTCAGATGGGAAGGACAGCCTGTGTACGTGTAATCATGGCTTTGTCCTACATTACCTGTGTGACCTTGGACAATAATAACGAGGGCTTGAATTTATATAGCCCATTAAGGTTTGCAAAGTACTTTGTGTATATTATCTCATTTGGCTCCCAGCCACCCTCTGCTCAGAAGCCAAAGTGATCCTCCTGAATTACAGTTCTGTCCAAGCCATTTCCCACTTAATAAACTCTACTAGCTCCCTATTACCTCCAGAGTCAAATAGGAAATTTTCTTTTTAGTTTTTAAATCCCTTTACAACCTGGCCTTTTCCCAGCTTTTCAAATTTTTGTCTTGCCCTCTAGCACAGACTCTGTGATCCAAGGACATCGGTTTCCTTGATATTCCATCTCTGATTCCCCATCTCTGGCCTTCACACTTTTCCTCATTCCCCATTCCCAGAATGCCTTTCTTTCTCTCTTCTCCTTCTGAGTTTACATAGATTCCTTCCAGAATGAGCTCGAAACCCACCTTCCATAAGAAATCTTTTCTAAAGTTGGGACACTAATGCATTGTTGGTAGAGTTGTGACTCCATCCAACCATTCTGGAGAACAATTTGGAACTATGCCCAAAGGGCTATAAAACTGTGCATACCCTTTGATCCAGCAGGCTCACTACTGTGTCTGTATCCAAAGAGATCATAAAAAAGGGAAAAGAACCTACATGTGTAAAAATGTTTGTAGTAGCTCTTTTTGTAATGGCAAGGAATTGGAAACTCAATGGATGCCCATCAATTAAGAAATGGCCGAACAAGTTATGGTTTATGAATGTGATAGAATATTATTGTTCTATGAGAAATGATCAGCCTGAGGATTTCAGAAAGGCCTGGAGAGACTTACAGAAACTAATACTAATGAGGAGAGTGAAGTGAGCAGAACCAGGAGAACATTGCACACAGTAACAGTAAGATTATATGACAATCAATATGATAAACTTAGCAATAAAGTGAGCCAGGACAATTCCAATAGGCTTGGGATAGAAAATATCACCTAAATCTGGAGGGAGAACTATGGAGAATGAATGTGGATCAAAACATACTATTTTCACTTTTTTGTTTGCTTTTTTTCTCATGGTTTTTCTTTCACAAAATGGCTAATATGGAAATATGAGAAAAAGGAGAAGGTGGAGAAGAAAGAAGAAGGAAGAAAAAGGAGAAGAAAGGAGGAGGAAGAAGAGAAGGAAGAAGAAAGAAGAGAAAGAAGAGAAGGAAGAGGAGAAGGAAGAAGAAGAAAGGAGGAGGAGGAAGCGGAAGAAGAGAGAAAGAAGAAGAAAAAGAAGAGAAGGAAGAAGAGGAAGAAAGAAAGAGGAGGAAGAAGATCAGGAAGAAATAGAAGAATAAGAAAGAAGAAAAAGAGAAGGAAAAAGAACAAAAAGGAAAAAAGCAGAACAAAAGGGAAGAAGAAGAAGAAGAAGAAGAAGGAAGAAAAGGAAGAAGAAGGAGGAGGAGAAGGAGGAGGAAGAAGAAGAATATTAAGGAGCAAAGAAGAAAAAGAATATTAGGGAGCCAAGAACTCAAGAGGGACTTATCATTCAGGGATCAAGGAAGGTTAAGAAGTTCAATATTTTGAGCACACACACAATAACTAAAAAAACTTGAGAAGAAATAAAATATGAAAACTCGGAGTCTGAAGGGGAAGGCTCTGAACTGATTTCAAAGGAGGATTTGTTGTCTTGAGAAGCTGCTGTGGTTCAGGACTGGATCTTTCATAGTCCTTTCCCTACAGATGTAGTAATATGAAATCTAAGCCCCTGAGGAGTTACTCTAATGGCTCAGGTCCATGGAATCGGACCACAGGCTTGGTTGACAGGACATGAAATAAGATGAGGGAAAGGATGATTGAATCTGGTTCTGGAGGCAGGCTCAACCTCTGCATGTATGTTACACTTCCCCTAAATATGTTACGTTGTAACTGTTTGCAGCACAGTACAGCTCTATATGTTACATTGTAATGGTATATATTATACTGTAACTGTTATAGTCACTGTGTGTTACACTGTAACATACACTGTATGTTTGTTACATGGAACTAGAGAGTTGCATGTTATCTCCCGTATTAGAATGTGAGCTCCTTGAGGACAGGGACCGTGTTGTTGCCTTTCTTTGTATCCTAAGCTCTTTGTACAGTGCCTTGCATATAGCAAATATTTAACAAGTGCTAATTGACTGATTGATCTTCACAACAACCCTGAGGAGTAAGTGCTTTTATTCTTCCCATTTTACAGATGAGGAAACTGAGGCAGGCAGAATAACTTGCCCAGGGTCACAGTGCTAGCAAGTATCCAAGGAAAAAATTTTAACTTGGAGTCCAGGTTTAGAACTTTAGAGATGCTGAGGCACTCATTCAATCTTTCCAGACTTTAGTTCCTTCAGTCATAAAATGAGGAGATGACCCCTAAAGCCGTAGTGTTCAGTAAATATAAGAGTAATTGCAGGGTAATCTGGAGAAGAAGCCCTACAAGTTGAAGGAGGGAAGAAAAGGGGAATGATCTACATGAGGAAGTGGTACCTGAGCTGAGCTTTGAAAGGAGGGATTCTTTTTGGATCATGGCCCTAGATTCAAAAATTCTTTGCCTCTTTTTTCTTTTTTCCATCTATTTCTGTTTTTTAATCTCTAGTTATTTTATTTTTTTCAATAGTATTTATTTTCCAAATATACATACAGATAGCTTTTAACATTCACTTTTGTAAAACTTTGTGTTCTCAATTTTTCTCCTTCTCTCCCTTACCTCTCTCCTCCCCAAGATAGCGAGCGATCCGATATATGTTAAACACGGGCGATTCTTTTAAACACATCTCCATATTTGTCATGTTGCGTAAGAGCAATCAGATCAAAAGGGAAAAAAACAAACAAATAAAAAAGGTGAAAATACTATGCTTCGATCCACATTCAGTCTCCATAGTTCTCTCTCTGGATGTGATTGACATTTTCCATCCCAAGTCTATTGGATTTAACTTGAATCATGGCACCTTCAATCTTTTCCCCTTGGTGACTGCTTATTAGCTCACTGTGGAGATTAAAATGATCTACCTATAATAAAAGAGACTGAGGCAGAGGTCTGAGCCAATGACACTTTATTAAAGGATCCATGGTCCCCTCTAATGAAATGGACCTCAGATCTTCCTCGGGATCCTCCTTCCAGGGCCCTATATTTAATACAACTAAATATCTAGTTATTCCAGGACAACTATAGTAAATACAGAATTCCAGTGAATAAGCAAAATAATATGTTAGCAGGGTCACAAGTTGGGCAAAGCAAGGATATTTCCACATAAGATGGATCGGTTTCTCCTTAATTTGGGCAGGAGGAAATGGTACGAGTTATCACAGTGACCTGAGTGATGGCCATCTGCTCCTATTGGTCCAGAGGTACAAAATATTTGGGGGGACTTTCCATGTAGTTGTCACCTCTGCCGAGCTGGACTTGGTCATCATCACAAGGCAAAACAATGGTTAGTCTTTAACTAACTTGCTATAGATGGGATCTGCAGCTCACAGGTCTGGGGCCTTGTGTACAGAATTTGGACATGATTCCATCAAATTGAGATTGGAATAGAGTAGGGGTCCAAAATGAATTGCTTCCCTCACGCACCAAAACTCCAATGGCAGACGTTAGCTTGGGATCATCGTAAGTACAAGCCTGAATACAGTCTGGCTTGACGGTGGGAATTTGATTTCTATTCTTTGGTCCATTCTCCTTCCCATCCAGACCTCAAAAGAACAAAACCCTCTCTGGCTAACTCTGGCCTACATCCAAACAACTGAAATGACTCCTAATTCTCCTAGGTTGCTCACTGCCGATTCCTCTGTTTCCTATAGGACAATCCGATCTCTCACTTCTAGACGTAATGTGAGAGATTAATCTCTCACATTGTGATTTAATTCTGCTTTGTCTTATGTTCTTCAGTCTCTTTCTTCTCTCAGCTACTTGGGTTCAAGCCATCTGTCGCTTTGATTATTCCAAATCTTTTTGATTATTCGATATTTCCACTTAGGTCCATTTTCACACTGTCATGGATAAACCGTCATTAGAACAGCTAGGGGATGGGGCAAAAAGCACCTCGGAGGTCAGACTTTGCTAGATCTTGGTTTCTCCACCTGTCAGATGGTAATAATACCTGCCCTCTCTACTTCTGGAGATTTGGGGAAGATCCAGTGATAGAATTTTGCAAAAATATACACATGCAAGAGTTGTATTCTTGGAAGAATTCTCCCGCTGATGGCGAATACAAGCCCCTTCCTCAGTTCGCCCCTCATATGATGGAGGAGACGCAGGACCTGCTTCAGGGGGCCTTTGGACTGATGTGGGGTGACACAGCAATCCCCGATCTAATTAGGACAGACACAGGCACTGCCCTTTGGAGTCCCCGGTGTGAAGGGGAAGGGGGAGACCCAGGTTCTGTCCTTGGAGATCTCGGCAGCCCCTGTGGCGTGTCAGGGGAGCCCAGGTATACAAGCGAAGTCAGATTGTCACCATTCCCCTTGCCCAGTCATCCAGTGAACCCAGTGAGTGGGCTGGACCAGCTGATCTCTCCCAACTCTATGATTCTAATATTGCTCAGAGCACTGCGTGTGCTCCCGCCCCCAGGAGTCTCATCGCAGAACAAGCAGCCCCTCCAAGGGGAGTTAATGGTGCAAGGCCAGCTCCGGCCTACGCTAGGGTGGGGCCCAGCTTCACATCAAGCTGCTTGGATGCTCTGGCTGGCCTACACTCTTGGAACTCCAGGGGCCTTGTGGGGGCAGAGCCTCAGCATCTGAAGGAGTCTAAATCTAGGACTATGAGGACCTCAGGGGTCTCTTCACTTGGCATTGGAAGGAATTGAGCCCCAGAGAATAAAAATGACCTGCCCACAGCCACCTGAGATTTGGATCCTGGTCCTCAGACTCCAGATTTCTTCTCTATTCTTTTCACTGAACCTTGTATGCCTTCTCTCCACAAGGAAAAACCTCCCCTTTAGTGACTCCCCTAGCCTGATGGGAAGATGGCGCTCAACCTCAGAGAATATCTAATGTGATAATGAGACATGGGTCATCCTCCCAACCTGGTGCACGCGTTCTCATAGATATGAGACAAATATCCTTTTAAGGCATTATTCATGCTTTTATGATACACTTCTCACTCACTTCCTGATACACACATCTTTCTCCATCCCCCACTCATAACAATTAAAGACAGTTAAAGAAAACCATGGGCAGCTAGGTGCTATAGTGAATAGAGTAACAGCTCTGGAGCTAGGAGGACCTGAGTTCAAATGTGGCCTCAGACGCTTACTAGCTGTGTGACCTTGGGCAAGTCACGTCATCCTGTTTGCCCCAGTTTCCTCATCTGTAAAATGAGCTGGAGAAGAAAGTGGCAAGCCATTCCAGTATCCTTGCCAAGAAAACCTCAAATAGGATCACAAAGAGTCGGATGACTGAAAATGAAACAACCAAACCAAGTAAAATCATCTCATAAAACCCATTCTCCACCAATACTCTCTTACTTCTCTCCTGAGAGAAAGGAAGGACATCTATTTTCGATGAACTTCCCAAATTACTGGGAGAAACACTTTAAATTTATGTAACAATTTACCCTTTTGGGAAATGTTATTCATCATTTATTAATAAATACAAAGTGTTTCTCCTTATAGGAAAACTCATTCTTCTTATTTCCTTGGGTCCTATGAACCTCCCCATGAGCTAAACTAAGACAGGGATTATCATCCCAAATTTGAGATTGAGGTCTAGAGATTTCCCAAGATTAGTGATTGGTATAGCCCAAACTGCTCAAATCCACTTTCCCATTCCACTAGACTTCCACTGAACATTGTTCTATTTTCAGATAATTACATACAAATAAGCTTTATCCAGAGTATATTGGAAGTAATCAGCGCAGGGAAGGTACTGGGCTCAGAATAATTGTGGTGACTTTCTAGAGAAGGTAGGATTTCAGTTGGGATTTGAGGGAAGCCACAGTATTCCAAATGGAGTTTGATCAGAGCAGACTACATCAGGGCCATCAGCTGCTTTCAGTAGTTTCTTCTGTTAATTCGGTATACAATGGGAATTAGCTTTTTGGCTGCTACTTACCACCGGTGACTCTCAGGGAGCTTCCCTACCCCTAAAACAGGAGGTGTTTTGTACTTGATCTGTTTTTAAAAACACATCCCTCTCATCTTTCTTTGGGTAATTGATTTTTTGAGCCTATGTACAGAATTTTACATTTCTCCCCAATAAATGTTGTCTCTTTAGTATCAGCTCCAAATTTGGACCTGTTAAAAGTTTTTTTTTTTTTTAGCTCTGGATTTTATATCATATTTGATAAGTTGAGGGTAGATCCCTCACTGCTTTACAGAGAAAATCAGGAACTGGGGGTGAGGGAGGACAATTGATTTTTTGAGCCTATGTACATAACTTTACATTTTCCCCTAGTAAATGGCATCTCCTTGGTGTCAGCTCTGAATTTGAACCTGTTAAGAGATTTTTTAGTTCTGGATTTTATACCATATTTGATAAGTTGAGGGCTGATCCCTTACTACTCTACAGAGAAAATCAGGAACTGGGGGTGAGGGAGGACAATTGATTTTTTGAGCCTATGTACGTAACTTTACATTTTTCCCTAATAACTGTCATCTTCTTGGTGTCAGCTCTGAATTTGAACCTGTTAAGAGATTTTTTAGTTCTGGATTTTATACCATATTTGATAAGTTGAGGGCAGATCCCTTACTGCTTTACAGAGAAAATCAGGAACTGGGGGTGAGGGAGGACAATTGATTTTTTGAGTCTATGTATGTAACTTTACATTTTTCCCTAATAAATGTCGTCTTAGTGAGAGTTCTGAATTTGAACCTGTTAAGAGATTTTTTAGTTCTGGATTTTACATCATATTTGATAAGTTGAGGACAGATCCCTTACTGCTTTACAGAAAAAATCAGGAACTGGGGCAGGGGAAGGGAGAATTCTAGTATGGCCCATGTTTTCCATTGTCTTCATTAAAGAAATAAAGATTTGGCAGGCTTCAGTGGCGTTCTCCAGGCAGCTTGGTGGTGTAGAGAATACACCAGTACACAGAGTACTGGACATGAAGTCAGGAAGACTGACATTCAGAAACTTACTAGCTGTGTGATCCCAGGCAAGTGATTGCCTCGGTTTCCTCATGACTAAAACAGAGATCATGCTAGCACCTGCCTCCCCGGATTGTGAAGACCAAATGAGAGAAAGGGTGTCTCTAAAGCTTTTCCAATCCTGAAGTGCTATCTCTGGGTATCAGCTGTTATTACTGTTTCTCTAACCCTTTTCTTTCTTTCCCTCCCCCAAGATCCCATAACAACCAACTTCTGAACTGCATTTTGAGCTTGATAGAGTATTGATGCAAGTGGAAAATCTCCGTTATTGGAGGTTTCTATTTTTACAGGAGGTGTATGTGTGTGTGTGAGAGAGGGAGAGAAAGAGAGAGAGAGGGAGAGAGAGATGGAAAGAGAGAACTGCTGGCAACAGAACTGATTAGGGACCTATAATTAATCTGCTCAGGCCTTAATTAATTCTCCAGTTCTTTCTTATTTGTGGCCTGTCATGCCTAATTGTGTGTAGAGCCTTGTGGTTGATGAAGAGGTGGAATGAATGGTTGGGGGACCTGGGCAAACAGGATAATGAAAGGTCAGGGTCTCCCCGTGTAGTGCAGGGTAGAAATAGAGGAAGGAAACAGTCATCTCGTTGGCCCCCTGCCCTGCCCCGTGCCCTCCCCAGCCTCCTCGGGTGCCCTCCAGGAGGTGGAGGAATGCCAGGAGATTCCTCAAGGCCCAGATCTCCCAGGCAGAATGGTAGAAGGGGCAGCTGGGAAATAGAAACATTCGGTGGGGTCAGCAACGAGAGGAGGTTTCTGGGAGCCAGAGGGAAACAAAGTGCCCCTGATGCCAGGTTCAGCCTATGATTTCTACAGCAGGCAGCCCAGGGAATCTGTGGGTATTTTTGTGAAAGGGGGTAGAGGAGAGAAAAGGAAGAGAGAGGGGGGAGAGAGAAGCAAAAAAGAGATAAGGGAGAAGAAGAAAAGATGAGAGGAAGGAAAGAGGAAAAGAAGATGAGAGGAAGGAGAGAGGAAGAAAAGATATTAAGAAAAGGACAGAAGAGGAAAAGGAAAGAAAAGGAAAAGTTTGAAGAGAAAGGGGAGGAAGAAAGAATAAGGAAAAAGAAAGGGGAGAGAGAAGAAAGGGAGGGAGAGGGAGAGAGAAGAAAGGGAGGGAGAGGGAGAGAGACAGAGAGAAGAAGAAGAAGAAGAGAGAGGGAAGGAGGGAGAGGGAAGAAGGAAGGAAGAAGGAAGAAAGGAAGGAAGGAGAAGAAAAAGACAAACACACAGAGAGGGAGAAATAGAGAGAGAGAAACAGACAGGGAAAGGGAGAGACTGAGACAGAAAGAGAGGGAGGGAAAGAAGGAATGTGAGAGGAGAGAAAAAAGGAGGAGAGAGGAAAGGGAAGAGAGAGCAGGGAGGGAGTTAGAAGAAAGGAGAGAAAAGGGAAGGAGTGTAAAAGATCCCCATTGAGTTTTTACTGTTTGCCCTGGGGCTGGGCCTTGACTGGACCTTGCTTCACCATTGTTCGGCAAAGGAAGCCTTGTTTTTATTCAGTTGTTTTTCAGTAATTTCCAACTTTTCATAACCCTATTTGGGATTTTCTTGGCAGAGATACAGGAGTGGTTTTTACCATTTCTTTCTTCAGCTCATTTTACAGATGAGGAAACTGAGGCAAACAGGGTGAAGTGACTTGCCCAAGGTCCCACAGCTAGTAAGTGTCTGAGGCTGAATTTGAGTGTTGTTTTTCAGTAATTTCCAACTTTTCATAACCCTATTTGGGATTTTCTTGGCAGAGATACAGGAGTGGTTTTTACCATTTCTTTCTTCAGCTCATTTTACAGATGAGGAAACTGAGGCAAACAGGGTAAAGTGACTTGCCCAGGGTCCCACAGCTAGTAAACGTCTGAGGCTGAATTTGAGTTCAGGTGCTCCTGACTTCAGGGCCCACATTCTATCCACCTAGTTGCCCCTCAAATAAAATTGCCATCTGTTTCAAAAGGATTTGGCTAGGGTCTTCTGTACCGGCCTGGTTCCATTGTTTAGGGAGAAAACTTTTTATGTGGCCCTAGAGAACAGGACATTTCAAAATTCTGCTCTATTGGTGTCAACCCACCCTTCACTCGTTCCTCAAACATTTATTAATCCCTACTATGTGTCTCGCCTTGTCTTAGAGAATAGGATTACAACGGCAAGAACCGACCGTTATTTTTTCAGAACTTAGAGAATGCTATACCCGGAAGCGGTCTTAGGGAGGCATGATGGTACAATAATAGTGATAATAAATAAGTGGTATTTATATAGCACTTAAATATGTTATCTCACAAGCTTCACCACCTTGTAAGATAAGAATTGTTCTTCTCATTTTACAGACAGAGAAACTGAGGCAGAAAGAGGCTAAGTGGCTTGCCCAGGGTCACACGGCTAGTAAATGTCTGAGATGGTATTTGAACTCAGATCTTCCTGGCTTCAAGGCCGGTGCTCTCCCTCCGCTCCCACCATACTTTCCTCAGACCCACCGGGGCCTTCTGTATCCTCGACAGGAAAAAAACAAACAAAATCTTCCATAGACCAGGTGTGGCCCAGGATGGACCCCTCCCCTCTATGGCTCATTGGTGGATCACAGGATCACAACTCTAACAAAATGACATTAAAGGCCATTGAGTCAGATGGAGAAACTGAGGCATGGGGTTCTCTGACATCCCAGAGTCACAGTCTTCTTGAATTCACGTCCAACTTTTTCTGTTACACCATGCTGATCCCATGTAGCCTTATTGATTCCTCCTTTTGAGGGCTGCAGATAGCAAGGGATGGGTTTAGCAGGGGGAGTCTGAGTTGAGATGGTCCTCCCCCACTGATTATATTAGAAATACGGGGTGGGGGAGGAAATCAGGGAAGTCTTCCTAGAGGTGGCGGAGCTGGCGTTGGACCTTGAAGCATGGAGGCAGAAATAACTATCAGAATGTCTCAGGAACTAGCCCAGGCCACCAGAATGGAGGCCCCCGTTGGGCTGTGTAGAGGTGGGGTGGGATTGGATTCAGAGAGTGGGACTAGGCCACACAAGACCTTGAAACTCAGCCAAAAGAATTTGGCCGTGGTCCTGCGGACAGTAGGGAGCCATGGAAGATTGCTGAGCAGGAGTCTTTCATTGGAACGCTCATTTAAAGAGCCTAAGCTTGGGAGTCACTTCATGTTAAAACCTGATTGAAGATTAATTTTTTATTTTTTAATTCTACTTATTTATTTATTTACTTATCTATCTATTTAATTATTGGCTGAGGCAATTGGGGTTAAGTGACTTGCCCAGGGTCACACAGCCAGGAAATATTAAATATATGAGGCCACATTTGAACTCAGATCCTCCCGACTTCAGAGCCAGCACTCTATCCACTGTGCCACGTAGCGGCCCCTCAAGAGTAATGTTTTAATCTCAAATTCCCAGTCCTGATTTTATGACTCTTCAGTTACGAAACTCTAATGTCAAAAATTACTTTGAAGTCTGTAAAAACATGGTTGTAAAATTTTTAGGTGGAAAAGGCACATTGTAAAATCAAAGAAACACGAGGGGGTCCGCTTTTCTTATCCTTGAATATTTTTTCAAGAGACTTTGACATTTATTATCTCACATCATCTTCACGTCAGAACACACCACAGTCAAGAGGCGGTGTGCTCAGTGGGTTGCCCTTGGCAACGGGATGACCCGACCTGGACTTGAGCTGTGTGGCCATGGATAAATCGCTTCCCTTCTCTGGGCTAATCCAGCAGTAGACATTTCTGTGGGCCCGGGATTGAAAAAGAAGGAAACAGACAGACAGAAGCCAAAAAACATGGCCCCCGTCTTCAAAGAGCTTACGTTTTAAAGGGCAGACGTACACGAGAACATATACAATATACAAGCTCTAGATGCGCACACATACGTATCACACACATGGCTGTTACACGCCCAGTGGCAGGTTTATGTGCAATGCACACGTGTGTGCACATAAATTTTTTGTGTGTAACCACATGTTGTTTGTGCTGCGTGTAATGCGATGGATTCATGTTTGCACGGTGCTGGTGCACACACACAATTGTGTGCACATGCATGTGCATTGCGTGTAAGCCTGCCCGTGGTGTGCATGCAACGGATACGTGTAATACTCATGTGTGTGCGTCCAGAACTTGCATCATGTATCTGTTCTGCATTGTGTATGTGGACACGGATGCATATGAACATGCTTGTGCAATGCATCTATGTTCTGTGTGCACGTACGTGTATGTGTCATGTGTGTGTACACATGTTGTGGGGAGCTTCTAGTGGACACCTGCCCCTCCCCGTGCAGACCAGCCCCCCCTCTGCTACTGACCAGCCCCAGAGGACTCCAGAAGGGAGGAGAAGCGACGCCATCTGCTCTGGGCCTTGCCCTTCCCTCTCCCAAGGGCCGCTCACTTTAATCCACTTCCCACAGAATTCATCGATTTCAGATGTTTCCGAACCCTCCACGTCCACACGCGTCATCCTTGTTACGGTCGTCACCAGAGAGGGCGAGGGTGACCCCCGCTTCCCAGATGTGGAAACTGAGGCTCCCGGAGACCGAACGTCCCCCGGGAACCGGCGACGGGACCCCCGGGCTCCCAAGGCCCGTGTGCTCCCACGCCGAGCATCCGCTTCGTGTTTTTCCACCGGGCTCTGATTTGATGCGCGAACATCTGCAGCGGGCGGGAGCGGAGCTCCCCCAGGACCCGACTCCGCGCTTGCCGGGGAACGGAGCCTTCCTCCCTCCAGTCTGCGACACCCTCGGTCTCGCCGCGCCAGTGTCAGTTATGCCTGCTTTTTGAATGGTGTCAATCCGAGTTGAAAATGTGCCAGCTTTCTTAACATCCTCACTAACAGACTGCTTAATTAACCTGCTGATACTGTCAATAATGGAAGGCGCTGGCGCTGGGGAAGGAGGAAGGCCCGGACGGTCCTTTCTTCCTCTAAGCCACTGGGCTGCCCGAGTCCCGAGGACTGCTGGGCCGGGACCAGGGCCGTTCCGCAGGGATGGGGGGACTAAGAGCCGCTCCAGCCGCCTCTTAACAAGAGTCCCTTCCATCGAGTCACAGTCAAGCAGCATTGATTGAGCGCCTATGGTATGCCAGCCTCTGAGTTTGGCTCTGAGTATCCAAAGACAAAAATAAAATGTCTCTTCCTCCAGAAAGTTTATCAAGCAGCATTGATTGAGCGCCTATTGTGTGTCGGCCTCTGAGTTTGGCACTGAGAATTGAAAGACAAAAGTAAAATGGTCTCTTCCTTCAGAAAGCTGGAGGAAGCAGCATGTATACAATATAAATATCTGCAAGATATAAATTGATCAATAGCATTTAGTGAGCACCTTTTGTGTGCCAGACTCTGAGTTTGGCGCTGAGAATCCAAAGACAAAATGAAAAAACAAAAATGAAAATTTTCCTTCCTTCAAGGAATTTCCTCCATTGACAGAAGCAGCATGTATGCCATAGACATGTTTTCAAGATATGAATCAATCAACCAACCGGCAATTATTAAGCGGCTACTGTGTACCAAGTTTGGTTCCGAGAATTCAAAGACAAAAATGAAATGTTTTCTGTCTTTAAGGAATTTCCTTCATTGACAGAAGCAGCATATATGTCATATACATGTTTTCAACAAACCAATCGGCAATTATTAAGTGGCGACTGTATACTGAGTTTGGTTCTGAGAATTCAAATACAAAAATGAGATATTTCCTGCCTTCAAGGAATTTTCCTTCATTGACAGAAGCAACATTTATACCATGTAAATCTTTTCAAGATATAAACCAACCAACCAGCTATTATTAAGTAGCTACTATGTACCTAGTTTGGCTCTGAGAATTCAAAGACAAAAATGAAATGTTTCCTGCCTTCAAGGAATTCCCTCCATTGACAGAAGCAGCATCTATGTATATAAATGTTTTCAATATATAAATCAACCAATCAGCAACTATTAAGTACCACTGTATATCTCCAGCCCTTAACTATTCTTCCTCCTCTCTCCTTCAGCCACATCCCTAGCCCTTAAATGTATCTTTGGCCTTGGTCTTCATCACAAATCATGCTGGAGCGGCTTGGAGATGGCCAAGCCTTTCTCCAGATTGTCTCTCCCATAGTCCTCTGGGACTTTTTATTAGTCCTATTCTCTGTAACTCCAGCCCCTCAGTGGTGCTTCCTTCTCTACATGGCTGTGATCTGTGACCCACCCAAGCCCATGCAGAAAAAGGATGTTGGACCAATGACCTTAGAATTATAGCACCAGAGTTGGAAGAGCCCCATCCATTTATGAATTAGAATTCTCTCTACCATGTATTTGAAAGGAAGCTCAGTGGATATTACCAGAGGTAGCACATTCCCCACTTCACTCACCTCTCAGAGCCTCAGTTTCCTCATCTGTAAAATGGAGAGTAATATCTACTCCACCGGGTCATTGTGAAAATCAATAAAGGAATGTTAAGCACTTAACAAATCTTAGAAGTATCATATAAATGAGAAGGATTACAAGATTTTTCTTTCAAAGCTCATGGCGAGTGGTAGACTACGTTCATGGGCTGCTCGTTCCGCTCGCTCTCTCATAGTTAGGAAGCTTTCCTGCCATCTCGTCTAAATTTGCCTCTTCGGAACTTGCCCCACTGGCCTCTGGGGCCAGAGAAAAGCCAATCCCTTTCTCACCCTGTGCAGCCCTTAATAGTGGCTGCCATTCTGCGGCCCATGACAATCTCTTTTCTAGGATGGACACTCCCGATTTTCCCAAGGGTAAGTAGTGGAATCACAGACAGACAGACAAATCAGGAGTAACCAGTTGAAAGGGAAAGTGCACAAGCCAAGCTTGCTGATGTCAATGGGCATCCAAGTTAAGGTTAAGGAAGACCTTGAGCCCCAAGTGACCCCTCACACCGTGATAAGCAGCAAAATCCGGGATCCAGCCAAGAGCTGACTCCAGACCCTGCGCCCCATCCACTGCACCCGTACCTTTTTTCCTGACAGTGCTCTGGGTGCTGATGGCAAAGGCCTCCTTTTCCCTGGCTTCCTTCCATTCTTGGCCCCAAGCCCACCTTCTTCCAGGGGCCTTTCCCAACTGCCCCTCTCCCTAGTGCCTTCCCCCTTGAGACGACCTTCCGTCTCTTCTTTCTCTCTCTAGAATCGCCTTCCAAATGAAGATGGAAGCTTTCTATTTTCACAAGCACCTAGTAGGCCCAAATTAAAATCTTTTAAAAATCGGACAAGCTGAAAATCAATGGATAATCCAAAACCCAATTCTAACTGGCTTCCAAAGGCATTTCCTCTTTTTTTCAAAAGGCAGATCTTCCGTTCTAATCCCATTAGGTTTAAACTGGATTAAAATGGATCTGAATCCCCTGAGCTCAGTAGCTGCTTGTGGGGCAAGAAACATGAGCCTGGAGCCTACTTTGGGGGAAGGGGAGAAGCTGGCCCGAGCGTCCCTGCCCATCACTGGTCTTTGATGTAAGCCTGGATAATCCACAAAGTGGATCTTCACATCGGAAGTGCATCTTCCCAGACCTCCAGGATTACTCGGGTGGCTTAGGTAGAGCTGTGACCCCATTGGCTTCCTCCACCTGTGTAAATTTCAGCCCATCTCCTCTGGCCCTTCCTGGGCCGGAATCATTCACAGCTTTCTGGGAATCCTTCACTGAGGATCCAGAGGACCACCCCCGCTCCCCGCTCCACCTGAGCGACTTCCTCTGCTTTTTTTTTCTGTGCTGGGAACAAGGTAGGAATAGAATTGTGATTTCGTGGGTATCAGGAAAGTCCTCCCGGTGTGGCCTGGTGCCTTCTTTGCAGCAGATAGCCCGAACGAGTTATGTGAGCAATGGGAGGGGAAGTAGTTTAATTTACCCAAGGTCACGCAGCCGGGAAGAGTTAGAGTTTGAACTGGTCTTTCTGGTGCTGAAGCCCACTGGCTAACCATTACACAGCTCTGCATTTCTATAGAACAAAGGTCTTCCAAAGATGGGCTTTTGCAACAAAAAACAGCTCAAGGTTAAAGAGATCCGGCCCAGTTATTTCCTGGGTCCCTCATCCACTGTAGCACCTGCCTAGGATTCACACACACACATACACACACACACACACACACGCGCACACACACGCGTGGGCATAAATATATGGTACACTCGGCTACCCACAATGCACTGTTAAATTGAATCTGCATTATTAACGGTTTTTTTCTCTTCACTTTCTTAAGTCTAGACAAACAACAAAACAATAAATCAAGCCTGCTTGTAGCACTTGCCAATTTCTGAGGTGTAAACGCTCACACTGAAAATTTAACAGTCGGCTTTCTCAGGAGCCAGTCTGAGCTGGCTCCAGCACACCCCTGCTCGCAACCCACGGTCACACCCTGGTGATGTTCCAAGTGGGCCGGGACCCCGGGGCCTCCTGGCTCCAGATGACTTCTCCCATCCTCAGTTTCCACTCTGTCATGCTTCGGAGGGAATGTTTGTTGGTTTGTTTTTTAACCTTCCTTTGGGCCTGGAACCTTCTCTCTCATCGGATGGCAGATCTAGAACTGGAAGGGAGCATTGGGATAACCTGGTCTCCCTCCTTCATTAGACAGAGGAGAAAATGGAGTCCCAGAGGGGCTGAATGTGCTCAGAGGCCCAGAGCTATAACGTGGCAGAATCTAGTGTGGGATCCAGGGCCTCTGGTACAAACCCGGGCTCTTCGCTCCGAACCAGGCTGTCCCAGTACCCTCCCCCCTCTCACGTGCCTGCACCCATTCTCCCAGGAGGCAGATGAATTCAGAGAAATGGGGCGATTGGCGAGTGGAAGACGCATCTTTTCAGAATCTCCCCTGCAGGACTGGGGCTGGACTGGGTTTGACTCTGCTTTTTTCTCCCATGTGGAGTCCAGATTTCCCCTCCCCCCTTTCTCTTCCCTGCAATCTCCCTTGTCCCCCATCCTGCTGCCCCTGTCAGGTGCTCTGGACGACCCCGGGGCCTGGCTGTTTCACCCAGTCCGTAAAGACAGCCCCTCCTCACCTGGTCCAGCCCGGACTCCTGGGCCCACTCTCTCCCCCAGATGTGAGCCCTCTAGGGCTCCCTTGTCTCCCCACCCACCCCCACTAGCCATATGTATTTCCCCATTCTCCTTCCTCCTACCCTCCCCCGCCGAGCCGTCCTCATCCTCACTCTGGCTCCCCAAACCCTCATCCCCCTCCCCCCCACCCAGTAGAGGGAGTGTAAGCAGCAGGTGTTGACGCTAATCAGCATTCACAGCCGAGAGCTGCATTAGCTCCCGGGCTCACACACTCCCCAAAATTAAACACTCATTATACAAAATTAATTGACATTAATTAGCAAAAATTAAAACTTTAAATGCTGTGGCAATGTGCTTTTTGGGGGGAGGGGGGAAAGGAGCAAGACCACTCGGTGTCTTTTGCTGGCCGCCCCTCAGTCCCATCCTCCCAGCCTGCATTTTGTTCCCGAGCAGGTGGGGGGGGGCAGCGTCCCGGTGGCTCCCCAGCTGAGGCCCGCTCTGCCCAGGTGGGGCAGACGCTGCCCCACGAAGCAGATGGTGGCCCTTTCAGGACGTTTCACAGCTGACAATCTAAGAAGCCTCTCAGTCCGCCTCACCCCCTCCCCTTCCACACCCCCAGCCCCCATTTCCAGAAGCAAAGATCCCTAATTAAGGGATTGGACACCATGGGTCTCAGCTGCTCGGGCCCCCTCTGCGCTCTGAGCATACACGGGGAGGAGATCCCAGCAGCTGGCACTCAGTAGGCGCTTAATCAATGCTCATTAACCAATGGATTACCAGTGCTGGAACCCAAGAACCGGCCAACATGAAGATTCTGAAACCAGCCAGTGGTGTCCCCGGAACCACCCCCTCACTTCCTCCGCCCTCCTCCCACCCTAGAGCCCAGGGGTGTCCTGCTACATGCTGCTGTTCTGTCACAGAGCAGCGGGGTGGATCTGGAGGCCCCAAACCTGCCTTAGCTACCTTCTCACTATGACTCTGGGCAAGGGCTTTCTCTCCTTTCTTGGGGAAGAAACTCATTA
The DNA here is from genome assembly GCF_016432865.1 of Antechinus flavipes. NCBI lineage: Eukaryota > Metazoa > Chordata > Mammalia > Dasyuromorphia > Dasyuridae > Antechinus > Antechinus flavipes. The sequence goes on from NC_067399.1 coordinate 21,178,834, forward strand.
CCCATAAGAGGAGAAATTTGCACTGTGTGACCTTCAAAGTTCTACCTGTTGTAACTGTGGAGTTCTCTGATCAATGATAATATTATTTTTATTTTATTTTATATTATATATTATATTTTTTAATTATCATAACAATTCATATAGCTAAGAAATATCAAATGAGGGCCTGTGTGCAAAATATTAGCAAATTTCAAAGTACTTTCTAAATGCTAGTGGTCAGAAGACCCCCACTCACTGAGTTGGCAAATGGATCTTAAAGGGAGGAGGAATAGAGCATATATATTCAAGAGGCCCTGGAAAGAACAGTGGAGCATCCCAGGAGAGGAGCTGCCAAGAGGGGAATTAAGAGCCTTCCTAGCTGGCCCCTGAATTCATACTAGGAAAGCGGCTTCCTACTCCATTTACATCCAAAGAAGATCCTGCTGGTAGCTGGTGTGTGACCCTCGAGCCTGTTGTCGGTTTTGCCTTTCTTCTCTCAGCAGATACTGTTCTGTCTCCCTTTCTCAAAGCTTCTTTTAGTGCCTGCAAAACTGCAGCCAGTTGGCATTAAGACTCTACTATGCACCAGGCCCTGTGCTAAGGGCTACAGATACAAAGAAAGGCAAAAAAACAACCTGTTGTCTTTACAGTCTAATGGGGGAGACAACATCCCAACAACCACTTCCTCATCCCACCCACCACTGCATTAGAATCTGGGCTCGGTTGTTATTCTGAGTTATCGGCAGACACGGGCGGATCAGAGATTGGATTGGTTTGGGGATAGGTGGGACATTCCTCTGATAATTTGAAGATGAAAGGAGCATTAACTTGTCTCAGAGAGGGATTGAGTTATGCCTTGAAGAAAGGGATTCTAAAGGGCAGAGGTAGGAGGGAAGGCATTCTAGATATGGGGAACAGCCTGGGCAAAGTCTTGGAGGTAGGAAATGACATTTCACCTGGTTAGTTTTCAACATTCATCCTTGCAAAACCCTGTGTCCCAAGTCTATTGAAACTGGCTTGAATCACCTCAATGTTGGAAAGAACCACGTCCATCAGAATCGATCATCGTATAATCTTGTTGTTACTGTGTATGATGTTCTCTTGATTCTTCTCCTTACACTCAGCATCAATTCTTATAAGTCTCTTCAGGCTTTTCTGAAATCATCCTGCTGATCACTTCTTACAGAACAATAATATTCCATAACATTCATATCCCATAACTTATTCAGCCCTTCTCCAGCTGATGGGCAGCCGCTCAGTTTCCAGTTTCTGGCCACTACAAACATTTCTGCACATGTGGGTCTCTTTCCCTCCTTTAAGATGTCTTTGAGATGCAGGCTCAGTGGAGACACTGCCGGATCAAAGAGTCTGCACAGTTGGATACCCTTTGGGCATAGTTCCATAATCAAGCAGGTTAGTTGAGATGAAATTCAGAGCTTGGAAAGATGGGTAAGAGCCTGTTTGTGGAGGGTTTTAAATGCCAAGCAGGGGAATCACTCTCCCCAGTTCCCCGATGGCCTGCATGACTTGAGGATTGGAAGATTGTAGAGGATTTTAGGTAGGGTTGCGATGGAGTCACTGCTGATTATGATGTTTCTTTTTATTCCCCCTTCTCACGTAACTACTTCTCTTCTCTGCTTTCCCCTACCCAGCAAGTGCCAATATCTGCAACGTGGTCCTGATGAGGCACAATGAATTGGAGGAAGGAATTGATGTCCTGGACAGTGATGGGAACATCGTGGGGTCCTCAAGAATTGCGGCTAGACATGTGAGTCTGGGTAGGGAATGGGGAGGGAATTAGTCCCTGATTGCTTTCATTTGTCTTTTTTTAATCAGTCAGCAGTCATTTATTAAGTCATTACTGTGTCCTAGACTCTGTGTTAAATCCCGAGTTAATCCCTGCCTGCCAGAAGCTTACATTCTAATGATCGAGACAATGTATAAATATCTAGGCACATACAAGACATGTATAGAGTTCTAAGAAGTAAAGGGGAGAGGGGACAACATTGGGCTGGAACTGGATCCCTAGGCCTGAGTTCGGATTCTTCCATTGACTGTCCAAGTGACCTTTAACAAGTCATTTACCATTGGTTTTTCTTAGTTTCTATTAACATGGGAGAATTGGACTCAGTAATCTCCTGGGTCTCTAGTAGAGACCTCATCCTATGATCCTGAGGCATGTTTTCCAAGGGGATGGCAGAGCACAGGAAAAGAAAAGAGTGAAGGAAGTTATGGGGGAATCCTGGGTACTCAGGACTGGACTGAGAAACAAGAGATTAAACATGGTGCTGAGAACCCTTGCTTTGCTTTGCCTTGCTCTGTCTTGCCTGAGAGAAGGAGCTTTGTACCTCCACCTCTTTCCTTGTTTTTCAAGTATCAAACATTTATGTTTCTCCTACCACTTCATTCTTACTTTAGTTAGACAGTTATTAAGCACCTACTGTGTGCTGGTCCTTGGACTATAAAGACAAAACCAAAAAAACCTTGCCCTCAGATGGCTTCAGTTGTCCTGGAATGAGCTTTCTCTCTCTTCATGCTTGGCAGGCCTGCCAGGGATTAAAATGCTCCTATCTTTTCTTCAGTTCCTCCTACTTACACCTACTCCCTGCTCGTTGCAGGCCACTCCCTAGATCATTTAGCACTAACCCTTGACAAAACTTGGAAGCAGAGGAGGCGATATGCTTCAGCTCTGCTGCTGCTTACTCTGGTGCCTGCTCCCCCATGTATTGGCCCACGGTGGGAAAATTGGGATATGGCTTGTTGGAATACAAAGAAGCTAGAATGTCGAGTTCATCGAATAGCAGATTACCGAGGGGGACAGAATGACAGACGAAGAGGAAGGATGAGCTCCATTTTGGCCGTGTGTTTGTTGTGCCAATGGGACGGTCAAGTGGAGATGCCCAGAAGGTAATAATGTGAGACTAGATCCACTTGGGAGAGAATTTCAGGCTAGAGATAAAGATTTGTGAGTCCTAAGGGACAGATACCTCCATCAACAAGCATTTATTAAGCACCATTATGTGCCAGGCATCGAGCTAACCGCTGGGGATGCAATGACAAAAATAAAACAGTTTTTGCCCTCAGCAAGTTTTCGTCCTTACGGGAAACATTGATATATATCAGTTAAAAAAAAACAACATAAATTCAGAATAGATAACGGTGGTTAAGTAACTAGCGGTCAGGGAGAGAGGACATTAGCAGGTGATAGGGAAAGGATCAGGAAAAGTTTCATGGAGAATGAGGCTGGAGCCAGTTCTTGAAGGAAGTGAGGGATTCTTGGAGGCAGGGATGAGGGAGTGTGTTCCAGGCATGGGCCACAGCCTCTACAGAGACATAGACACAGGAGCTGGAGTACCATATGTATGAAACAGAGAGAAAGCCACTTCGACTACACTGGAAAGAGGGAGTTGACAGAGGAGGGAGGGGGAAGGGTGGAGGAAGGGGTTGAAAGACCAAAGGGAAGAGTCGACAGTTTATCTTAGAAGTAAAAGAATGGAGTCTTGGGGAACATCCACACGAAGAGGCTAGGGCATGGATAATGGTCCAGCCAAAGAGTCAGATAAATAGGAAGAGCACCAGAACACCAGCATCATTTCAACCAAAGGAGAAGAGAAGGTCCAGATGGGAGGGGGAGGTTAACTAAGGCAAAGAAGAGAACAGAAAAAGGCATTGGGTTTGGCCATTAGGAGATCACTGCTCTCCAATTTGTATGCTTATATAAAAAAAGGTATAATGATACTAAAGAAATGATAATGAAAAGGATTCTCTTGTCTACTGGAGGCAGTGTGGTATAATGGCTAGGTCACTGGACTTAGGATCAGAAAGAACTGGGTTCAGATCCCATTTCAGATACTTATGAGCTGTATGATTCCGAACAAATCACTTATCCTGTGTGCCTTCATTTCCTCATCTGTAAAATGACCCCGTGACTTCTAAGGTCCCTCTTATCTCCGATCCTATAAGCCCTCACATGATACAGCTAAAGAAACTGAGGTCCAGTGCCATGAAGGGATTTGCCAAAGTCACATGAGTAATTGGGATCTGGATCCAGGATACTCGACTCCAAAGCATGGTCTTGTCACTTACACTATGGGATATTCTCAACACGAGGTGCTTCCTTGTGCCCTATTTGTAGCTACTTGGGGAAAGCAAGCACGGGGATGATCCCAAAGGACACATGATCCCCAGAAGCCTCTAGAATATGGTATAAGATGACAAGGTGTCAAGTGTCCTCCTATGCCCATTTCTAGAGCTCATCTTTTGAGCTTCTGTGGAAACCCAGCTGGAGTTAAACCAATCAGCCTACCGGAGTGTTGGAGCACAGGCTTAGTTGGGGCTGTAAAGCCAGGACCCAAAGCGACAGGTCAAAATGGGAACAGCCGGCCCTCCAAAGCAAGGCTCTGTTGGGGAGCACTGGGGCATTGTGGGTGGTTTGTTGTCCTAATGTTCCAAATACCTGGCAACGTCATTAAAAACTCAATGTTCCCACTTCCAAGAGGGACCTTGACCTAACCCATAGAGATCCCCAAGAAGCCAGCGGGAGACTTTGTTTTTATCTCCTTTCTTCAAGTCACTCCATCATCCTCACCTTGCCAAGCAAGCCCCAGCTGTTTTTTTTTTCCCTGTTCCTTCCAACACCTGCTTTTTGCTTCTTTCTTTTTTTTTTTTCTTTTAAGCATCTAAACTCTGCCATATGCTCATTTCCCCCCTCCCTCCACCCCCTGGCGGTGTGACAAGCAGCGTCCTTGTCTCCACGGTCTCTGTCCTCACTCTTTCTGGATCTCAAGCAGCTTGTCATCGGAGAGAAGGAGGGGGCCCTTCCCGACCCCCCCACCTCCCGCACGCACACACATACGCACCCCCGTCTCAAACTCCCCGAGCTGGCTCAGAAGGGTTAATTAAGGTGTCTACACTGGCTTCCACACTTGCTAAACGTCCCTGGCGGGAGTCTGCAGTCGAGGAATTTGGGTGTCTGGTACTAATGCATTTCCATTCCAAAGCATTGTTCCAGCTGATTTGAATCTGCTCTTTAAAAAACGTGTGCAGTAAGAGTGTATGTGTTGGGGGGGAAGGAGGGGGTGGGATTTTTTTTTTTTTTTTTTTTTGCAAAAGAACCACTTTCTAATGGATTCCATGCAAATGTTAACTTAGCCTTGGTGCCTTCTCTCCAAGATTATCTCTAATTTATCCTGTATACATTTTGTTTGTAAATAGTTGCTGAGTGTTGTTTCTCCCATTGGGCTGAGCTTCTTGAAGGCAAGAACCTTTGTCTTTGAAGGGTTTTTTTCCCCTTCCTTTGTAATTCCGACACGTGTTACAGGGCCTAGCATACAGTAGGCACTTAATAAATGCTTGTTGACGTGACGTGGATCGCCTTGAAATGAGATCTACACATACATATGAATAGCATCTCTATTTCATTTGAAAAAGAGCCATAAGTGGGGCAAGATAATAGGAACTTTGTTCTAGAGCAACAACATTGAGAGGACATTGAAAATACTTCCTCCCCACTTCAGGAAATCTCCCCAACTTTTACCACAACCTTTGCCCCCTGACAATAATTCCTAATTATGACAATGACTTTAAATTTTACAAGGGATTTTTCCTACAGTTTACAAGGGGCTTTTTCTATAGATTCTCTGTTTTAATGTTAGTAGCCCCATTTTGCAGATGAGAAAACCAAGGCCCAGAAATGACGGTACCTTATTTGTGTGGTGATTTCCCTAGACCACCAGCTACCCTAAGCAGATCCAAATGAGTAACAATGAATGAATTTGTAGGGACGTGAAAAAAGGGAGATTTGGTATGGAAAGATTATCTTGAAATCCCAGCCCAGACAGGCAACCTCACCTGACCCTTTTGCTTGGCTCCCCAGGCGCTGATCGAGACGGCCCTGACACGAGTAGTCCTCCCCATGCCCATCCTGGTTCTACCTCCGATCATCATGTCTGTGCTGGAAAAGTAAGTGAGGAGGGTGGGAAGAGGACAGGGCATCTATGATCTTCAATAAAGGCAGGAAGAAAGGAAGGGGCAGTGTTGTGTGCTGGTTAGAGAGCCGACCTGAGAATCATTTCAAGGCCTGCTTCTACCATTCGTATGATCCTGAACAAATCAGTTTCTTTATTTCTCAGGAAACTCATTAAAGACTATAAATTACAGAAAATGCTGACCTACAAAGGAACCTTCCACACTGGGAGTTCCCTAAGCTTAAGCTAAAGAAATTAGAGGCAAAACAACAACAACAACAACAAAAAAAAACAAAACAAAAAAGGAGAGAGAGAGAGAGAAAGGAGGGAGGGAGGGAGGAAGGAAGGAAGGAAAGGAGAGAGAGAAAAGAAAAAAGAAAGAAAAAGAAAGAGAGAAAGAAAGAAAGGCGAAGGAAGGAAGGAAAGGAGAGAGAGAAAAAAAGAAAGAAAAAGAAAGATGAAGGAAGGAAGGAAGAAAGGAAAAGAAAGAAAGAGGAAGAAAGAAAAGGAGGGGAAGACAGAGGAAGAAAAGGAGTTGGCCCTGGGAATTCCTTAGGGGGCAGGGCCTGTTTTTGCTTTCCAGGCATGGAGCTAGCACTTTGTCAGTTCTTGTTCCAGACTACCACCATTCACTTCAATCCCACAAGCACGGACAGAGGTGTCTGCCTTGTCAGCTTGCATTTACTGATATAGGGCCCTGGGGATCAGGGACAGAGCAAAACCAGCTCCTGCCCACAGAGAACTTAGATTTTACTCCTGGAGGAGGGGGTGGAACAGGCTATGTCATGTGCTCTGGTAAGTATGGAATTGAGAATGAACTCAGTGACAAGTCATCAAGGACAACCCAGGGAAAGGAGAGAGGGAATAAGATTGGATGCTGAGGCCTTGAAGGCCAGACTAAAAATCATTCATATGGATTGTATTCATAGGGAATCCTTGTGGTTCTTAGGGGGAAGAGAGGATTCTGGGTGATTTCTATAATAAAAGCTTTGCTTGGGGGCACTGACCTGGACATGGTGTACAAAGTGGACCAGAGGGAGAGGGGCTGGTGGCTCCTATAGGCAGGGGAGCCTAAAGTGTGGCAGGTGCACTTATTAAGCACTCACTGTGTGCCAAGCACTATTTTAAGCACTAGATATACAAATATGAAAAAAAAAAGTCCCTGTTCTTGGGGAGCTTACAATCTAATGGGGGAAGGAAACTGAAAAGTGGAGGTGGTGGGAAAGGCAGGATGAGGGCCTACCATGGGGGAGTAATGGAGAGATCAGTCAGGGAAGTTCCAAAGCAGTGCAGCTGGTGAGGAACAAGGGTCACGCAGCTAGTAAGAGTCTAAGGCTGGATTTGAACTCAGGGCTGTCCAGCTCTAGGTTTGACAATCCAGCCACTGGGCCACCGCGTTGCCTCTGAACTGATCAGAGGAGTAAAAAGAATGTTTCTTCAGAATCCAAACCGGGGAGACCCCGGGCCAGTCTTGCTCTCTGGGCTCAGCTTCCCTCCTCAGAAAACAAAGGACTTTTTCAAGTCCCTGTGGGATTAGGAGAAGTGCATTTGACTTTCAGAAGGTTGGTCACTTGGTCAAGGGTCAGGTGAAAGAACGAAACATCACAGGGTCAGGATCTAGTGGTAAAATGATTTGTCTGAAATCACGGGTGGTAAGATGCAGAGCTGAGAGTGATTGTCCCCAGTCCCCAAAGTCAGAGTTCTACCCCAGGACGTGCTCCCTCCCAGCGTAGAAGCCTGACTAGGGAAGAATGGCAGCCCCCACAGATGCTTGTCCCATCTCCCTGATACCTAGGACCTGGGCAGTTACCGGTTATTTGTGTCCTTAAAGCCCCCCAGGGAGATGGCGTTCCTTCCTGCCCACGTGCCCGTGTGCTCCTGCTTAGCCACGGGCCGGGTTGGGGTCGGGCTGGGCAGCGGCTGGGGGAGGCTGGGCCTTCGTTCTTGGGTTTCGGAGGCCCGGCCCAGGAGCCAGGCCTCGCCTCCCTCTCCGGCACGTCTCACATCTCTCCATCTGCATATTTGAGCTCGGCCAGCTGCCTTCCTCATCTCTCCTGCCATTTTTCCTGCCTCTCCTGGCATCTCTCCTCTCCGCCTGCTGTGGGTTTAACTCTGGGCCTGCCTTCTTGGCTGTTCAGAGAGAGCTGCGTCTCCTCTCCTCCCTGCCCCCAGCCTCTGTCCCCCACTTCCCCCAGAAGGGTCCGGGCTCACTACCTGGGGGTTGAGGTGGGAGCAGAGCAGCTGGATTATCCTCCTTCCTCCCTATTCCTGTGCATTTGGGGCCCCTTCCTTCGAATGTACCCAAGTTCTCATCAACTCTCAGCAGCCCTTTAGCAGGTCTCCCATCCTCTAGGGCCTCTGTCCATCCATCCTCCACCCTGTTGCCAAAGAGAGTTAGCTAGAGCGTGTCTGACCCTGCAATCCCTCTACACAATAAACTCTCCTAGCACCTCCACGATCTAGGAGGAAGTCCTCTCCTTGAGACTCTTCATAGCCTGGCACCTTCTTAAACCTTCCTCCCCGCCCCATCCCGGGGCTCTTTCAGCTCCCTGGCCTACTGTGGGATCCTTCCATACGATGGAGGCCGGCGTTCTCCATTCATCTCTAAGCTCTTGCCCTGACTCTCCCCCATGCCCGACATACTCTCCATCCTCACCTCTCCTTGGAGCTTCCTTCAATAATCAGTTCAAATCCCACCGGAGGGGGGCGCCTTTCCTGGTTCGCCCCCAGCTATTGGTTCCTCCTCTGCTGAGATTACATTTTACCTATCTCCTCTGCACATATCGCATCTATACCGATGTACAGGCCTACCGTGTTGTCTCTGCAGTTAATGTGAGTTCCACGAAGGCAGGCTTTTTCTGTGTATCCCCAGGCCCTTCGTACTGTGCCTGGCACACAGTAGGCTCTTACTGAATGCTTTTTGACTGGTAACAACAGGGAAGGGTGGGGTTTCCTTTTAGAAGAAGTACAGAAGAGAGATTATGGGTAAACATTTAGTTTCTAAACTCTGTATTGCCCTGACTTGTCAATGCTCAGATGGTTCAGCCAAGCTCCCACATACCGCCCCCCAAGACCCCCAACTACCTGCCCACATATCCCTGTCCCGCCCCAAAACCCAACTACCTGCCTTTCTGTGCCTTTTCGGATGGCAGCTAGCTAATCTGGTCACGGGCGTATGAGGAGGTCCTCCTTGTTCAAACGAGGAACCCAAAAGTCAGAGAGCACATCATCCTTCTTCTCTGCACCTCGGTTCCCTTTAAAATAAAGGGGCTAGCCTCGGCCTTTAATATCCTTCCAGCTTTAAATATTTAGAGATAACAAGGTGGCTTAGTGAATAATCAGAAAGGCCTGAGTTCAAATCTTCTCTTAGATATTTGCTAGCTATGTGACCTGGGGAAGTCACATAAGCTCTGTGCCTCAGTTTCCTCATCTGTAAAATTGGATTCTATGTCCTTTAGAGTTCTTCTTAGTTCTAGTTTTCTGAGCCTGTCACTCAAAGTTACACAGAGCATGCACTAATGCAATACCCATTGTCTTTGCATTGCGCCATCTAATCTGTACTACTGTGTCAGCCTCTGGCAGCAGTTACACACACACACACACACACACACACACACACACACACACACACCCTCCTAGGGAACTAGTATGCACTTAAACAGAGGCCTTGGGAGACACACATTCTACAGCTCAGACAGAGATCTGAATGGGAGAATCGAAGGGCAGGAAGGAGGTGAGGGTGCTGCTGGGACAAGATCACAGGTCTATCCCAGAGGCCATTCTCATCCATCTTCTGCAGTATCCCCTCTCTGTGAGCCCACAGCTAGCATCGTCCAGGAGCTCACAGCTAGCACTGCCTCACAAGCACTGTCCAGCATCATCCAGGAGCCCACGACGAGCACTGCCCAGTAGCCCACAATTAGCATCGTCCAGTAGCCCATGATTAGCATCATCCAGGAGCCCACAGCTAGCATTAGCCCAGGATGAGCACTGCCCAGGAGCCCACAATTATCATCGTCCAGCATCATCCAGGAGCCCATGATGAGCATCATCCAGGAGCCCATGATGAGCATCATCCAGGAGCCCATGACTGTCTTGTCCAGGAGCCCACAGCTAGCATCGTCCAGGAGCCCACAGCTAGCATCGTCCAGGAGCCCATGACTATCATAGTGCAGGAGCCCACGGCCAGTGTAGTCCATAAACCCACGACTGGAGTGGTCCCTAAACCCACGGCCAGCATCGTCACTTAATCGCCGCCTCCAATGAGATCCCACTCGCCGATTTCTTTGTGAGAAGAATCCGCAGAATCTGTCAGATGGGATATTGTAGTTAGCTCTTGTCATGTTTAGTTTAGCATGTAACACCTTCTTCGAGGCAAACACGGCTCCAGTTCAGTGATCCCGATAACTTGTACTCATCCGCTTAGCTGCTTCCATATGGAATAAATTGTGGTGCCTACTGCAAAGTGTGAGAGGCGCTGCCCAAATTACACCAAATGTAAACCACTAATGAACAAAGTGATGAGAGCAGAACTAAGGTGTATTTGGGGCGAGCCGCCGCAGGCTCTGTCTGGGGACTCGCGGCACGTGGCAAGGTCCCAGCTAAGGGGGAGCGTGAACGTGCGAGCCGCGAGTGCCCCACACCGCGCTTCGTGGCCACCTCCTCCTCGGCGGCGGCGGACCCCCGCTCCCTATGGCGACAGGCTTCCCACCAGCTCTGGGCATCTCAGCAACAAGGCCGGGAGCAATCCTTACTCCAATTCCCAGAGCACATCATAGGCTCATGATATAATTCAGTTAGCAAAAACCGGAGTAGATGTCTCCTGTGTTCCAGGCACTGTGTTACCCACAGCAGGTACAAAGCCAGCAAGAGTCCTTGCCTTCAAGAAACTTGCATTCTCCTGAACAGAAGCAATGCGTTCACTGATTAGTAAGGATAAGGTAGAGTAGTGGTTAGGGAGGCCACTTTGGAGTCAGGAAAACGTGAATTCAAATCCCACCTTAGCTGCTTGCTAGCCTAACCCCTTTCAGCCTTGGTTTTCTCATCAGAAAAATGGGGACAAAATTATAGCACCAGCCTTTAAAAGAGTTCTTCTAAAGATTAAATGAAATGCTCTATGTAAAGGGCTTGGCCAACCTTTAAGTACTAGCTATAATTATTATGTTGACTGGACTTATTCACTTCCTGAAAGGCTGGGAAGGTCAAATATTGGCCGCTGACTTCCATTTTTCTAGGACATTTGCGTTGACCGACCAGTTCCATTTCTGGTATAATGTAAACTAAAGACAGCCTCTGCAGATTCGTTAGATTTGGATCCTTGGTGCTTAGCAGTGGGCTACATAGTAGGGTATCTATGCTCATAGTAGGTACTTAATAAACGTTTGTTGATCGATCGATTGGACAACCCCGTGAGTTACAAGGAAACTGTCCCCATTTCTCAGATGAAGAAACAGAAAAATGAGATGGCTTACCTGTAAATGTTAGAGGCAGGATTCAAACTCAGGTCTTCTTCCTGATTTCAAGTCCAGTACGCCATCCCTTCCCACGTAACTCATTGCCAGGCAAAGCCAATTACATGAAGAGCCAACAGGTAATGGACAGATTCAAAGGAAGGAAGATACATTTCTTGGAATATATGTAGGGAGCAGGAAAAGGGTAGATATTAAAGAATACTGGGGGCAGCTAGGTGGCACAGTGGTTAAAGCGCCAGCCCTGCTTAGAAGGACCTGAGTTCAAACCTGGTCTCAGACACTTAACACTTCCTAGCTGTGTAACCCCAATTGCCTCAGGAAAAAAAAAGATATTAAAAAATACTTCATGTAGGAGGCAATCTGGCAGAGAGGGAAACTGAGGCTGAGCAAGGTTAAGTGACTTTTCCAGCGTCACATAGCTAGGAAGAGTCTAGGGCTAATTTAAACTCAGTTCATGCCAATTCCAAATCCTGTCCTACCTAGCTTCCCGATCGATCAACAAGCAAAGCGATCAGTCCCATCAAGCATCTACAATGTGCTAGGTAATGCCCCGTAATTAGCTCTTGAGCACTAGAGATGAACCTTGAAGAACGAGTTTTAGTATATGGCAAGGTCAGTTACTCCATAGATGACAGGGGAGAAACATGATGAAACTAGAGGTGAGAAAGGCAGAAAACTAGAGGTGAGGAGGGAGAGCACCTGGATCTGCCTGGTTTGGACATAGGAGATGTTTTAGAAAGTAGCAGGAGAAGAGGTTGGCACCCCATACCCAGCAAATTGGCAAAGAAGACAGAAGATGGCAATATTCAGTGCTGGAGGGCTAGAGAAAAGTCAGGTACACTAATGCGTTTTTGGAGGCACTGTGCACTGGTATAACCATTTTAGCAGCAACTTGGAATTATGTAAATAAAGTAAGTAAAATATATTTCTACTTTGCCACTTGCCTCAAGTAAATAAAATAGTCTTGAATCTGGAGATTCTACTGCAAGGTGTACAACTTAAGGCTGTCTTTGAGAAGAAGAAAGTCCCTACATAAGATAAAAATATTTATAACAGTATTTTTTTGTAATTGAGAATAAAGAAGATTGGGAGGAAAACAAATAAATCAGGGTACATTCAATCTACCAAAGATGGTGAAATAGGCAGTCTTCCGACACTGGGGATATGGGGAGCCAGTCATGATGGTCATTCTAATTTACGTTACTACAGCAACAACCTCAATTTTTTTTTCATTATAAGAGATAGAAGAGGTTGTGAGAAAGAGACATGGACTCCATGAACTAATTTTTTTTTTAACTGGGTAACAATCTATGCCATCAAAATAACATGAATGATTAGTTAATAGATGATGGGGTGACAATGGCAATGAAAAATCTTTGGAATTGTTAGAAATCAATGAATTTTGAACGTATGAATTATGATTGCTGTTGTTAATAATAAAAGCAAAATGAATTTAGAACCAAAAAAAAAAACAAATTAGGGCACACGAATAATGGAATATTACTGAATTACAAAAAATGATGGATGCGATGAATAGAGAAACATGGAAAGGTTGACATGAACTGATTCAGAGTAAAATCAGTAGAACTGGGAAAACGATGATACGATAACTACAACAATGTAACTGGACAGAAATCAGTGGAGAGTGACTGTTGGAGAATTAAAAAGAAGTAACATGACCCCAGAGGGACTTCAGAGAGAAGATGTCTTCCTTCCCTGATATTTTTGCAGAGCTGGGAAGTTCATGGGTGTGGAACATTGCTCGTATTTTCAGACTTTTTTTTTTTTATGAATATCAGTTTTGCTGATTTGTTTTATCTTTTTAGTAAGATTTTCTTTCTTATATGAAAGAATACAAGGGGAAATTTAGGCAGTGTTAAACAAAAAAAAAAATCAATGACTTAAAAAAAAGACAGAGAATATTGGGAGAAGGTTCTGAAGAATCTGGACGTCATTCCATAACTAGTGGTGAGTCATTCATCCTTCAGCAGGGAGCTGTGACGTAAGCCTAATATAACTAGGAAGAGATTCACCCAGACACTGTGGGGGCCACTGATTTTGGATGGAGGTCAGCTTGAGGCTTTCTCTGCACAGTGGCCCAGTTCTGCAGGGAAAGGAGTACCAGGAGACAGGCCACGAAGTCGGCTGTCTGTTCTCCGGGGCGGTTCCCAATCTCATTGTCAGCCTCCCGTCACCAGGGCACGTCATGCAGAGGACAGGCTTGAAAAGGAAGTCACAAATAGCAGCGGTTGTTGCCAAGAGGCAGTTGGCTGTGGAGTCCAGCAGCAGAGCTCGGCGCCAAGTGTGCTGACTGATTTGGCTCCGGATCCGGGGTGATATCTGGGAGAAGGAAGAAAGCAGCCCCAGAGTCTACCAGAGTTGGGAGCTTTAGCCCAAAAAAGTGATCTCATTTTGTCAAGAAGCTCTTGCACTAAATTTTACAGATTTCTAGAATCCGAGGCCCAATTAAGACCTGGCACCTTGGGTGTTAATCAAGGGTGTTGGGGAGGGTTTTTTTTAATCCTCTTCCAACCAATGCTTAACTCACCCTAATGAGGATGTTTTAGCCATTGTAATGGGAGCTGCCCGGCTGGAAAGATGGCCTGGAAGTCACACCTCAGAGTTCACAGCGGAGGTGTTTTGGTAGACTTGGAGCCTTCCCAGGTGACTGTAGGGCCCCCAACAGGGCTGTAATTACAAAGGAGACTTCATCCAAACAGCCATGCCAGGCTGGGGTTAGGAGGCGAACTGAGGAAGGCTGGCCTGGGGGCTTCGTCAGGGAACCCAGGGGATACATGGGTGGAGGAATGGATGGATAGATGAGTGGATAGGGAGAATATTTCCTTGGATTTCTGGAGGGAAATGGAGGCAAGGGTGCAAGAGGCCAGGACTGGTGCTATCTAGGTGCAAGAGGCCAGAACTCATACTATCAGTGTGCAAGGGTGCAAGAAGCCAGGAGTGGTGCTATCTGGGTGCAAGAAGCCAGGAGTGGTGCTATCTGGGTTCAAGAAGCCAGAACTGGTGCTATCTGGGTGCAAGGGTGCAAGAAGCCAGGACTCGTTACTATCTGTGTACAAGGGTGCAAGAAGCCAGGACTGGTACTATCTGGGTGCAAGGGTGCAAGAGGCCAGGACTCACACTCTCTGTGTGCAAGGGTGCAATCCCTGCCCTACTTCTAATGACCCAGAACAGATAATGACACTGCACCGAGAAGCATGAACTTCCTGCCAACACCTCTGCAGTAGCCCATCAATTCTGTGTATCAATTGGATAGAGAACTGGCCAGAAACCCTAGATGTCCTGCCCTTCTTTTCCCCGTCAGTAATTATTTGTTCATTTAGCAGTCATTTTGCTATCTTCCCTGTACCTCTAGAAAGGTGGGAGGCCATTACAATGTTACAATGTAGCATCAGACTTTTCCAAAATATTAATTTTGCTGAACTTTTCCTACCTCAATTTTTTTTTCATTATAAGAGATAGAAGAGGTTGTGAGAAAGAGACATGGAGATGATGTAAAAAAGATGTCAATAGATATCTACTACCACTAGGAATAGAAAGAAAGAAAAAGAAGAGGAGAAAAGGAAGGAAGGAAGAGAGAGAGAGAAGGAAGGAAAGAAGGAAGAGTGAGAAAGAGAAAAAAGGAAGAAAGAGAAAAAAAAAGCAAGGAAGGAAGAGAGAAAGGAAGAGAAAGAATGATCCAGAGATAGAAAGAACTAAAGAGAAAAGAAGGAAGGAAGGAAAGAAAGAAGGAAGAAAGGGAAGGAGGAGAAAAGGAGGGAGGGAGGAAAATAGGAAGAAGGAAGGAAGGGAGAAAAGAAAGGAAGGTGAAAAAGAAGGAAGGGAGGAAGAAAAGAAAAAAGGAAAAATAATTGCCATCTTTAAGTAACAATTCTACTTGGAGGAATCAGCATAAACAGCAATGGGAATAGATACATATTAGCTACAAAGTAACCAGAGAGTGTTAGATAGAAAGTAACGCCAGGGGCTAACTGGGCTACATCTAGCAGAGGAACATCTAGCAGGAACAAGGCCTTGCAGGAAGCTGGGGCTTTGAGGAGCAGAGACGAGGAGGAAGTGTGTTCTAGGCAGGGGGGAGCAGTCTGCGCAGGTGGGGGTTGTATGTGAGGAACAGGAAGTGCCCCCTTCGGCTGGAACTTGGGGGAACCTGGCACCACATGGCGAAGGCCTTTAAGAGCCAGCAGGTGAATTTGCTCCTGTCAACAGGGAAGCACTGGAACTTCCCGAACAGGGGGCAGCGTGCTGCCGCCTGGGACTTAAGCATCCAAGCTTAGGTGACCGCCAGTCCTTGGTGGCTCCGGGGGCCACAGCTGGAACCCAGAAGAAGGCCCCACCAGTGCCCAGTGCAGTGTCCCCTGGGGCTCCCTTGTCCCCTCCTCCCACTGCCTAACGTAGCTAGCATGAACTCCTGGGCCCCGTGTTGCCCGGCTCCATTCTTCTGCCAACAGTCTTCGCATGGGGCCTAAATGAGTTCCCATGAGCCCCAGATTCTAAATTGTGCAGCCCGCCTCTGGTGACAAGTCATCAAGACCCAACTCAAGGGCCGCCTCCTCTAAGAAGCCTTTCCAGAGTTCCCCTTGTTAATGAGCAGTCTTTCTCCTGAAAATTAATTTTCTCTGTATTTGTGGTTTTCTCTGGGCTACTTTCTTGAAAGCAGGGGCTCTTTTTCATCTGGGCCTTTAACCCCAGAGCCTCACAGCATGGCTCACACATAGTAAAGACTTATTGAAGGCTTCCTGGATTGGATTAAATGAGTTAGCTGACAGAGTTACAGTAGGTCGGCATCTGTTGCCTTGTCGCTACCTGAAGCCTGCCCCAATAGGGCATAAAAGCAGGGGAAGCAGGACTAGCTCACGCTCTGCCCCTCGCAGACTCTCTTCTGTCACCCTGGTCTCATTGGTCCATATACACGCACCATTCCTTTTCCTTTGCTCAGGTTCATTCTACCTTTTTGTAACGTCCTGTTCACATGCACATACACAGAGAGAGGGAGGGAGGGAGAGAAAGAGATAAGGGGGGAGGAAGGGAGGAAGAGAAGGAAAGAGGGAAGAAGGGAGGGAGAAAAAGAGAGGAGGAAGGGAGGGAGGGAGAGAAGAAAGGAGGAAGGGAAGGAGAAAAGAAGGGAGGGAGAAAAAAAGAGAGAAGGAGGGAGAGAGAGAAGGAGGAGGGATGGAGAGGGAGAGCCAGAGAGAAAAAGGGAGAGACACACAGAGAAAGAGACAGACAGAAGAGACAGAGAGAGAGTCTGGCCTGTGCTTGTGTATAAGATCACAAGTTTAGAACTAGGGAGAAGTCGAGACCATCCAGGCCACCTCTTCTCATTTTAGACATGAGGAAACTGAGACTCAGAGAGGTGGAGGAGTTTGCCCCAGCTCACACAGTTATCAAAGCCCAGAATTTCAGCAAAGTGGAATTCTCTTGTACCCCTTAAATGTTGGTGACTTGGGATTTGTGGGGCCCTGGTGGTGGGGAAGGGGGAAGGAATTCCTCCTCCTCCTCAGTCTAATCTGGCCCCTCTCTTGCCCCCTCCAGGACGTTTCTCCTGCAATCTCGGCCCCGGCTCCTCCTGCCCGTGCAAAGTTTCGTGTGCCTTGCCGCCTTTGGCCTGGCCCTGCCTCTCGCCATCAGTCTCTTTCCGCAGATGTCGGAGGTCAGTGACGGGAAGGGCCAGGGGAGGGAATGGCGTCGAGATGGCCAGGGATCATTCCTGTCCCTCTTTTGGGATGGGTGACTTGCTATTCCTCTGACTTCCGGTTACCCAGTGTCCCCTTCTGCTCAGGCGGCCCGGACTGGCTGGGTGTCCCACAAGTTAGGAAATACGCCACGCTGACGGCGGCCGGTGTGCCCCAAGACTTAGAGACTGGCGTGGTCTGAGTAGGGTCTGGAGCTCACCCCCCAAAGTGGGATTTAGGAATGGCTCCTTTTTGGTCCGGGGCTTTCAGCCTGGAGTTGGAGAACTCTGTGTGTGTGTGTGTGTGTGTGTGTGTGTGCACACACATGTAAACACACACATGCATATATTTATATACACATACAACAATATTTCAATGTAATTGGTTTCCTTTGTGACCTTCTGCATTTTATTTTATGCACACTCTTCTGAGGAGGGGTCATTAGGCTGCCCAAGAGGTCCAGAACCTCAAAAAGGTGGAGGAGCTCTGCTGTAGGGAGAGAACTGGTCCCTCCCAGGTGGGCCCGAGGCTCCAAGCCACCATGACGTTCTGTACCAGTAGACTGTAAGCTTCTTGAGGGCAGAGATGGTCACAGTTTGTCTGTGCCCCCAGTGCCTAGCACAGTGTCGGGCACAATCCATGCTTGTCCAATTAGATTGGATTGAAATCCTAAGACTATAAGGTTGTTGGTCCGGAAGCTGCCAAGTTCAAGTGTCACAAGAACCAGACATGTAATGGCAAAGCCCCGAGTATGCTGGGAATGTGCACTGTGAACGTCCTAAGAGAATTAGTTTCAATCCTATTCATGACAAGGACTAATGGATCCCAGCCTGCTCACAGGATGCTGGGAAGGCAGACACGCATCTTAGTCAAGGCCCCTGCTGGTTCGGGAACACCGGCTACCTCAAAACCACAGCAGAGCCAGCCTTCTTCACTGTGGATGCTCCCTCCACCAGGGAAGTTTGCAAGACATAGTAAGAAGTCTTCCTAACTTGGCTGGAAAATTCACCCCGGGCTTGCCGACACACCAAGGTCAGAACTTATCTAGGCCGGTTCTTGGGTGACAAGTAGAGGGAGAGGCAGCTTTGGGGAGACAGAGAGGGCAGCAGTCAGCCCTTGGGCAGGACAGCCTGAATCTGCTTCCTCTCTGTGGGCCCTAAGCCAGTCCCTTATCCTGCCCAGCCTCAGTTTCCCATTGAGCAAAATGATGAACTCTAAAGTCCCAATCTTCCAAGTCCAAATCTCTGAAGCCTTTCATCAGACTACACTCAAAACTTGTTCCAGAGCTGGAGAAGCTGCCAGAGCTTCTGCTCAGCTGGCAGAGATTTCAAGATCCCAGGGTTACCTCCACACTACGACGAGGCTTTCAGGGAGCCATGGATGTTTCTGAGCTAATTAAGTGAAAAGTCTTTTGCTGGAAACCTGAGGAAGGCCCCGTGGAGCCCGGGAGAGCACCATTGTGCCTTTGGGCTGCCCGGGAGAGTCCGTTGTTATTGTGGTTATTGAATCAGTTCTGTCAGCTCTGATTCTTGGTGACCCCACCCAGGACATAGATGGGACCGAATCGAACCCCTTCATTTTCCAGAGGGAAACAGGGGCCAGGGAGTGTTTCTATCCACTAGCTTACAGAATCCATAACCTCCCTCTTCCAAAGGAGCTGGAACAACAGAAATGTTGAGCCCCGTAATCTAGCAATTTTTCTAAAGTTATACAGCCAGCCAGAAGCAGAGTCCCTTGTTTAGGCCCCAACTCGAGTCTGAATGATCTTGGAACCAGAGAATTTCAGTCAAAAGGTACCTCGGTGTCCATCTAGTCTATCCTGTGCCAAAACAATCCCTCCTAACGTCCCCAACCTCTCCTCAAGGCTCACACAGAAGGGGCACGCCGCCCTAAAACAGCCCACCACATCTTTGGACAACTCTGATTGCTGGGAAAGACAACGAGGGGATGCCAGGCTTGGAGCCGGGAAGACCTGAATTCAAATATGGTCTCAGGCACTTCCTAGCTATGGCTAGTCACTGCACTCCATTTGCCTCAGTTTCCTCATCTGTAAAACGAGCCAGAGAAGGAATGGCAAACCACTCCAGTACCTTTGCCAGGAAAACTCCAAATGAGGTCATAGAACTGGACACGACTGAAATGACTGAACGGCAATGAACAATTCTTAGGAAATTTTCCTAATCTGGCTCCTTTGCAACTCCCCTACCCACCCACCCACCCACCGTTGCTCCTATTTCCGACCTTTGGGACCAAACAAAACAAGTCTGATTCCTCTTTCACACATCAGCCTTGAAGATAGCAAGCTCGTCTCCCCTGAGCGCTCTCCAGTCTAAACAAATCCCGTTCTTTCCACTGATCTTTGTGTGCCATGGACTGCATGCCCTCTAGGACCCTGCCAGCCTCCTTTCCTCTCCAGCCCGGCAGCCATCTTCCTCCACACTCCAGGCAACATCCAACCGGGGCAGAAGAGAGGTGGTCAGTCACCTCCAAGTCCCTTTGGTTCAATGTTGCATTACTTTGGTTGGACCATCCTTAACTTAGATTGAGCTTGCAGTCTACTAACATCCCCAGATCTTTTTTCAGACACATCACCCTCTCATCCCTGCCTATCCCATCTTGAGTCCATGTGAAGCTGATTTTTTTTTTTAACTCGGATGAAAGACTTCACATTTCTACCTAGTGGATGTCCTCTTTTTCGATTTAGCTTAGTGCTCTGGACCGGCGCAATCCTTTTTTGAGATTCCCCGGGCTGCCATCCATGTGCCAGCTGTCCCTCCTGGTTTGTGTCATCTGGATGGTTCAGCATCCTCTTGGTTCGGAGCCAACAATTCTCCCCCATCGTTCTCTCTGCCATGGCTTACATAAGGACCCTCCATTCTCAGGACTGGGAAAGAATGCACTTCAGAGCTAGCTGGGGGCAAGGGAGGGCTGAAAGGGGGATTCCTTTATATTTTATTGCAGAGACCTGGAGAGACATGAGCCAGGTCTCCCTCATCCTTCTCTCAGTCTAAAGTGGAGAGGCTGGGGGGAAGGTCTCCCGTTCACAGACAATCAAAACCCAAGCTTTCGGGACCTAGGAGATCTTGTCGGTTCCCTCTGATTTTACAGCTGAGGAAGTCGGGGAAAGGACTTGGCCTAGATCACACAGCGAGTCCAAATCACACACTCTTAGACTAGACCATACCCCGCTACCGTCGTCTCTTCCATCTCCCCCGTGGCTATGGAATAAGATAATATAGCCCATCTCTCAAGGCTAAGAGTTGGTGCAGGACAGTCCCTCCATCCCTGGGGCAGTTCCCTCTCCTCCCCGGAAGTTCTTCCAGGAGACTGTGCTTTCTGTTGTTCTTCAGAGCCCTCGCCCCTTGTTTTAGCTTCAGTGGAAGCGGGATTCACTCTCAAAGGATCATCTCCACACCTTGTGCGGGGGGTCATTTGTAGAGCGTCCCCAGATTAAGCTGGTTCCCAGACTTGCCTGTCTCTGAGAGTGGTGGAGTGTTCTTAGGACTGTCTGCAATGCATGGCACCATAGCTACCAGCCAGTCATCTGGAGGGACCGTCTTTTCCCTCATGCTCGTCACACTAATTAATTCTCTCTAACAAGGTGGTTCCCTTGCCATCTGGGCTGAGCCGTGGGGATTGTGTGTCATGTCCCAGAAGTGGGTGGGATTTGTCACAATGAGTCTGGGCTTGCTGGGGATGACCCAACCTCACCAAAAGTTACGGGGGTCATCACCGGGAACACAAGCCACATAATTAATTAATTCATCAATCAGTTAATTAAACAGGCCCTGGGGTAGAGATTGGAAGCCAACCATTGGAGCTGCTGTCCTCACCAAGTGATTGTTCTGGGGGGTCCCAGACCTTACCCGTATACATCCATCCATTTGGGAAAAGGGCTAACAGGGTCCCAGGCCTTTCCCTGGCAGCAGTTGCGGGCCCGCTTCTTTCACAGGAGGTTTCTCTCAGACCTATAAGAACAGCGCTAGCCATAGGTAGCATTTCCCACTTTCTTCTGCCCATGAATAATTAACTTCAGTCTTCCATTTGGGTCCTTCCCAATCGACTCAGGAGAGAGGAAGTCCCTGCTGCGAGCTGACCTAAATCCTCTCTGTTCTTTTTGGCTACTGTGTTCTTTGGTCTTGCTGAGTATAGAACCACATTTGAGCTCAGCCCAACGACTCTTCAAATGTTCAAAAACCAACATCGCGGACCCGTCTCTTTTAGCCTCCATTATACTTCATCATTTGAGAGCTCACAAATGAGTCAGGCCCCAGATTCTAGTCTGACTTCCACTGTCTCCATCCCAGTTCAGGACTAAATTACTGCCCTAACCTCCTCCATCTGCCTTCCAATCTCCCCCTCTTCCATCCATCTTGCCCAACACCACAAAATTAATATTCCTAAAATACCGAGGTCGCCGCTGCATCTCGAGCTATCCCGAGTCATCCTGACTCTGTCCTCCCGTGGATATGATGACTCTGCTCTGAAGGAGCCCGAGACCAGCAGCTTCATGCAATTCTGCCCGACTTATATCCACTTTATGCATGAATTAAAAGACATCACCCATACACAGTGATGTCATTTTGGTCATCTTTGAGAATGAAGGGCAACAAACAAACCACCCAGGGAAAATATGTGTTCCTCGTCTAGCATTCAAAACCTCACTTACTATTTGAATCTTCTCTCTTGTTATTCCCTATCAGTTTCTACTATATTATTTTCTTCCACTGCTAATGACCGAAGAATAACCTTGCATGATCCAGACTGTTTTCCCTTGGTGTATGAGGGTTCCCTTCTAATTGTCTGCAATATTTGTTGTTTAATGTCAAAATTCTAATTTGAGTACGAGTCTATTACATGCACTAGTTCTCTTTGTTAGTTTTCCGTGGATTCTTTCCAGCTGTATCCTTTCCTCTGTTTCCAATACCTCTGGGAAATTTCTCGTATGGTTTCTTGTATTTAAGCTTTTTATTTCATCATATTTTCTGGAATATCTATGATTCACCAATTATCTTGAACATTCTTTCTTCACGCCAGTTGCCTTGTTTTGTAATTATCTCAGAGTTCTTCCAAATGTATTGTCTTTTGTTCTGACAATCTTTCTTCTGCCTCTGAATTTTCGTCTCATTTAGTCTCTTTTGCAAAATCTATTATTTTGAAGTGAAAAGCCTGGCATTTGTTCTAAGTTACCTATTTTATGCATCTTTTAAAATATTTCACAGTTGAGATTTCTAAATTCTCTCTTTATTTCTATTAGGATTTCTTTCTCTAATTTGTTTTTAATCACTCTTTGGAATGCTCTGGAGGGTCATGCAATCATCTCTTTACCGTTTCTAGAGTTTTCATCAGAGTTGTTGCAGTAATTTCTTTTCATTGGGGCCTTTGAATATTTTTCTTTTATTCTAGTATTTTTTTTCCCATCTTATTGTGTCTTTTTGGTTATCCTTTTTTTTTTTTTAATGAAAAGTCTTTCTGTAAGATTTTTCTTGTAATGACTTTTGTCTCTAGTGACCTAGTCTCTAATAAGACTTTAATCAATCACTAGTCATCTAATAAGATTGACTCTGTAATAAGCAATCTCTCTTTGTAGCTCAATGTTGCCTTTGCCCTTATTTGGCACATTGCTTGCTTTGTTGACATTACTTATCTTTCTGCACTCAGGAATCTATACTGTCTTTCTTGATATGTCACACATACCTTTCCTTGTCCTATCTCAATACTGGCTTCCATTCCTGGAATATATTTCCTTCTCACCTCCCTCCCCAGTCATAGAATTTTTCTCTTTCTTCCTTCAGGTCAACACAAAGCATTTCCTGAGGCTCTCCCTACAAGTCCTAGGGATTTAGCTATTGTTGTTCAGTCATTTCAACCATGTTTGAGGCCATTTAGAGTTTTCTTGTAAGAGAGTTGTTTATCTAGTAAGGATTTGAGGCTGTATTTGAACTCAGGTCTTCCTGACTCCAGGCCTGGGGCATTGTCTACCGTGTCACCCTGCTGTCCAGAGATTTAGCTATTTTGTATTTATTTTATTTATATCCTGCATATATTTGTATTTGTCCTTGTCAATTCCCCTGATAGCTTGACTGTTTTATGCATTGTATTTGGTATCCCAGGACTATGCTTGGTATACAACAGGCACTGAATTAATGCTTGTTGATTGTTATGATTGATTCACCCTTTCCTCCTCCAGAGCCTCTCTTCTGCCCTCACCTTATGAACCCCTAACTCTCTTCTTCCCCACTTGATGGGGAATGCTCTCTTTTCCCACTTCTCTCAATCTTGTCCAGTTCTTAAGACCCAGCTCAGGTCCTCCCTTCTCCAAGGGTGCTGCTTGGGATCCTCCCAGGTTCTAGATCTCTCCCTCCTGGCAGGACTCCTGAGTCACTTGGAGGCTCTACCACAAGTTAGCCTTTTTTCCATATTACCTTTTCTTGCTTATCTCTTCATATGGGAATTATGTATCTCCCCTCTCCCCCCGGGGCCTTCTCCTCTTGCCTCACAGGTAGCCTAGCACAGGTCTGGATGCATAGGAGCTGCTCAGTAATGATTTCATGAGCAACACCTATCATACCTGAGGAGGGTCTGGGAAACCCCACAGGAAGGAAGCGGACCTTCAAATTGGGGCATCACACTAGGGAAATCCAATCATTGTGAACGCCCATGACATCAAGGCCCTTTTCTCTGGCAGTGAACTTTAGCAGGCTCTCCATGGGATTTAGGGATCCAGGAAGGTCTATCTTCCAAAGCAGGGCTTTTCTACAATGTTCTGGCTGGTGTGTTACCTGTAATGACCAAGGAACTCATTTTTCTCACCACTCTAAAGGGCACATCCATCAATCTGCATAAAATCTGCCTCTGCCTCTTATGAACACACGCACAAAAACAATTCCCTTATCTTTAAAGCTACTCTTTCTTCCTTTGTGTTCCCTTCTTCCTCCTTATCCATTACCCTTGTCCTCCCTGATTCTCGATGCTCAGGAATTAATACAGAGAAGTGAATACTTCCTTACAGGTCCTGGTACATCCTGTCCTACTCGCTTTTGAAAAGACCATTCCCTACAATCCATCCACTTCGGGCTCCTTTGTTCCCCAGTCATTTCTCATCAGATCAAAAATCTAGACCTGGAAGAACTAGGAAAGGCCATTTAGATGACTTAACAGATGAGGAAACTGAGGCTCAGCAAAGTTAAATAGTTTTCTCCAAGTCATACCAGGAGCTGGGATGCTATTGCAACCCAAAAGTTTTGAACTCAAATCCAACCTGCTGTCCACTGTGTAATGAGTCTGCCCTCACTTCCAGCCACCTCCAGCTTCTAGATCTTTTCTTATTATGATGACATCTATATGATGACATCTATCTGGGTTTCCTTTAATGTAACAATTGTGACAGCAAGCCCAGTAGCAAGGTCCTCCTCACTATAGGTCTCCAATTAATGACTGAATGGCTGGTTTGAGGGAATATCATATATTGGGTTTCTTGTTCATTTCTTGTTCATATATGAGAGTAGACTAGCTAATCTCCATTTATCTATCTATTAGTGTGGATAATCTCTATCCATTGGAATAGACAATCTCTCCCTCCCTCCCTCTCTCTCTCTCCTCTCTCCCTGTGTCTGTATTTCTGTCTCTGTCCTTGTCTTTGTCTTTGCTCTCTATCTCTTCTTCCCTCCCTCCTTTCCTCCTCCCCTCCCTCCTTTCCTCCTCCCCTCCCTCTCTCCCTCCTTCCCTCTCTCTCTCTTTCTCTCCCTCCTTCTCTCTTCTCTCTCTGTATCTCTCTCTCTCTCTTCTCTCTTTGTGTCTTTCTTTTCTTTCTCTCCTCTCTCTGTGTCTTTCTCTCTCTTTGTGCCTTTCTCTCTTTTTCTTTCTCTTTCTCCTCCTCCTTCTCTGTCTCTGTCTGTCTGTCTCTCAGTATAAATAATCTCTATCTCTCAGCATAGCACAGAGAATAGAGTGCTAAGCCCGATGTCAGGAAGGCTCATCTTCCTGAGTTCAAATCCAGCCTCATGACAACTTATTAGCTATGTGACCCTGAACAAATCACTTCATCCTGTTTGTCTCAGTTTCCTCATGTGTAAAATAAGCTGGAGAAGGAATGGCAAACCAGTATCTTTGCCAAGAAAATCACAAAGAGTAAAATATGAGTGAGTGACAAAGATATTCTTTGAGTTTCCTCCCAGTTTGGTGACTCTGAAACCTTCCAAGCTTTCTCAAGACTTTCCCCCCATTATAATCCTAGAACCAACGTTTGTTTGTACCATTTCTACAAACATTGTTCTCTTTTTTGTGAAATGAAGTTAAGGCTCAGAGAGATTAGATGCTTCATTCAAGGTCACCCTACACTCCAATGGATTTGTGCTTTCACAGATTCAGAAATTCCCTCCGGCTTTGTAGATCACAAGTTCCCTGCCCATCGTGGGCCATCTTTGTCCACAGTGTCCCCAAGTTCACCACAGGAGATCTACCCAATGTTCTGAAAGTCTACCAAGCTTCCTCTTGACTTAGGAACCAATGGAGTATTCTGTCTGGCTCCCTTTCTTCCCTTGCTCTTGCTACATGAATAGTTCCTATCCCCTTCCTGGATGATATTCCATCCTCTTCTGCTTTGGAGTCGTTCCTTGATTCTATGTTGCATGCTGCCAACATTCACCATGTGCTTCCACTAGCCCTCTGTTTTGCTCACTCTATTTCTTCAGAGGCCGTGGTCAAGGCATTGCTACTGGAGAGCATCATTGGTAAAATATTAGTGTGGGAAAGATGGATATTGGTTTTCATGGGAAATTAGGGGTCAGTAAAATTTCCCTCAAATAATCCACCCCACTTTCCTTCTTTTCAACCCTTCATTGACCAAATGTGCTATGTGGCCAAATATATATACCATTGCACAAGCTCTACAGGGTGTCCATCTAAGTGTAGGTTAAAATCTGGGCAATAGCTAGACATTCTTTTTTTTTTAAATAGTTTTTTTTTTATTTTCAAAATAAATGCAAAGAGAATTTTCAACATTCACCCTTTGCAAAACCTTGTGTTCCAAATTTTTTCTCCTTCCCTTTCCCTCCCTCTCCTAAGATAGGATAGGATGTCTCCTAGACAGCAAGTAATCCAATATATGTTAAACATATGCAGTTCTTCTATATATATTTCCACGATTTGGATAGACATTTTTCAGGGATGTGGTTTTTTTCTATGTGGATAGTCAGGTTCAATGGTGTCTTATGGATGGAAAGGAATCCTTGGAAAATCCATGAGAAATCCTTCGGAAGAGTTGCCAGTACGCTAATTTAGATCTCTTCAAATCAACAACAAATGATGCTCGGTATCCTCCGACAACTGGGTGAAGCTCTAGCAATACACGTACAAGCAAGAAGAGAGACAGTCCCTCTCCACCAAGGAGCTTGTGATCTAAGGAGGGAAAATAATACACAAAGGAGCTGGAAAATTGGGGCAGATGATAGGGAGTGGTTGACATGGTGGCAAAGTTTGGAGTCAGAAGCAGAACTGAGAAAGGAGTGAAGGGATGACTGGCCTGATTCCTTCCTCAGATTGGAAAAAAGGAGCCAGAAGGGCAGAGGGCTACTCCAGGGTGAGAAGGCATCTGAGAATGGGGGCAAAATCCGGAGTCGAGAACAGAGACGTCAGAGAAATCTTGACTTCAAGGTGACTCTACTGTACCATGAAGCTGTATGTACGTATACCTCTCATGGCATGGCGCAGTGATTCCACTGAACCACGGTCTTGTTTCTCTGATGTTAACGACATCCAAAAGACCTCACTCACTGCCTTATTTCAGCTCTCTCTGACAGACATGCATCAGGCATCCACTCGGTCTCGGCTCAGATTTGTTCTAGACCTTTGAGAAATACAAAATAAGCTCATCTCCTTCCCCTCCCAAAAGACACAGCTCCCCTGCTCCCAGACTCCTCTACTTCTGCTGAATCACAGATACGGTGAACAAGGGAGGGCCGAGAGGGAGAACTTAGGATGAGAGCTCCCAAATAAGCTACAGAGATGAGAAATGGACTAAGTGAGCGGTAAGTATCAGAATGCAGGGTTCCTGAGCTTGGGTGGCGCTTGTCCTGAGTTCAGCACAAGTCCAGAGAAGGCCAAGATCCATGTGGCCTCAGGAGACTTTATTGGAAGGGTGTGATGCAGCTGAACTTTGAAAGATGGGGAAATTCTGAAAGAATGCTGGGAGGGGATGGAAGAGACAAGGCGAGGGTGGAGGCAAGCTCACCATAAAACATTTATGCAGCATGTGTGGTTTGCAGAGCACTTTACAGATGTTTATTCTTGTTTGATCCTCTCAGCAACCTTGTAAAGTCATTGCTTTTAGTGGGTAAAATTCTGCACTTGGAGGCAAGAAGAGCTGTGTTCAAATTCTACCTCAGACACAAGCCGTGTGACAGTGGGGAAGTCATTTCACTTCTCATGACTCAGATGCTCATATGTAAAATAAGAGGATTGAATTAAATTAAATTTTCACCTCTAAATTTATGATCCTATACTGCTTTGGCAGAAAGAGGCTGAGGTTCATAGGTTAAGTGACTTGTCAAAGTCATTCAGCTGATAAGTATGAGGCAAGATTTGAATTCAGATCTTCTCATCTCCAGACCCACTCCTCTATCTAAAATACTAAGCCCCATGGCTTTTATGTAATATATCAAAAAGTAGCAGAAATTGAACTGAACTTTTGTGCCTGCATTGTAACTCGAAAGAGCTCTAGCAGGTAGGTATTATAGGCATTATTATCCCCTTTTTTCAAGAGGAGAAACTGAGGCACAAGTGATGATTTGTCCAGTATCACAGAGATATAAATTATGTAATAAAATAACAATGTACTTAATAATCTTTAATAAAATAATAAAAAATAATTATTTAATAGATGTTGAAAAGCAGGTTTTGAATCTAGTGATCTCTCCTGACTCCAAATACAATTCCAGCATCCTCTGAACATGGGAAGGGATTCAGAGTTTGGGAAGGAGCCTGGCAAATGCAGCTTGCAGAGTGCTCTTCATAGGACCACATGACCATGGTATATGTGTATTATATAGATATTTAGATAGATAGATAATATAGATATTATATAGATAAGGAAACTGAAACCTGGAGAGATAAAGTGACTTAGGCTCATGGATCATGGATCTAAAACTGAAAGGGATCTCAGAGGACATTAGGTCATTTTATAAATGGGGAAGTTAAAGCCTAGGGAAGTTAAGTAACCAAGGTCACACGGAATAACAATACCTTGAATCCAGATCACCTGAATTCAGAGCCAGAGACTTTTTTTTTTTGCCATACCATTTACATTTATCATTAAGCATCTTCTGTGTACTAGGTATTTGTGGTTGTTTAGTTGTATCTGATTCTTTGTGATCCCATTTGGAGTTTTCTTAGAAGAGATACTAGAGTAGTTTGCCATTTTCTTCTCTAGCTCATTTTATATATGACAAAACTGAGACAAATATGTTCAAGTCACTTGCCTAGGGTCACACGGTTAGTAAGTACCTGGGGTTGGATTTGAACTTGGGAAGATGAGTCTTCCGGATTTCATCCTAGGCCTTGATCCACTAGAGCGCCACCTAGCTGCGGCATCAGGACTACAAAGACAAAATTGAAACAATTCTTACCTCCCAGTAGCTGACAGACAGCTGGGATGAGAGAAAAGGAGATGAAGCAGAATAGGTATTGTGGGACCAAATCACTGAGGGCTTTGATCCAAGATCTGGCAGGAAAGGCTGCCATCAAGCTTACAACCTTTCCCAGAAAACCCCATTCTTTGATAAAGGAGTAGACAACTCATATATGCTCATTCCCTGACACAGAAATACTGCCAGCTCTGACTTCTCTACCCTCTGGCAACTCGGGGAGGAGGGGAGAGAAGATCTGGAGGGATCGGGAGGCTTTCCCTCAAACAAGCTTTAGAGACTGATCTGGGACTGGAACCAGGTCTCTCCCCCTTCTGACAAAATACCTTTCCCCATTCTACTCAGCCTCCTTGAGAAAGGAGAAACAGCATAGAAATAACAGCCATGATAATGTATTAACAAGAACACTCATCTCTCTTGGCTAAAGGGGACTTGAAACAGGGATAGACATAACATAGGTACATTTCCCTAGACACTATATTCTGGAGACACGATATTCTACCATAGTTCTCCAAACTAGAGCTTAGAAAGATGTGATGGGGGTGGCTGTGGAGGACACTGAGTCAAGAGGGCAATGGGACAGCTTCTTTCAGCTTGCGGTTTGGTAGAAAGAGCATTGCACCTGATGTAAAGGGCTGAAACTCTGAGTTGATGCACTGAGGTCCGACAACCGAGCACTTAAAGCTAATTACTGATTAGATGATACTCTATTAGCATATGCTTGGAAAATGGCCCTTCCCACTATTCTGTGCTGGCTCGATCTTTTGGTGTATACAGAGAATTGTGGGAGGGATGAGGAGGTGGAGTAAGACAGGCCACGGTCACTTTGGCAGTAGATGAGGAAGAAGGAGGTCGTGGAGATCCTGCATCTATCCCCTTCACTTCTACCCCTAAAGACCAAGAATAAAGACCAAGGACTTTTGCTTATCCTGACTCCAGTTGATTCTAAGGTATCCAGGGTGCTAACGCGCTCATCACACACCTGGAGCCTGAAAGATTGGGGGCAGATCCCTCTAAGGACACTTACTAGCCATATGGCCCTGCACAAGTCAACTCCTCAATATGAGCCAGCCTCAACTTACTCCTCTTTAAATGCAGATTCTCCTCGAGGAGGGCTCTTCTGCTTTTCTCCTTCCCTTTGAAATGGAAAGGGCTGTTATCTGAGGGCCCAGGAGAGGAAGCTTGGAGCATTTACCCACCAGCAGACAATGTCTTATTATAGAAATAATATCCTTAATGCTCTGTGGAAATCCCCACTCTCTGGTCACTTTTAAAGTAAAGGATGTGAGGAGGGAGAAGGGAGCCATAAGCATCGAGATTGAAATAGTGCCTGCCCTCGGAGAGCTTCCATCTCTGGAAAGGCAGGAAGGACCCACTGATATCATACATCAACTACCCATAGAGTGATAATCACAAGCGAGGACTCACTCCAGTGATGCACGGAGCCAAACGTGGCGCTGCTCGCACACGCACGGACGCCCCCACACACTTCTCGAGCTATTTTTCTTTTAGGTAAGATTCCCCTGGTGAGGCCGTAAGGAAGCCATTCAAGGCTAGGAAAAGCTACTTGGAGAAAGAGGCAGCTCTTGGTAGATTTGAGCCCCCAGGGGGCAGGGGAGAGGATGGTTGGGGGAGATTGATCCAGTGCTCCCAGAAATACCCTTTCTGGCCCCTGAGGAAGGCTCCCAGAAAGTTGCCATCTCTCCGATTTCCTGTCCTACCCTAAGAAAGGTCGTTAAGCTTTGGGACCTTAGAGTATCTGACAGGTAGAAGGTCCTTCTAGGCCCTCACCCTAACTCTGTGTGGGGAAGAAACTGTGCTGGGCGGGCCAGGCATGGGGCAGTCAGAGCACAGGACAAGGACCGTGACTGACTGGGGGCTTAGATGAGTAATGTCAGAGCTCCAGGCTCTCTCCTCCCCCCATGCTAACAAACCCAATTCCCTTTCAGGGAACAGAAAGGAGAAAGACATTTATCCTCCATCAGTCCCTTGGCAGCATCCCTCTCCCTGCTCCTGCCCCGGCCCGAGGCCCTCACCGCAGTATTCTATTCCAACTCCTTACCTTTGGCCACATTTGTCATAGAACCTAGATTGAGAAGCATGCTCAGCTCAGCCTGATTCCAGCTCTTGCCTGTCTGGGACTTTTTGACTGTTCCTGGCAGGTTCAGTCTCTGTCTTTTCATCTGTGTGTATGTGTGTCTCTTTCTGTCTCTGTCTCTGTTTTCTCTTCTCCCACTGCCATTCTGTCTGAAGCTGTTTCTAGCTTTCCCCATCTCTCTGTTTTCAGTGTCTCCCTCCCTCCCTCCTTTCTCTCTCCCTCTCCCTCTCCCTCCTCCCTCTCTCTTTCCTTTTCCATCTTTCCTAGCTGGTCTGTCTCTCTTCCCTAACTAATCTGTTTCTTTTCTCTAACTGGTTTCTCTCCCTAGTGATCTGTCTCTCTTCTGGTCTGTCTCTTCCTCTCCCTCTCCCTCCCTCTCCCTGTTTCTCTCCCTGTTCCTCCCTCCTTCCTTTCCTCCTTTCTTCCCTCCCTCCCCCCCTTTCCACTTCTCACCCAATTAATTGCATCTTTCCTCAAATTATGTTCCCTCTTTGTACACCTATTCACTGGCTCTCCTTTCCTCAGTTTCTTCTCTGTTCCCTCTGTGTTCTCCCCTTTCCCACCCTTCTGTTCTGTGTCTTCCCTACTCCTTTCTTTGCTCTCTCTCCCATTTGTCTCTCTGGACCCTATATCTTCCCAATCCTCTGTGCTTTTTCTTCTCTTCCTCCTCAGCCTTTTCCCCCAAACTCTATTCTCTTGTCTCTGCCCCTTATCCCTGTCTTCTCTTTATCAGCCTTCTCCCCATCAAGACTCTCTTCTCTTGCTGGTCTATCTCTTTTCTAGGTGGTCTCTCTCTCTCTCTCTCTCTCTCTCTCTCTCTCTCTCTCTCTCTCTCCCCCCCTTAGCTGTTGTCTCTCTTATCTATCTGGTCTGTCTCTCTCCCTTGATGGTCTATCTCTTTCCTAGCTGGTCTGTCTCTCCTTAGCTGGTCTGTCTCTCTCTCTTTTGCTGTCTCTGGTTTATCCATCTCTCAGTCTTTACTCTCTGTGTCTCCCGGAAAAGCCGGCCCTGTCCCTCTCCCTGATTCCATCTTCTGTCCCTGCGTCTCTCTGTATCCCTCTGTTTTCTTCCTCTCCAAGTCTCTGTCCCCCCAACCCCGTCTCCTGTGTGTCTCTCCCCCTCTCCACTTGTGTCTCTGTTCCCTGTGTCTCCCCTCCCCACCCCCCTCTCCTGTGTGTCTCTCCCCCTCTCCGCTTGTGTCTCTGTTCCCTGTGTCTCCCCTCCCCACCCCCCTCTCCTGTGTGTCTCTCCCCTTCTCCGCTCCCTCGCCTCCCCTCCCCACAGCCCTCTCTGCTGCCTTTTTCTCTCGGGGTCCCCTGTCGGCCGCCCGGCTCTCTCTCTCGTCTCCCCGCTCTGGGCCCCCCGCCCCCCGTTTCCCGCTATCCCCCGGGAGCTCCGGGGCCGCCGAGCCCGGAGCGCAGATCCAAGGCTGAACCATTGTTTGACAATCTGTTTTCGTCTCCATCTCGTTGGCAGGCTGCGGGAGAAATGCAGAAGGTTAATGAGGCTCTGTGAGCGGGATGGCTGCGGGAGGAGCGGGCGGCCGGCAGGCGGCCGGGCGCGAGCGCAGTCACACAAACCAGTAATTACTAATTAGGCGCAGTTTAACAGGAGGAAAAAGTGAAATCTCCTCTTCACCAACTGTCAATAATTAGCTGCTTCGGCGCGGGGGAAATGTGTCCACAGTGAAAAAGGCAGCTTTTGTCCCCGGACTCGAGAGAGAGAGAGACTGAGGAGGATGCGGCTGGGCCGCCCGCCCGTCGGGAACCGGCCCGGGCCGAGGGGGGAGGGGGGCCAGAGAAGGGCGCAGCCGCGAGCCCCAGCCTCGGGCTCCGGGGGACTGGCTCCGACCTGATGGACCCCGCTCCCGGGGAGCCGAGGCGGGCCCGCTCCTTCTGCGGGCCTCAGTTTCTTGATCTGCAAAATGAGCAAATTGTAGGCGACTGGGTAGACGGTCTTTGAAAGAGGGATCCCCTTCCCGGGGATCCCAGTCTGGGGAATCTAGAGAGAGAGAGTAGCTAAGGAGAGACAGAGCAGCCAGGAGAGACAGAGCAGTTAGGGAGAGACAGAGCAGCTAAGGAGAGACAGAGCAGCTAGAGACAGAGACAGAGCAGTTAGGGAGAGACAGAGCAGCCAGGAGAGACAGAGCAGCCAGGAGAGACAGAGCAGTTAGGGAGAGACAGAGCAGCCAGGAAGAGACAGAGCAGCTAGAGACAGAGACAGAGCAGTTAGGGAGAGACAGAGCAGCTAAGGAGAGACAGAGCTGCTAGAGACAGAGACAGAGCAGTTAGGGAGAGACAGAGCAGCCAGGGAAGAGACAGAGCAGCTAGGGAGAGACAGAGCAGCTAGAGACAGAGACAGAGCAGTTAGGGAGAGACAGAGCAGCCAGGAAGAGACAGAGCAGCTAGAGACAGAGACAGAGCAGTTAGGGAGAGACAGAGCAGCTAAGGAGAGACAGAGCTGCTAGAGACAGAGACAGAGCAGTTAGGGAGAGACAGAGCAGCCAGGGAAGAGACAGAGCAGTAGGGAGAGACAGAGCAGCTAGAGACAGAGACAGAGCAGTTAGGGAGAGACAGAGCAGCCAGGAAGAGACAGAGCAGCTAGAGACAGAGACAGAGCAGTTAGGGAGAGGCAGACCAGCAAAGGAGAGACAGAGCTGCTAGAGACAGAGACAGAGCAGTTAGGGAGAGACAGAGCAGCCAGGGAAGAGACAGAGCAGCTAGGGAGAGACAGAGCAGCTAGAGACAGAGACAGAGCAGTTAGGGAGAGACAGAGCAGCCAGGGAGAGAGACAGAGCAGCCAGGGAGAGACAAAGCAGCCAGGAGAGACAGAGCAGTTAGGGAGAGGCAGACCAGCAAAGGAGACACAGACCAGCAAAGGAGAGACAGAGCAGTTAGGAAGAGACAGACCAGCAAGAGAGAGACAGAGCAGCTAGGGAGAGACAGACCAGCAAGAGAGAGACAGAACAACTAGGGAGAGGCAGACCAGTCTTATTCAAGCTCCACCCTGAGCCTAAGGGCAAGGCAAGCTGGGAGGGGAAGTCAGGCAGAGGTCTATTGCTTTTAGAGGCTGTTGAGAGAGCATTAAAGATTGGGGCAAATGAGCCCAGAAAATCAGGGGGAGGCAGTTTAGTATAATGGAGACAGTACTAGACCTAGAGTCCTAAAGACCTGGACTCAAATCTTGGGCCTTCCTCGGTTTCCTCATTTAACCTTTCCCTGCCTCAGTTTCCTCAATTAGCCTTTCCCTGCCTCGGTTTCCTCATTTGACAAATGACAGTAAAATTTCCAGTAGCATTTGCCTCACAAAATTGTCATGAGATTCTTGAAAGTTTTTTTTTTTCTTCTTTTGTGGAAACCTTAATGTACAATGTGGATAGCAGTATGATTTGGAGCCTTGAGCACAGTTATAGAGAGTTAGAATCAGCACCGGGACCCCAGGACTCCTCACCTGAGGCTGCTTCTGCTAAGGAGGGCAAGGGACACGACCTCTGTGTAAGACAAGAGGATGAACCAAATGGCCTTTTAAATTCTCTTCAGCTCTAGATCTCTGACCCTCCCACTACCCCAAAAGGTCATAGACACTATGGACGGCGGGTGGGTGGATGCCCATCCTTGGACCTTCCCCAGAGAGAAATCATGGTGTTCATGGGAACGACTGGGAGAGTGAGACGCCAGTGGGAGGCCCCGTTTACCGGCTCCATGATGTTGGCGATCTATTTTATTTTCTCTGAGCCTCAGTTTCCCCATCTATTTAATGGGGATAATATTCTTACTACTGACTTAGAATATCTTTGGGAGGATTGAATCAGATAATGCACGGGAAAGTTTTGTGAGCATAAAGCCCAGTCTGGCGTGTGATTGAGAAATAAAGACCATTGATATTCCCCCCCATTTATCTAGGCCGAGAGCCCCAGTAGTGACACAGTGTCATATGAGAAGGAACACAGAGAGGGAGTGTGTGTGTTTGTGTGAGTGTGTGTGTGTATGTGTGTGAGTGTGAGTGTGTAAGTGTGCTTGTGTGTGAAAAGTATCTAGAGTTCTACCTGTACCAGCTGTTCTCCAGTAGGGATGGGGGTGGGGGTGGGTTCACAGGCTCACAGAGGGCTGCTTCCTGCTAAGCCTGTTTGTTCATCGTGTCTCCATCGGGGGCTCTTCCGCTCATGCCCTTTGGCCTTCCCTTGACACCTCATCTGGCCCTCTCCCTCCCCCCGTGCCCCTGGCCCTGGCATCTGTAGAACACCTTGCTTGCAAAAAAAAAAAAAAAAAAGGCACCGGAGAGGAAGGAAAAACAGGCAGCAAATTCACAACCTGCAGCTTGGGGCTCCCAGGAAAATCCTGAGTCAGCCCTTCCCAGAGTTCCCTGGCTTCCCCGTCCCCTCCCTCTTCTGTCCTTGTGCCCTCATCAGCCTATCCCCCCGTGCATCCCCCTCCCCTGCTTGGCACAAAGCCTCAGAGAGCTAGAACGAAAAGGAACCTTCAAGGGCACCGAAACCAACACCCTCTTTTTACAGATAAGGAAACTGAGGCCCAGGGAATTGAAATTAGCAGAGGTTGGGATTTGAACTGGGCCACAGGACCACAGATTTTAGTCTGGAAGAGGCCTTCGAGGTCATGCCGTAGAGGAGGCCCAAAGAGGTCTGGCTCCAGGGTCCCCAGGATGCAAGGATCGGGGCTGGCACTGTGCCGGGGTCCCAAGCCTGATCGATCCCTCCCTCTCTCCGCCGTCCCACACTAAGTGCCCATCCGCTCGGTTCTCCTCGCCTGCCCCATTGCCAGCCGCCATGCACGGGGCCAGACTCAGGTTTTCCGGCCAGCCCTCCCCACTCAGCCCCATCCGCTGGAACTGTCCCCTAGCCAGTCTCCGTGGTCTTTGCCAGCACAGCCGCCATGTTGTTTTGCAGATATCTTGTTGGCAGTTGTGTGTATGTGTGGGTGGGGACATCGATGTCTCTGCATCACACCTGGGGCTCCTCCGGGGTCCGGGCTTTAGCCTTCCATCCCTTAACAAGAGGAGTAAGGCCCTGGGTTCAACGGGGTTGGCTGATCATGTGACCCTGGGCTTACTCCACCACATGGGGAGAATCATTTCGGCGCCTTTCCCTGTAGCGAGAGAAAGCCTCTCCAGGTGGGACGCATGGGGAAGGCCGGGGAGGTTAGGTGGGCCCGGGACCCCAGAGCAGTCCCTCCCATCTGCCGACGGAGACCAAGATGGCCACCAGCCTCCCCCAGCACCCCGAGCCATCTCGACTTCTGTTTGAAAATGTTTGTTTGGGGTCCTTCTTTTCTGTTGTTTTAATCAATCCCCATTGAACTGCAAAGCGGGCTATTTTTGCCATCAGAAATCTGCCGTGTTCCCCGCCCGCTGCTTTCTTGGAGTTTGCCCACAGTACCCCCCGGGAGGGGACGGATTGGAACAGCAAACCCATGTGGGGACGGCAGCTACTCCGCCGCCGCCTGTCACATTGCCTGTGCAGCGATCCACCCCCCACGCACCCCCCTCCGGTCGGGCTCAGGGGGGCAGCGCCACCCAGTACCGAGAGCTGGGCCGGGGGTCTGGGGGCTTAGCCCCTCCTTTCCCTCCCCGTGGAGTTTCAGCTCCTCAGGCTCCCCCCATCATCCCTGCTCTCTCTGCAGAGCTCCCATTGGGTCCTTTCTGCCCCAGGAGAGCACAACGTCCCCCAGCTGAGTGTGGCAGGAGAGAATTCAGGCCTGAGAGGCCAGAGTGAGGGGAAGGGGAGAAGCCGTGAGGAAGAGGAGCCGGGGCCAGATCCAGAGGGGAGGAGGAGCCCCGGTTCTCAGCCAAAGCAGCCGCAGAACAGCCATTTTTATAGAGTGAGCTGTTTTCTTCGTTCTCCAAGTCCTCCCCCATCCACTGCAGGATTCTGTCCTCATGCTAGCTATGAGGCAGAGGGTGAGCAGGGACCGAGATGTCCGTCTGGCAGATGGGGAAACCGAGGCAAGGAGGCAGAATTCTATCCTCACGCTAGCTGTGAGGCAGAGGGTGAGCAGGAATCAAGATGTCCCTAGGCAAATGGGGAAACTGAGGCATGGAGAGACAGTCATTGACTCTGAGGGAGTTCCATACCAAGAGGTACCAAAAGAAAGGCAGAAACTCAGGCCAACCCACAAAGGAGAAGACTAAACATAGAAATATAAGGGACCTTCTTAGACTCCTAGGCTCACCCCCTCATTTAACAAAGGTAGGAAACTGAGGCACAGAGGAACGCTAAGTTCCAGAGCTGCAGTCGGAGAGCAGTAGAGAGGAAGGGATTTGGGCACAGTCCTGAGGGTAGTGACATGTAGAAGGGCTCCTGATCCCATCACCCAGCACCTGCTGCCAGTCATTTATTAAGTTCCTCCTTGAGGCTAAATGTAGTATTCTATGTCTCTTAAACAGGGTTTTAACCGTGTGTGTGTGTGTGTGTGTGTGTGTGTGTGTGTGTGTGTGTGTGTGTTTTGCTGAGGCAATTGGGGTTAAGTTGTCCCACGTCTAGGAAGTGCTAAGTGTCTGAGACCAGATTTGAACTCAGGTCCTCCTGACTTCAGGGCTGGTGCTCTATCCACTGAGCCACCTCACAGCCCCTCAGCTTTGCCTTCCCCTCCTAGATTTATTTTTTGATTTTTTTTAATTAAATAAAACAGGAGATTCTTTGCCTCCATCACTACCTAGAACCAATAAACTATAAACAAAGAGCAAGAGGGAAGGCAGCATTTCAATCACAGCGTGAGCAAAGATGCGCAAGCAGGAGAGGGGGTGACGTGTTTTGGGGAGAGAAAAGTCCAGCCTGCTTGTGACATAAAACGTGTGAAAGACAGTGGCGGGAGATGGATGAGACAGAAAAGCTAAAGGGACACCAAATTATACGGAGCCTCCAATGCCAGGGAGGGGGACTTGGATTTTACCTGGAGGCAAAGGGGAGCTCTAAGATTTCAGGGAAGATGAACGACTGTCCTCTGCCTGGGAAAGATTGTTTTAGAAATAGCGTGAGAAATAGAAGTGAGTGGGAAGGCAGGAGGATCATCTAAATGGGTGATGATGAGGGCTTTTATGAAGAAGATGGAAGTGGAGAGGAGATGGGGATTAGGATCCCACTTGGTCACTGATTGAATTGAGAGGGGAGAGAAAGGGAAGAGGGAAAGAACCATACAAACACGAGAGACCGATAGGAAATAGAGGATCCTAGAACTAGAGTTGGAAAGGACCCCAGAGGACATTAGATTTACCCTTTCCATTTTATAGATGGGGAAACTGAGGCCCAGGGTCATCTAGGTAGTGACAAGACCAAGATTTGAACCCAGGACCTTCGATTCTTTCGGTTGTACAGGTGATGACACAGAAAATAATGATGAAGTCAGGCAAAGGAGACTATTTAGGGGTAACAACAACAGGTTTGGTCCTGGCCATATTGAGTTTGAGACAATTTTGGAACATCCAGGTGGATGGAGTCTAGAATTAGAAGTCTGGGAATGGTTGGAGGAAAAGGAACCAAAAGTGTCCTTCTGTCTCTCAAGCCAAGACGAGGGACTGTCCGCTAGAGAGAAGCGATTGCCCTTGTCCAAAGCCGCAGGGGGGTCAAGGAAGATGTTGAGGAAATGACCTTTGGACTCGGCGACCCCCGAGGAAGGAGCTTTAAGAGAAGAAGTCATTGGAAGGAGCTTAGCTGAATTTGTTTCTTTAGATGAGTAACTTTAAAGGACCGTGAATCTCCCCCTAGTAGGGAGCAGGAAGGAAGGGACCCTTCCCATCCATCCCTTAGAATGCTGCCCCCCATCCCCCACCTCCGCTCCCCATCTCCCACTCTACTGCTCAGTAGATTCAGAGTAAGAAGGCAAGCTGTAGGCAATCACTATTCCTTTCTGATCAATGGGGCTTTCTGTCTGTCTTTGGGGAGTGAGGAAATGGAGAGAGTGGCTTTTTCAAGTTTATTAGCGGTGAAAAGGAAGAAAGAAGTGAAATAGTAGTTGGATAATGAGAGAGTTTGAAGGGTCAAGGAAAAGCTCATTGGTAAAATTAGGGCCTTGAACCACATCCCTGTTGTCAAATTGTTGCCACCCGGGAGCCC
Source organism: Antechinus flavipes (assembly GCF_016432865.1). NCBI lineage: Eukaryota > Metazoa > Chordata > Mammalia > Dasyuromorphia > Dasyuridae > Antechinus > Antechinus flavipes. The sequence continues at coordinate 21,217,745 of NC_067399.1, forward strand.
CAACACTCTGGAGTGCCCCAAACTAGGTTACCTGCAATGGGGAAATGTCTAACAAAATAAAGATACGGCAAAGTACAGAGAGGGCTAGTTTATCATTCTCTGAGTTAACGTGCTGCAGGAAGCACCTCTCCGTTGAGTTTGACAGTGCTGAACTAGACCTCTGACCCACAATTCCAGCTCCAGGTCTGAGAAACTTGGATTCCAGGACTTAGGTAAGGGCTCCCCCCTACCTTCTGCCCACCACACACACTCACACACACACACACACAAACACTTACACACTCACACACACACACACTCACATACACACTCACTCACACTCTCACATACACACACACACACACACTCACTCACACTCTCACACACAATCACACACACACACATATACACACACTCCCAGGGACACACAAAGACACACATGCACTCCAGCCTTCCTCTCAAGGACACCTCTGAGAAGATTTTATCTGTGAGTGTGACAGCCCCCCTTCAGTAGCCAGCCCTTCCCCCTCCCCCATGCACCTGGCTCAGGAACATCCCTAGGAAATTCTCCCATCCAGCTTAGAGCCGTTTTGCTTTGCTCATGGTTTATTTTGTTTGGTTTTTCATCAAGTGACCCTCACACATTCCTCTGGTACTTGAGAAAGGAGGCCTGGGAGGGTTCTCTGGTCAGCTGTCAGGAGGCCCCGAGGCCACATCTCCCCCTCCCCTGCCCTGGTCTTGGAGGCATCCGGTGCCCCCCATGCAGACATTCTTGGGGGAGCCTCTGGAATCCGGCCTGGCCACACTCGGCCGGTGTGAAACAGGAGCCCGGGAGGCCCACGAGAGGACGCCTGGTTTCCAGAGCCGGGGCCTGCCTCCTCTCCTCCTTGTATGGGAAAGTCACCCCCCACCAACCAGGCTTTCCCATTCTCCCCTGGGACACACGTCCCTCGGTTCCCTGCTTTCCCAGGATGCCCAGCTTTTGAAGAACCCGGTGGTTTAGGTTATGAGAGTGCACAGGAGAACGGGGCCCATAGACCCAGAGCCAGAAGGGACCTAGCAGGTTACCAATTAACTCCAACTTGTCATTTTTCAGAGGAAGAAACTGAGCCCAGAGTCACCCTGGTAGGGTCAAAGCTAGGATCTGACCCCCACTTGTGATCATTCCACTGAACCACCTTAAAGTCCTTATCAGTGGCAGGTCTAGTGTGTATGGGAGTGTGTCTGTGTGTAACAATGTTTGCATGCGTATGTATGTGTGTGATTGTATTGATGTGTATGTGAATGAGTGTTTCTGAATATGGGGATATATGTGTGGATGAGAGGATCAGTGACAGATGCGTTGGTCACATGGGCAGGAAGAAGCAGAATCAGGAGTGGCAGGCACAGGTACCAAGGTTCTCTCCCTAAAGCTGGGGCCTACCTATGTCCCCCGGCTCCAGGATCTTTTCCAAGAGTGGCCTTGAGTAGGGAGGCTTTGGGCTGTCCCTGCCACTCCTCCCTCCTTTCCCCCTTCCCCAGAGGCCATCCCCACCTGGGAAGAGCAGGGACCTAAGAGATTTTTTCAGGGTCACTCAGAATTCTGGGCCCCCGTTCCCACCCCCACCCCAGTCATCAGCCTTTGACAAAGGCAGCAGAGAAAGCACCAGCAGGACAGGTGAGAAGGAAGCTCTTTGTAGTGGTAAAATCCTGGGAGAAGGGGCTCCGAGGGGCCTCGGTGGTAGGGATCTGGTTTCCTGTTTATGCCTTCACACCTCAGCTCCATGTTCAAAAATGTAAACTATCCATCTAGGACCGTGCAGGTGTGTGTGCGCTGGGGTGGGGGGGGGAGGGTAGGGGGCAGCGCCAGACATTCCTAACTCCAGCTTTCCCCCAGCCCGAACCAGAAGTCAAAGGGAAGGCCTGACATCCCCAAACAGCCCCATGTTAACCCTTCCTGGGCCTCACAGGATCAGAGGGCTACAGCTGGAAGAGATCTCAAAACGTTTTTAGAAAGGAGGAAACTGAGCCCCAGCAGGATTGTATAACTGGCCTAAGCTCACATTTCAGTGAGAGTCAGAGACCAGGGCTCCTGAGTCCAAAGTCACTACTTTTTCCACTGTGCCAAGGGGAAGAAATTGAGGGACAGAAAAGGAAAGCCATTTGGTGATCTCTGCTCCCATGAAGTCCATTATCATCTTTGGGCTAAGGATTCTTAGTTTTCCCTTTCCTGCCTGACATCTCTGCCTCCGAGCTCACATCTCCAAATGCCTTTCCAACATCTCCAACTAGGCGTCCATTGATCATCTGCAACTCAACATGTCTGAAACAGAACTCACCATCTTTCCCCCAAACCCCGTCCCCTCTGCTATCTTCTCTATTCCTTGTAGAGGGAAACACCATCTCCCAGTCCCTCCGGCTCCCAACCTAGACGGCATCCTGTGCTCCTTCCTAACTCTCACTCATGTCCAACATGGTACCGTGGCCTGTCGATTTCACCTCTGCAGCGTCCCTCGTAGATTTCACTTCCACAATCTCTCTCCTAAATTTCTCCTCCACAATATCTCTTGTAGATTTCCCCTCTGCAACATCTCTCATAGATTTCGCTTCTGCAATATCATGTAGATTTCCCTTCTGCAACTTCTCTCCCAGATTTCACTTCTGCAATATCTCTTGTAGATTTCCTCTCTGCATCTCTCCCAGATTTCCCCTCTGCCGCCTCTCTCCTAGATTTCCCCTCTGCTTCTCTCCTAGATTTCCCCTCTGCTTCTCCCCTAGATTTCCCCTCTGCTTCTCTCCTAGATTTCCCCTCTGCTTCTCCCCTAGATTTCCCCTCTGCTTCTCTCCTAGATTTCCCCTCTGCCGCCTCTCTCCCAGATTTCCCCTCTCCAGCCTCTCTCCTAAATTTCTCCTCCACAATATCTTTTGTAGATTTCCCCTCTGCAACATCTCTCATAGATTTTATTTCTGTAATATCTCTTGTAGATTTCCCTTCTGCAGCCTCTCTCCCAGATGTCCCCTCTGCACCATTTCTCCTAGATTTCACTTCTGCAGCATCTCTCGAATATACCCTCCTCTCCTCTGATGCAGACCCTCAACAACTCATGCCTGGGCTATTGCCAGATCCTGGGGGAGAAGGGAAAGAGAGAGGGAGGAGTGGTCAGCCTGTCTCAAGTCTCTCCCTACTTCAGCCTATCCTCTGCTCAGACACTGAAGTGGTTTTCCTAAAATGCAGATCTGATCATGTTATCCACCCACCATCTCAATTCAATAAACTCTAGTGGCTCTCTATTGCCTCCACAAACAAGTACAAAATGCTCTGTTTGGCATTCAAGGCCTTTCATAACCTAGCCCCCTCCTACATTTCCAGTCTTCTTATATCTTACTCTTCACCCCATTCTCTTCAATCCAGTGATACTGGCTTCCCGATTGTCTCATGAACGAGACACTTGTGTCTTGCTGCAGGTATTTTCTCCATGCCTGGAACATCCCCCCTTCTCCGCTCTGACCACTAACCTACCTGGTTCCCTTAAAGTCCCAACTAAAATCCCTTCTTTTGTCTTCCTCAACCTCTCTTAAATTTAGTTCCTTCCTTCTGTCAATTATCTCCTATTTATCTTGTATGTGACTTGTTTGCTTGTTGTTTATGCAATTAGATTGTGAGTTCCTCCAGAGCAGACACTACCTTTTGCCTTTCTTTGTATCTTAGTGCAGGGCCTGGCACGGACTAGGAATGAATGAATGAATGAGAGCATTTATGAAGTGCTGACTGTATGCCAAGCACTGTGCTAGGACGCGAGGATACGTTTCACATTCCAGTGAAGGAGCCATCACACAAACAGTGGGGGTGGTCAAGGAGTTTGGTCTTCAAGTTTAGTGAACGGAGCCATGGGGGAGAAGGTTGATAATATCCATCCAGGAACAATGACAGAGCTGATTTGATGATGATTTGTGGTTCCAGATGCCGAGGAGAGAATGAGAGGACTGAGGCAGAAGTGATTGGAGAGTAGAGAATAAAATAAAAAATAGTAGTTGGGGTTGTCTAGAAGAAGTGGTCACCCACTCACCAGAACAGCAGGGGCCCCAGGGCAGCGAGGTTAAGGAGACTGGAGGGAGGGATCTTCAGTGTTCAGGGAGAAGCGCTCACTCACCAAAACAGCAGAACCTTAGTGCTCATGTGTAGTTGTGCACATTTTTACAGGGGGCTCTCTCTGCTCAGCCCTGAGCCCATCCACCCCACCCAGCTCCATATGAACTTTTCATGGAACTTTTTACTTTTCTAATTAGGATTGAAGTTCCTCTTTGAATCCCCTAAATTGACTTATTGAGGTCCTGAAGATACCACTCTTTGACTAATGATGTTGTTTCCTTCTGATTCACTCAAAGGATTTGTCTTTAACTCATAAATTATGGCCTCAATTTTATATTGATGGGTCCCTTTACTACATATGATTGGATCTAGGCAGGATAAAACCCCTCCCCACCCCCCCAAAAAAAGACTTGCCCTCAAGGACCTTATAGTCTGCTAGGAAGAAACACTGTGTACACAGATCAGCAACCTTGATGTCCTTTTAGGGGTGGGAGAGAGACAAGAAGTGTTTTCTGAAAGGGAAACAGTCGGTCTGGATGAGCTAGGGGATCTAGCCTTGGGACAGGCAGCCGAAGAAGCCTTGGAATAGTTGGATTTCTGGCAGCCTTCAAAGCAAGATGGGAATGTCTGAATCTAAGCCTAAGTGGTCTTGGTGCTCAACTGCCTGAAAGCAAAGGGCTCGTCTAATAAATGACAGGATTCTGTAAGAATAAGTAATAAACCCTCACATAGGGAGTATAAAGCACACAGGATAGATGTTATTTCCCTATTCCAGCTGGCAGTAGTGTGATCCAGTGGGTAGAGTACTGAGTTTGAAGTAGAGGCCCTGGGGTCTTCAATTCCGCTATTTACAACTTGAGGGATGTTAACAAGAAACCTCCTTGTTCTGGACCCCAGTTTCCTCATCCATGAATGAAGGCACTGGACCAAATCCAAATGTCATGATCCCGACCTACCTTGAACCCCTGGCTTCAGGTTTCCAATCTGTGAACCAGAGGCAGACTGAGATTTCTGCCCCCCCTCTTTCTTCAGTGAAACAGCTGGCCAAACAGCAATACAATAGCATCATGGGAAAGGGACTCAGTGTCCCTCATGAGAAACCTCCCCTCTAAATTTTCCCCTAATCTACTGTTGGCAGCCTCAGCTGATCCCTTCCCTGTAACTTAAAGGTGAGACTGGACATCCCCCCATCTCCTCCCCCTGCCCCGCCTTGTGCACTTTCCCCATCATTGCCAGCAAGTCTCTGGCTAATCTGCACTCCCACCTTCCATTCCATCCATTCTGAGAGCACATTAGGTGTTGGGGGAGCTGCCATGGCAGCTGATTTCCCTTCAAAGCCTAAGCCCATATTTTGGGATCCTTTAACTCCCCAGGGATCAGGGGAGCCCATCCTCACTCTTACCCACACATCCAGCCTCCTAGTTTGGGGCTTCCTCTCTTCCTCCTCCTCACATCAGAGGATGCATGATTCAGATAGCCAAGCCCTGTCTGACCCTCCCATTCCCCTTTCCCCCGTTCCCTTCTTCCTTCTCCAAGTCCCAGCTGTGGCCACAACACCATTTGGTCTGCCAGCCCACAAAGGCAGCAAACTCCCTCACCCCAATTAGCCGAACCACTCCACGGGGAGAGACGGGAGAACATAGCATGTTTATAGTCTCGATGCCTGGCCGGGGACCAATTTCAAGGTCGGAGGGGCTGGGGAAAGGGAGGCCAGCTCCCCAGCGGCCTCTCACTCACGACCCCAGTTACCTGCATGATGCTCATTTACCAGCCGGGCCAATGCGAGTGACAGGCATCTGAGCAGCTCTCCATGGAGACACCCGAGGAATGAGGGACAGTGCCAGCTTCCCAAACCTTCACATTTGACCACCTTGTCCAATCTACATCTGAATCAAAATTCCTTCTGGGGCATGACCAACAAGCTTTTGCTTAATCCCACCCCCACCCCCAGTGAGGGGAAGCTCACCCTCCAACAGATAGCCTGTTCCTCACTTAGATAACTCACTGTGAGAAAGTTTTCCTGATGTCAAGCCTAAATTTCTCCTATAACCGTCTCATCCATTCCTACAAATCTAACTCCTCTTTGTCAAGACCTCAGTGACAGCTCTTGTGGCCCCCTAAGTTTTCTCCTCTCCACATCCCCAGTTCTTTTAAGTGATCTGCATGTGATGTGGACTCCATGCCTTTCCCAAACTGCCTCTCCACCAGACACTGTCCAGCTCATTTTGTCCTCCTTAAGCTGCAGTGCCAGAACTCCAGTTACAAGATCTAACCAGTTGGACATTTCCTTCCCTTCTCAATAGAATCCAAGTTGGCCTCTGGGAACCACTATTGATTCGTTGTGAGCCTATGGTCCACTAGAACCTTCAAGTCCTTTTCAGATAATCTGCAGCTGACTTTGCCTTTCACCATTTGGGAAGTTGTGGAGTTGATTTCTTGAACTCAAATGCATTGATTTCTACTAACTCATCTCACTGGATTAAGCCCAATCACCTCGATGGTCCAGAGCCTCAGGATCCTGATTGTTACCCAGTGTCACACTAATTGCCCCACTTTGTGATATCTGCAAATCTGCTAAGGATTCTTCCTAATGTCTTATGTATAAAATAACAACAATAGTCATGATAATGGGTGGCGTTCAGATAGAACCTTAAGGTTTGCAGAAAATATTACAAAAATTCTTACAACAACTCTGGAAGGTGGATGCTATTTTTTATTCCATTATCATAACACTGTAATAATTGTAATAACATTACAATGAAACATTGTAATAAATGATGGAGGTCCTCCATCATTCTCCTCAGTGCTTAGCACAGTATCTAGCATATAGTAGCTACTTAATAAATGCTTATTGATTTTACAATCAAAGAAACTGAAGCAGATAAGTTAAGTGACTTGAATGCAATTAGACAACTAGTAAATGTCTGAGGTAGAATTTGAATTCTGAGCTTCCTGTTTCCAGGTCCAGCATTGTATCTACTGCTCTCTCCCTAGCTGCCTCTATATGACTTTAAGGCTGAAAGAGTGGTTTCCTCTCACTAGGTACTACATTAAATATGATGGTACCTCTGTGTAGTAGGCCCAACAAGTGTGGTTAGCCCCATTTTATAGAGCGAGCTATTCTACCCACTTAGAACCTTTATAAAGGTAAAATCCAGAATTCAGATTGGACTCAGCTCCAAAACCATCTACTATAGGAGATTTTTTTCTGATACCCTTCCCCATCACCCCAGCTGCTGGAACCTTACTCCCATCCAAATCTTATATCTGCTTTATATATTCTTATATTTATTATGAACAGGAGTATTTTACTCAATGTTTAACAACTAGCTCTCCAGGAAAATGAATGCAAGCAGGACACACTTTTAAATTTAATCTGTACCATCTACATTTCTCCATCACTTTCTTAATTATAATCAAAACAATGAATCAAGCCCTAATTTGTAACTTTTACTGATTTCCAAGGTGTAAATAAACATTCATATTGGAAAATTTAATCAGTTCAGGAAAGGGGTGAAAGCTGGCTCTAGCATAGCCTTGCTTACGTCATTTGTTTACGTTGTCTGCCCCCAATAGCATATAAGCTCCAGGAGGAGCTTCCCTATTGTGTTTGCATTCTCAGTGCTTAGCTTGTTGACTGGTTGATTGTAATGGAGGGTTTGTGCGGGGTAATATGAAGTACAGACTCAAAGGCAAGTGGGCACCAGATTATGGAGAGCCTTAACTGCCAGGCCGGGAAGATTTATTTTCATCCAATAGAAAATGATACAATAAATATTTTTTGATCCTGGGTCTTGATTAAAGCAATGGTTAATTTCACCTTGAAAGGAATTTTCCAGTGGGTGGAGCGCCTCAGGCTTCCATGAGTTTCCCAGGAATATTGAACATTTTTAGATTTTCAAATGACACAGAGCTGGGACAGTGACAGGCAAGATCCAAAAAGACTTCGATAGGTCAAAAAATTGGGCTGAATCTAATAAGGCAACAATGGGGAAAATATAGTCCTAAATTTGAAATCAAAGATTCTGTTTTACAAATATAAGAGGAGGATATGATCAGGTAGTACTTTATGTCTGAAAACGATCTGGGTATTTTTAGCGAACCACAAGTTCATTACAAGTCAGTATGAGTGGACAGCCAAAAAACCAAGGTCATCATTGGGTTGCATTAAGCAAGGCGACACAGTGATTAAGCAAGGCAGAGTTTGTAGTAAGAACAAGACTGTAGTCCTTCTGGACTCTGTGTTGGTCGGACCCTTCTTGGAGTATGATGGTCAGTTCTGAGCAGGATGTGGATAAGCTGGGGTGCATCTGGAGAAGAGCAGCTAGAATGAGGTAGGCTAGGAGAAAAGACTCCTGAGGAGACAAGATTTCTACTTTCAAATATTTGAAAGATTGTCATATAAAAAGGATTCATATTGTGGTTTGAGATGGCAAAAACTAGAAGCGATTGGATAGAAGTTTCTGAAAAACAGATTTGGACAAGTCAAGAGCATTTATTAATGGGAAAGGGACGGAAATTTATTTAGTGCCTACTGTGTGCCAAGATATTTCTCAAAAACAGATCTAGACAAGTCAAGAAACATTTATTAATGTGAAAGGGGGAGGAATTTATTTAGCACCTACTATGTGCCAAGATGTTTCTCAAAAACAGATCTAGACAAGTCAAGAAGCATTTATTAATGGGAAAAGGACGGGAATTTATTTAGCACCTACTGTGTGCCAAGATATTTCTCAAAAACAGATCTTGACAAGTCAAGAAGCATTTATTAACGGGAAAGGGAGGGGAATTTATTTAGCACCTACTGTGTGCCAAGATGTTTCTCAAAAACACATTTGGAAAAATCAAATAGCAATTTATTAAGGGGACAGGAATTTGTTGTTGCTTGTTATTCATTTGTGTCTGATTCTTTACGACCCCATATGGGGTTTTCTTGGCAAATACTGGAGTGGTTTGCCATTTCCCTCTTCTCAGGATTAGGACAAACAGGGTTAAGTGATGTGGGGAGATGACAGTACCTAATTGTTCCCCCTCAGGGGCACGGTAGAGAAAGAAACCTAGAGAAAGCCCTGAGAGGAATGAAGGAGTGATGCTCCTTAAAATGGAGGTACCAGGAGAAATTGTCCATTGGCATAGGGAGCCTCAGGTGGAGAAAAAAGTTTGGAGATTTAGGATTGGAGCCTGGAAAGGAAGGAAGATGTAGGCTGGAGGCAGCAGAGTGGAGCAGGCTGCTGCAATGGTTGGTGGGCTTCTCCCTCTTGGAGGTCCTCAGGCATAAGTTTGGATGACCATTTGTCACAAGGGTTGTGAGACCCTCCCAACTCTGACATCCCCCATTCTGTGGGCTCAGCTTTAGGGAGTCTTTTAGTAGTTCTACAGAAGACAGATTGGTGAGTAGATGGTCAAGGAGGAAGACCTCAGGGGAGAAGAGACAAGGTCCTGAATCCCACTGGATGTTGGTTGTGTGAGGAGGTGGACTCAAATGATATTGCAGGTGCTTTATATTCTTTCATTAGAGTTTCATTCCTTTGGATCTGGAAGGTTTTACCCAGAGTTTTATATTGGATTTTCTTGGGAGAAAAAAAAACACATTAAGCCATTATCTGTGGGTGCCTGGGAGATGATTTGGGGGAGGGGGGAGGTGGATCCGTTGACATGTTGCTATTAGCTATTAGAGAAGGGCCCAAAAACAATTCAACAAGCACATATTAGGCACTTACTGTGTACTCAACACTATCCTCAGCTCTAAATAAAACATAGTCTCTGACTTAGTGGAACTTTCTATTAGGACAAAAATGCATTTTCCTCTCTTTCACAATTTCGCTGTTGTATCTAACCAGCATTCAGGCTCCTTTCTGGGGGGAGTGTCCCTCTTACGTCTGATTAAAGTTGGCAATACAGGAAGGCATAAATAAGGATGGATTTGCATTCTGAAGACCCGAGTTCAGATCCAGGCTCTCAACTCACACGGGCAGCATGATTCACAGGAAGAGTGCCATCTGTGGGGCCAGGGGATCTGACTCATCTCACACCTCTGCTTTGCACCGTCTAGGTGGTCCCTTTCTGAGCCTCCATATTCTCCTCTGTAAGATGGGGGTGGGGGCACTGGATTTTCAGAGGTGTCCAACTTGCAGTCCCTGACAATTGTCTGGATTCTTAGGCCTTCTACGTGGAGGAATTAGGGGACTTCCAAGGTCCTTGTGGTTCTCAGTCCTGGAGAGTGCTCAGGAAACTGCTTTTTCTCTTTCCATCCAGAATGGTAGTTCCAGCCTATAACATTTCTTGTCTCCCACTTGCTCCTCACACCCACAATTCCCTGGGCTCGAGGAGCTCCCACCATGAGAGCCAAAGGATATAGGTTGGAATTTTCACTATCCCTTAGTACCCCATTATTTTATTTCTCTAGGATCCAGTCACCCCCTCCCCCCAGGACACATCCCAAATGAGGGGGGGCTGGCGAGCTCTCTTCCCCATCCCTTCTAGCTCAAGGATCCCAGGATCCCTCTGGCACTTGTCTCCCACAGGCAGCGGTGGAAAGGGAAGGGGGGAAGGGTGGCAGAGGCAGGTCTCTGCAGAGGAAAGGCATAGGAGAAAGTGCCCCCTCCCAGGACCAGGGAGCGGGCTCTCAATCACCTTCTCAGCTCTCCCAGCTGCAGGGTAGAGGTACCCAGCTAGGCGAGAGCTCGGGGCAGAGCTCTCCGGGGCCAGCCAAGGTGACAGGGCCACGGGACGGAGCTGGTCCCACGCCGGGGCCGAGCGGCCCCTCCGATTATCATGTAGGCCTCGGTGTTTCAGTGAAAGCCTCCATGGGAAGTTGCTAATAATGGCAGTAAGAGAAAATATGCTACATCTGTTATGGATAGCAGAACAAAATTAGCTGCTCACACCTCTGACATCCAAGATGTCTTAACTTAAAATACTCCTTGGCTTCCTTTGCATAATTTACTGATTATATTTAAAAGAAATACAATTTTGCAATTACTGTTCTTTCCAGCGTGATATCTATGCATCATCTCCCTTTTATGTTTATATATTTCTCCTTCATTAGTGCAGTCTGAAGGGTGATTAGGATTCTTCAAACATTTTACAGAGGTTAAACGTTGATTAAGATTTAATTATTACTGTAAATAGCTCGGAATGACATATGGTGTAAAAGCCTGGCATATGTGCATTTGAATAAATGAAGCGCTATTTCCCAGGATGCCTCAGTCTCTGCTTAACAGCTTTCCCGAAGGGTTATGTTACACCTCATGGTAAGATTGCTGGGATGTTATATTTTGTTGGTTTTTGCAGCTGAAAGCGAAGAACAGTTTTCCAGTTTTTTAAAAACATTGAATATTTTAAATACCTAAATTGTTTTGCACAAATTTTTGCTAATTTGTCTAACTAGGTTAAACATTTTCAAAAGCATTTCGATTTTGGAGCGTGGGCTCCGAGCATTGTGTTGGTGGCGGGCGTGGAGACTAGGGGAGCCCACGGGGGTGGGGGACATCGGGAGGTGGGGTGGGAGTGGGGGGATGGAGAGACCTCGGTGGCCTAAGGTGGGGAGAGGTAGCCAGACCTTCCCCACCTGCTTCCCTGTGGTTGCCAAGCCCTCAGCATCATGGGAACCAGGAAGCTCACAGGGAGGGGTCCTGCTCCCCTCCCCCTTCTAAGAAACCTGCACTGATGACTCTAGCCTGGGATGAGATTTCCCTTCTGAACTCCTCTTTGGTTCCCCCGAGCTTCAGATCATTCTTTGTTTCTTAGATGTGAATCTTGTCTCCTGAACCAGACCATGAGCTCCCTGAGGGCAGGCCGTGGCTGGTACTGGGGAGAGGTGGCTGGATTTGGAGTTCCAATCCCCGTTCTGGGGCTCACTCCCCTGGGGGGACTTTCAGGCAGTCTCCCTGGGCCTCAGGGTGCTCATCTGCGATGAAGAGACTGACCTTTGAGGTCCCTTCCAGCTTCAGGTCTTTGATCACCTGATGTGGACAATGAGAGGAAGGATCTTGGGTTTCTAGACTGACAGGGACCTTCAAAATTCTTTAAAACCTCCCCTCCCCCCTGTCACAGTAGAAGAAAAACAGGGCCCAGACGTGCAGGAAGTCACCGAGGAAGAAAGTCCAAGAGCCGGGATCTGAAACTGGTCCTCTGATCCCAGAACCGGGGCTACTTCCACTGCCCAGACCTAGCACAGGACACAGGAAACTGTTCCATGTCCAAAGCAAACTCTGGTCACTGTTGATGCTTATTATGAGATTGGGGAAAGGCACTGTAGGATTCGAGGGAGATAAATGCTGAATCTCTTCTCAATAGGGGCAAAAAAAAGAAGAGGGAGGACAAGGAGACATGGCAAAGGAGGAGAAGGAGAAACAGGAAGAGAAGGAGGAAGAGAAGGAGAAGGAGGAGGAACAGAATGAGAAAGAGGAGGAGAAAGAGGAGGAGGAGGAAGAAGAGGAGGAAAAGAAGGAGAAAGAGAAGGAGGAGGAGGATAGAATAGACAATATTGCTATTGAGCTGGACTTTGCTTCCTGCCATTCTAGAACGAATGATTAAAGGGATGGTTCGTGAGCACTTAGAAAGGGAAACAGTGATCCAGAGTCAGCCTGGATTCAACAAGAACAAGACATTCTGGTCTTGCTCTGTTTGGCTCCAGGAACAGAACTGGACACCATGGGAGAAGTTTCAGAAAACAAGATTATGAAGAATAATTCAGAGCCCTCTACAGTGGAATAGGCTGCCCCCCAAAATAGTGAGTCGCCCCTCATTGGCAGTCATCAAGAAGATGCCAGATATCCCTTTGTTAGGGATGATATAGTAAGGACTCTCAATCAGATGCAGGTAGAACAGCTAGCACGAGTCCCTGTCCAAGTGGGAGATTGTAACGATTCCACGACTGAGTTGAGTTGAGTTTAATAAACTCCCTTTCTGCGTCTCTCATCATTCTCCAGCCCAGTGTCGCTCACCCAATTTGGGCTCATTGGGATCTTATAGGATAGGCATATTGACCATGGAGTCAGAAAATACTGAATACATATCCAGCCTCAGACATTTGTTACCTGTGTGACCCTGGCCAAGTCAACTAACTTCTCTGCCTAAGTTTCCTCATCTGTAAGATGGAGACAATAGATGCTCCTACTTCCCAGAGTTATAGTGAAGATCCATTTGGTTGTTCAATCGTCTCATAGACTTTGTGTCCCCATTTGGGATTTTCTTGGCAGAAATATTGGACTGGTTTGCCATTTCCTTCTCTAGCTCATTTTACAGATAAAGAAACTGAGGCAAGCAGAGTGAAGTGACAATACAACTTGTAAACTGTCTGAGACTGGATTTGAATTCAAGATGAGTTGTCTTGACTTTAGACCCGGTGCTCTATCCACTGAACCACCTAGCTTTCCCAGGATAAAATAAGGTCATATTTATAATGTTTTGTAAAACTTATAGTACTACATAAATTGTTGTTAGGAATAATAACAGTGATGATGATGATGATTTTTGATATATCTCTCATTCCATGAGTGCAGGAATGGAAAACAAATTTCCGAGATTCTTTTTCAAGTCGGCCCCTTCCTTTCTTCTTGACTATTTGCTTTCTAGATATCTTCAGTCCCAATCCTGACTCTGAGGTGCCTATCAGGCCACATGGAGAGGGTAAAGACCATGGCAAATGTTCATTTTTAATTCAATAAATATTGAAACATCCTTAGAAGCCATCAACCTTGATCTAAGTCCCTTCCAACTCTCTATGGTCCTAAGTCCATCTTGCCCCCCTTGCTTTGCAAATGAGGAAACTGAGGCAAAAACTGTTGGATATCTAGCCCAGGGTCACACAGCTAGCAGGTGAATGAGATGGAATTTGAATGCAGGTTCTCTCTGAGCTGAAATTTGGACAAAAGAATTTTTAAAGGGAGATATGAGAAAAGAATGCCCTCCCTACATGGATGGTGGCTTATGCGTGTGGGCTGAGGCAGGAGATGAAGGGTTGACTGGTGACACAACTAACATCTATTGAGCCAGAAATGGGCCCAGTTTTCTTGGGGGGAGAATCACGGGATCATCTTAGTTGGAAGGGTCCGTGGTGGTGAATGGCCATCCCTCTCCATCATCCCTGAGAAGTGGGCATCTGGACTCTTCTCACAGAATCCAAAGGAGGTAGAACTCAGTATCTCCCATTGCTCTCTGTCTTGCTGAGCCCACTTTTGGAGGTCTGTCTGGGTGCTCCATTTTAGGAAGGACAAGTCATAAAGTTGGAGAGTACCCTGAGCAAAAAGACAATCTTAGATTTAGCAAGCATTAATCAAGTGCCAGACACTGTGCTAAGCTTTTATAAACATCATCTCATTTGATCCTGGGAGGTAGGTGGTAGTAATGCTAATACTTAGGAGGTATTATTATCCCCATTTTACAGTTGGGGAAATGGAAGCAAACAGAGTTAAGTAACATGTCCAAGCAACTAATTGTCTGAGGTTAAATTTGAACTCTGATCTTCCTGACTGAAGTCCCAATGCTCCACTCACTCTGTCACCTAGGAGGATAATAAAGAGCATGTTGTATGATGGGAAAGGAACTGGGATATGTTACTTTAGCTCTCTCCTCCCACTCCTGGCAAAAGAATCAGAGTAGAAGGAGATTAGGATGGCAGTGAGTGGACAGGTCTCTTAGAAAGACATTCTGGACTTGGAAGAGACCCTAGAAATTCTACCTATTTCATTCAGCAAGCCATTTATGAAGTAAAGGATCTCAGGAGTCATCTATCTAATCCAGTGTTCTCAAACTTTTGTTTTCAGTATCTTTATCCTATTAAAAATGATTGAGGATTTCTCCAAAGCGTTTTTGTTTATTTGGGTTATATTTATAGACATTTACCATATTGGAAATAAAAACTATTTTTGAATTTGTAGAGCCTCTAAAAGGGTTTCAGAGATCCCCAGGATTCTCTAGACCATACTTTGAGAATCACTGAATCCATCCCCTTCATTTTACAGATGAGAAAACCAAGACTCAGAAATTTAAAGAGCTCAGATGACACAGTTAATAAAAATCGGGAGTGAGATTCGAACTAATCTTTTAACTCCTAAAATAGTGTCCAGTGAGGAAATAACCACCCTTACTATTATTTCTCTGATCCTGAAGATGTCCTATTGCCATAAATTATATGGCAGTTCTCTTCTAAATTCAGACCCATTAATAATTCAGGTAACATTTATTCAGTACCTTCTAGATGTAAGACATTACTCAGAGCCTCCAAAAAGATCATAGAAGACATAGTTGCTTCTTCTAAGGAGATTAGCATGTCCTGCACAACTTATATGTCTCTCTGAGAAAGATTTAGATTCCATATTTAAAATGGTAGCTAGGATGGTGATGACATGTTACTACTGCTTAACAGCTTACATATTTTAAAGGTTTTTCTCATACAAATCATATTGTATGCAATCTTCACAAAAACTTAATGAATAGTTAACCAACCATAATGAATGGGGAAGAAATTATTTCCACTTCACAGAGGAGAAAACAAAGACTCAAAGGATAAAGACTCACAAGGATTTCTTAAAGGCTTATTATGTGCCAGGCTCTGTGTTAAATGTCAGATATATATATATATATATATATATAAAAGGTGGTTGTTTTTTTCCAATAGTCCAGGTTCCCGAATATTTCTATGTCTGTACCTCCACAGATCCTAGCCTCTTCCTTGAATTTTCTTTCAGTTTGCTTAAAGCCAATTTACTATTTTTTGTTTAGTTCTAAAAAGTATTATCTTGATAATTTGATGAGTATGTCACTAAACCTGAATATTAATTTTAGGTAGTATACTCAGTATGTTTGTTTTTTTATATTGGCACTGTCCAACCATGGACAATTACTATCTCTCCAATTATGTGTCTTCCTTTATTTCTTTGCTGGTTTTGTTTACCACAAGAAACTTTTTTCCATCTACACTGACATTCAATACACAGACACTTCATACATGTTTCTGAAAGTTCTTTCAAGTCTTTTCTGCAAAATGGATTTCATACCTTAAATCTTTGGTTCATCCTTTATCTCTTCCTTTCTTTTTTTTGGACCTCTTTCAATCTTCTTTACCCTATCTATATCCTTTCTTTTTCTTCTTTCTTTTTCTTTCCATTTCTCTTTTCTTTTTCTCTTGAGTTCTCTCCGCTCCATCCTCTCTTTTCTTCTCTTACCCTCTATTGTTATTTTTAAATCAAAATTTTTTCCCTTCCTTTATTTCTATAAAAATACTCTGTAGTTATATTCATTAAAATCCTGAGTATGAAGCAATAGATTAGTTCCCATATATTATAAACATTTTGGTAGTTATTTTGGATGGGATTTTTTCTGTCTTCTCTTAATTAGGTTTTGTTAGTAATATACAGAAAGAGTGATGAATTTTTGAGCTAATTTTATATACTGCCACTTTATTGAAGTTACTAATTCTTTCCAATTCATTTTAAAAGAATTGCTGTGGCTGAATAATTCCTCTAATCACCTACAAATATCTACAGTTTCGCCTTCTCTTTAAGACATGCTTATTCCTCTCTCCATCCTTGAGATAGCTTTCTAGACAAGTATCAAAAACAGATCTATCCACCATAAAGTTCAGCTCTTTTGCTGTCTGTCTTAACCTGTCTTAACTGTCTTAACAGTCTCATCAGTAGCTATGTGATTTTGTGCTGGGTCCACCTTGATCAAGTCAGTCCCCTCCTTCCCAAGACAGCTGGCAAAAGCAGGCTCTATGCCAAACTCTTTTCCCTGCTACCTGTGTGATTCTGGGCAAATCAATCTCTTCATCTGTCAGATGAGGAGGGACTAGCCCAGATGACCTGTGATGTCCCTTCCAGCTCGACTTCTCTGAATGTGATCTCTTCCTATTTCACGGTGCTATTCAAGCCACTGCTAAAATTCCTGATTCCCCATTGGGAAAGTATCCCTCTCAGTTCATTCAATTAATCAATCGTTCAACCAGCAAGCATTTACCAAGGACCTATTATGTTCCACTAAATGCTGGGGATGCAAAGAAAAAGCAAAAATAGTTCCGATCTCCAAGGATTTTCCACTTTAATGAGGAAGATAACATATATTAATCAGAAGGGACTGCTAAGTCCCGGTTCCCACTCCACCGGCCATTTTGATGACTCATCTCCTGGCTACCCTGCCCCCTGGTCAGAATTCTATCACCACTCCAGATTTATATCAAAAATATTTTACACATAAGGTAAAAATAGCAGACATCATTTTCACCGAGGGAAGAGGAGGAATGGTCCTACACAAGAGCCCAGCAGGGAATCCTTCTGTGAAGTGAATATTCTTTGTGGTTTATCTGCTATGAAATCCAGATTTTCATGCAGTGAGATGAATCAGGAGTAGACTAGGATTGATTAGACAAGGGTTGGAACAGGGAGAGAGAAATGAGCAGATGTTCAGGCCCAGAGTCTGCAGAATGGGCAGTTAAGGCGTGTACAAGACTAGAGAACAGAGAGTATCCAGTTTTGAGTAGATGAATAAATCAGACAAGGTATAGCAGAAATGACAAGAAATAAAAAATAAATCACTTCTGGTGATGTGATATTGAAAAACTTTGCACAAACAAAATTAAGGCATCTAGGATAAGAAGGGAATTGATCAATGATGGGGAAAAAATCTTTGCATCAGATTTTTTAGGGAAAAGTGTAGTCCAACATATATGAACAACCAACAGAAATATAGAAGACCAAAAGCCATTCCCCCTTAGATAAGTGGTTAAAGGATATGAACAAAACAAAAAAATTTTAAAACAATTCATAACTACATGAAAGAATGCTCCAGATCACTAAAAATAAGAGAAAAAGTCAAATCAAAACAACCCTAAAGTTTCAATTCATCCCTAAGAAATTGGCAAGAATGATAAAAGATGCAGATGTTCAATGTTGGAGGGCTTGTGGCAAGACAACAGATGCGCTTGTGCATTTTTGGTGGAGCTGTGAATGGAAAGCAATTTGGAAGTATATAAAGTAGCCAAGGTGTTCATACCCTTTGACCCGGAGATTTCATTACTAGGCATCTATTTCAAGGAGATCATTGACAAAAAGAAAGACTCCATATATACCAAAGTATTTGTAGTAATACTTTTTATAATAGCAAAGAAGTGAAAACAAACCACTTTGTCCATCCATTAGGGGATGGCTAAACAATTTATGGCAAATAGATGTGGAATATTCCTCTGCTATAAGAAATGATGAATATAATGAATATAGAAAAACATGAAAAGACTCATGTGAACTTATGCATAGTGAAGTAAGTAAAAACCAAGAAACAATGTATACCAGAGGTTTCAGATCAGGTTAAAATATAATTGGGAAATAGTTAACAAAATAATAAAAATGTAATAAAATATAGATAATATTACATTTTAAAACTAAGTCAATATGTAATCTTTATGTATCAGTCATATACTGATACATTTTTTTATTAATGATCCCTGTTTCTGTTTGAGTTTGATATCCCTGATATATTTAATAACCACAACCATCTAAATGGACACAAATGAAAAAACACAAGACGATTGAAATTGAATGTTGCAAAATTACAAAGAATAAATTTAGCTCCCAAGAAGAGAGAGGAGAAATGCCTCCCTCCATTCTTTTACATAGATGAAGGATCCACAGGTGTGGAATATTACACATACTGGCAGGTTTTTTTTTCAATCTTCTAATCTATTTCTGCCAATATAATAAAAATGAATATAATACCAAGTAAATTTACAAAATAATTTTTACAAATTAATTACAAATTACAGACTAATTTACAAATTAATTTAATTTAATGTTATGTCAGTAATATTACCAAGTCCTTTATAGGACAGGAGATAACAGAATTCATCTGGAAAAACAAAAGGTCTAGAATATCAAGGGAAATGATGAAAAGAGGTACAGAAGGAGGGGAAAGAGCCCTTCCAGACCTCAAGCTATATTGTAAAGCAGAAATCATCAAACCAATCTGTTACTCAGGGCTATATGGTAAGGGGTTCAGATCCCAGTATTGCCACCCTCCTCCTAGGAAAAGGACTTCCAAAGCCAGTCCCTATGGGCTGCTTCCTCTGACCACTCATCATCCCTCCAGGCGCCTTCCTTCCCCATCCAAGAAGCTAAGACTTAGGGTTTAAAAGCCCTAGTTAGAGAAGTAGATTAATAGAGCACTCTAGACAAGAGAGAATCAGGGGAAAAAATGGAAATCCAGTGTTTGATTTAAAAAAAGGAAAACTAAATTATTTTTAAAAGAATTCCTTTTTGATTAAAAAAAAAACTTCTGAGGAAACTAGAAAGCAGTCTGACAGAAATTAGGTTTAGACTAAGATCTTCCACCACACTCCACAACCCATTTTCAGTGGAGAATTAATCTAAGTATTAAAGTTCTTTCACTTTGTCTGTCTTCAGCCCATGTGCTAAAAACATCATTAGTTAATCGCTCCCTGTCTATAATGCTGTTTCTCACCTAGCCTTTTGCCTGTTCTTTTTTCTCCTCCAGATCGAGACATCCCAGTTGGAGCCAGAGATCGCACTGGCCACAGCCAGTCGGACAGTGGTGTACAACAAAGGCCTGTGAGTGGAAGCAGGTCCTCTGGCCAGAAGGCATCTGGGCTGGAGGACCGGGGGATGAGGGCTGGGGAGAAGAAGTGAAGGCCTGCCCTCCTGAGTCCAAGTAGTTGAGTAAGGAGTTCCAAGCTAACACCACGTCACTAATGTTGGAAAGGAAGTAACATTTTCAGAGAACCACCACCTTACAGGAGGTTGGGAGGTTAAGGCATTCAGATTTTAACATAGGGGAGAAGGGGGTGGGGGGGAATAGCCTAGTGCAGGGGAAAATCAGATTTTATAGAAAGGAAATATTATAATCAAGTGCATTTCTGGGCCCTGGAGCTTACAGAACTCATCCCAGCACAATCATGGTGAAGCTGGGAAGAAATACATAGAATGCCCTAGGGAAAGAAATAGGGTGTTGGGTTTTTTAATTTTTTAATTTGTGTTTGTTAGGTCTTTTTAAGTCAGAATTGAGTCTTAACACTGGTTGATGCTGCAAAGAAGCCATTTCATAATTGGGTGGATGAGCATGGGATTTGGGCGCATGAACTTGGTGGGGTGGGGGGTTGCCGTATCACATGTCCTCTGGGGAAAATCTGAGCCCCGGAGCCCTATCTTGCCTTGCCAAACTGGTGTTCCCATCCCTACTTGTGCTCCTTTCCCTCCTCTCCCTTCCTTGAAGACCTAGAACCCAGCTGGACTGGAACTTAAGGCTATGGGGCCTTCCCATAGGACTAGGAAAGGATGTCCCTCCCCCCCCAGTAAGAGCTTTTTGCCCTGTGGAGACCCCCAAATGGGGGAACCACAGGTCAGTAATCAGGGGCACCAAAGTAGGCCTAATTCCAGGCTTTCCACCCAGTTGGGTGTTTCCACTTTGGTGATTTGGGAAAGGGAGGTGGGAAGGGATGGTACTGAGAGCATGGTGAATTGGAGTTTCTTAACAACTGTGAGCTCTTCCAAGGCTAAGGACTGAACCATCCTTGGAAGAAGATACCAGAGGCACTTTATATGCTACAGCAAGAAAGAGATGAGAACTTTAAGTGGTCCGCATTGGAGGGGCTAGGGAACAGAGGAAGAAAATGGCAGCCAGCTTCAAGGGGCTGATACTAAAGTGCTTCCCTGAGCCCTTTGGGACAGACCAGACCTGGTCTCTGGCCCCAGAACTCTAGCCAGGAGGATGAGGATCAGACACATCCACTGGCTCAGGCAATATATAGAAGTCCTTCCAGTACTACCTGGCACCCCCTCTTCCATAGAAGCTCATCAGTAACCACATCTCAGATGGCACCCACCCGCCTGTCCAGCCATCCAAGCTACACAGAGCATCCAGAAGTCCCCTACCCGCTGCTTCTCTCTACTCTACCCTTACCAGGAACAAGCCAAAACCTTATGGAAGCAAGGTCATCTAAATCCTTGAAAGTGATCCACATATTGGTTCCTTCCAGCCAGCAAAACCATTATCTCTAGGAGTGGAAGGCATTGCCCTCTCCCCACTTCCCAAGGAGGAAGACCTAAGAGCCTCCTCTTGTGATGGAAGCCACCTAGGACACATCTGCCCAGGAAGGATAGAACTGAGCTTTCCACTCCTCAGGAGGACCAGTGGAGCTGGGGACCACATCTCAACAATAAGGCTCAGCCTCAGGATGGACCCAGCTGGCCTGAAAGTTCTGGCCAATTTGCAATTATTTTTCTCTGGACCACGTTGCCCAAACAGCAGCCCGCCCCCTTGGACCTGGACATCTATTGGATTTAGAAAGCTCCTCCCTCCCCTCTTTTCTCCTCTCCGAGTGGGTTTTATACCAAGGATGCAAAGAGCTCTTGCTCCTGACTCAGCCCTGAGAGAGCCCAAGCTCTTGGGCTGAGGGTTCTGGCAGTTTTTCCACTGACTTGCTCTGTGACCTTAGTAAAATGACTTTCCCTCTTGAGCTTTAGTTACCCCAAAAGTAAAATGACCAGTGGAAGGCAGATAAATTCTTCTATTGATTTTAGAAGTCCGTTCTGGCTCTCAGAGCCTTTTATGCTTTGACTCATTCAAAATTGGATGAAGGAAGGTACAGGCTTCCATCCACCGGGATAGAGCCCATAAGGGTTTGTTTTTAGAAGAATCAACTATTATCATGAGTGATTATGGTGAAAGGGAAAAATCCCTATTTCAGTAACAATGATGCCTCAGTTGTCTAAAGCAAGACCAAACTCTCGAGAGGGTCTTCGGGCAAGGCAAAACTTTAGTTGTGATTTCTGGATCCCCAGGACCCTTTGTCTATTCCCTAACTACAGTCGGAATTCAAAAAAGGAGCAATTACTGTAGCCTGGACTGTGACTCCTAATTTAATTATGTTATGGCAAGGTCTCTTATGAGATGCCCTGGTCTTCTCTGAAGAGTGAAAGATCAAAAACAAGGTCTCTCTGTCCAGCCAGACTGTGCCCATGGGGAAGGGGAGGGCAAGAATGCCAATCTAGACTCCAATCATAGCCTTCTTAGCGTAGTTGTGAACTCTGGGGACCAGAGCGTCCAGGGATGGAGAGACCCCAGGGAGCCACGGAGAGAGGTCAAAGTCAACATGTTGGGCAGGAGGAAGAATGGCCTGCTGCTTGGCAGTTAGGCTGAGTCCGGTGCTGTAGCTACACCCCTGGTGGAAGAGGTACAATACGTGTATTGGGAAGGGGCAATAAGGGAGGGGGTATACTCTTGAATTTGGCCTCAAGCTGGGCTGAAAAGAACCAATCCCACCATAATATGGCTTCTTGTAAACCCTAGGTTTTGGAGGCTGTCTGGACACAAGCACACAGGCTCACCCATGGGCCCCAGGGAGCTAGAGGTCCCCACGTTCCCTTCCAAGAGATTTAACTCAATGCCTAGAGTCCTACCCTGTCCCTCTGGAACCAGAACTGTGCACTTTATCTTGGGACACGGCTCCTTGGGACATCCCCCAAGGAGAGGGGGAGGGAGCCGCCAAGCCCACCATGCCGGCGTCCTCAACTCCTGGCCATCTCTTTCCAATGTCTTCCAACTGATTTCTAGCAATCTTAACTAAGTCAGGTGTCTCTTTGAGGAGGGAGAAGGAAGAAGAAGTGGTGGAGATGGCAGAGACCTGATGGCGAGTGGAGGGGCGATCTACCTTTCTCCCAACCTCTCTGATCCACTGCCCCACCTCCCCCACCTTGCTGGGAAAGCAGCCTTGCAGATAAGCACTGGCCCAGAATTTCACAGTTCTACCCAGGCAAGAAGAAAAGAATGTTGGCAGCCAGAGGAAAGGGCAGAGCGCTCCCTGATCCCTTGCGTGTCTATCTGCCAGACTGCTGGAGAGTTCCAAGGCTGGGGTCGGGGGGCAGAGGCGGCTTCGGCTACTACTGAACTCAGGGTTTTGGCCACCCTGTGCAACATCCATCTGTAGATGTTTCTCATTCTTCCCCCAGCTGCTTCCAGATCTGCTACAGACCCATAGCACTGCTCCTCTCCCCAGCTGGGAAGCACCCTCCCAATAGCACATTTGAGTTACCATTTGGGTAACTCAAAGGGACCAAGTCCCGGGATCAGATGTCAAGAGATCCGGGCCCCTCTGGAGGAGGAGAACAGACCAATGTGTCTCCCATCATATCCCTGTCCCCTTCCCTTCTCCAACCCGGGTCCTTCATCTGGACCGCCTCGGCCTCTATGTGTGTGACCATGTTCGTGTACTGTTGTGATGGGGGGAGGGAGGGATGGGGGAACTGTTCCAAATTGCCAATTGTCTTCCAGCCCAGCCTAGGGCTCAACTTGAATAATCCTATCACCCTTATATACCTCGGCCGGACCAGGGGACTTGCCGACTGTGGGCGTAGAGTCTTTTTAACCTTCTGAATCAATTTCTCATTCTCTGTGATTTATGTAACACCAATAAACATCAAGGAATAAAAAGTGGTTTTAAAACCCTAAGTCTTAGCTTCGTGGATGGGGAGGGTGGGAACCAATCAGGTAGCCCGAGGTAGGGCTGAGCGGTCAGAGGGAGCAGCCCACAAGGACTGGCTCTTCCCGGAGGAGGGGTACAATACTAGGGCCCCGAGCCCTCACCATACAGCCCTGAGGTTGGGCTCCCTACAGACCTCTGGGACATCGAGGGAGGGGAGAGAAGGGGAGCAGTTGAGGACAGAAGAGGGAGCAAAGAGTGGACATAGTGATTCCCTTTTACCAAATTTTACCAAAGGTAAACAAGTCTTTGTCATAAACTCCATCAAGTTTATCAGTCTTCGGAGCAAAACTCCAAGTTTAAATGACGTAGCTGTAAATGGTCAGCCTGAGATTTGGGCAAAATGTCCTTAATTTCAGCAGCTCTCCCTCTGTATGGAAAAGTCCCCTTGGCCCCTGAGGGAGCTCCCTAGTGCCCAAGAGTGTGTCGTGACTCTGGCCAATGTGTCCCCAGCTATTTCACTATGGGTCTCTCCCTTCTGGAAGTCACCCTCCCAATAGCACATCAGCCTCAAAGTCCCTTGTAACGTGGGCTGAAGTCCTTCCTAATTTCAGCCTCAGGAGGCAGGGGAAAGAACATGGTTCTCTCTAGAGCCAGACGCCCTGGGTTGGAATCCTAACCACTGTTGGCTACCTTGTGAATTTGACACTGGAATTCGTAGACAAGAAAGATGGACCAGAGGACCCCTTCTAAGTCGTCATCTGGGATTCCATGACCATCTTCCCTCCTGCTCCAACGGCTCTGCTCCAAGACAAGCGGTTCATTATTTCCTTATTTTCCCCTCTCATCCTCTCTTCCCACTGCACATCCCACATTTATCACTAAAGATCTAGTCTCAGCCTATGAGGTGCCACCATCCCCTCAGAGCTCCGAGTGGCAAGAGAAGAGGGATTTCTAACCCCCCTTTTTGATTTTATTAAAGCTTTTTATTTTTCAAAACAAATACATGGATAATTCTTCGATATTAACCCTTGCAAAACCTTGTGTTCCAATTTTCTCCCTTCCCTCACCCCCTCCCTTCAATGACAAGTGGTCCAATATATATTAAACATATATTACCCCCCCCTTAAGGCTTTTTTAGCATATTCCAGATAAGGCAAGCAAGAGTCCTCTCTCTCTCTGGGACCCCGCAAAACAGGACAGATCTGGAGGCAAAAGAAGGTACAGGGCATGGGCCAGGCCATGGAAGCCCAGCAGGGGACTTAGGTTCCATGTTTCTAGACTTAGTTTCCATGTTTCTTTTGTCCCCGCTTCCCTGATTTCCTTTAGAATCATAGATGAGGAAACCCTTTAAGTCTAAAAATGTGGACTTGAATCCCACCTCTGCCTCTCATGGCCTGCAGAACTGTAGGCAAAATTCAGTTTCCTCATCTACAAAATGGACATGATAATTTCGCCACTTCCCCTCCAGAGTTGCTGTAGGCATTTAATAAATGCTTGTCCATCGACTGAATGCTTGAAACGCATTGTAGACCTTAAAGCAGCGTTCCAGGAAGAGCTGTTGTTATCCACTCCAGAAGGAACCCAAGGCTGAGTACCGGGATAAAAGGCCTTGTGCTGACATGGCCAGTCGTGGCTAGCTTTCTTAACCTCTGTGTTTTTTGGGAAATGAAGGCGTTAAACCAGCTGCTATCCAGACCTTTCAATGTATCCGTATGCATTTATCACTAATCTACTATGTGTCAGACATTGGAGGCACAAGGAGGGAGTCTTAGGCCCTGCCCTCAGGGAGCTAACATTCTGGCAAGTCCTTTGACCTTCTCCTTGGAAGAGCCACATGCTCTGGATGGGCAGGACTTGGGTAAGTAAGTCTCTTCTCCTCTGAGAGGGTCAGCTCTCCCCCACACACACACAAAACAGGGAAGAGAATATTCACTTAGATGACCTCCAAGGCCCCATCCAATTCGGACTCCTGTTTCTTTGAGGTCTGAGTGAAGGCATCCCCGGGAGTATCATACAGCCAGCCACGTGTCTCTGTCAGCCCCTATTCCTTCACTGTCCTGACGATCAGCAAAAAGCCCCCGAGGGAGGAGGGGTTGGGAGATGGATGACAAAGCCTCTCATCTGTAGCTCTTAGAGCAGCCTGGGCCCCAGTGCCCTCAGCACCTCAGTGATCATTAACTCTCCAGGAATGCGAGCCTCTGGGCCCCAGCTGGGCTGTATCCCCGGCTGCCCCTCCCCCTCAGTCCCTTCCTCCCGTTATTCAGAACTATACGTAATTTACAAAGCATTTTCCTTGGTAGCCAAGGAATCTCCATTTTACAGGTGAGGAAACTGAGGCTTAAAGAGATAACGGCATGTGTCCGGGGCCACACCACAAAAAAAGTGTGCTGGGGTGAAGAAATGAAATAATAAAAATAATAATAAATATTTATGAAGTTCCCACTATGTGCCAGCACTTTATGATTATTATTTCATTTGAAAAGTGGAGCGGGGGAGGATCTCACTGGCTGAGACGTTGGGGTTCATTAATTCAGTGCAGATTCAGACTAACACCTCTCGCTCTCTCCTCCCCTGCTACGGTGTGCAGGGCACTGGGCTCTGTGCTCGAATGTGGCCCCTCAGGACTGAGATCCTTTGTCTGGACTCCCAAGGACAAGCCCTCCTCCTCCTCTTTTTCCTCCTCCTTCTCCTCTTTCTTCTCCTCCTCCTCCTCCTCCTCCTTCTCCTCCTCCTTCATCAAGCCCTTCAAAGCTTTATGGAGCTCCTTATTGTGGCCTGGTCTGTGTAGGCAACCAGGGGAGCTGATGGAGGAGATGCAGTCCCTGTCCTCAAGAGGACAGAGTCTGGTCAGGAAAAGGGATTCTCAAACACAAACATGCAAGGTTGGGAGTAATACAGGGGGAGAAGAAAGAGATAAAGAAAGAGACAGAAGAAAGGAGAGAGCAGGGAGGGAAGGAAGGAAGGAAGGAAGGAAGGAAGGAAAAGGAAGGAAGGAAGGAAGGAAGGAAGGAAAGAAGGAAGGAAGGAAGGAAAGAAGGAAGGAAGGGAGCATACATGTGCGTGCAGAGTCACAGAAATCCGGCCAGCCAAGGAAGGAAGGAAGGGAGGGAGGGAGGGAGGGAGGGAGGAAGGAACGAAGGAAGGAAGGAAGGAAGGAAGGAAGGAAGGAAGGAAGGAAGGAAGGAAGGAAGGAAGTTCCACTTGCTTGACGTGGTCAGGGAAGTCTTCCTAGAGGAAGGGGTCTGGTTGAAGGTGTAGGATTTGGAGGGCCATTGAGGGAAAGAGATGGCATCCAGGCAAAGGCCAGGAAAAGAAGGCCTTCCTGCCTATATAGACTATATAATAATAAGAGCTACATGGAGAGGAGAAGGGGTGATCGGAGCTAATTCTAAATTGCACATCTGAGCATACCCTCTCCTGCCTACGAGGCCACAGTGACTGATCCCTATTACCTCTCCTATTTGTTGTTCAATACTGACCAACTTTCCTTGACCTCATTTGGGGTTTTCTTGGCAGAGATGCTGAAGGGTTGGCTGTTTCCTTCTCTAACTCATTTTACAGGTAAGGAAACTAAGACAAACAGGGTTAAGTGACCAACCCAGGGTCTCACAGCTAACAACTGCCTGACTTTCGGGTGTACCTGACTCCAGACCCAGTGTTCTAACCACTGGGTTACCCAGCTGCCTCCATTACCTGTGAAATCCAGTCCAAATCTCTGTGTTCCCCTTTTAAAGGTTTTTCGACACATGTGGTTCCAGCTGCCTTCCCATTCAGGCACACAACTATCTGTTGCACATTTGACATTCCAACTGGCTATTTGCCATGTGCAACATTCCAACTCCGTTCCTTTGCCCGGGCTGTTCCCGACTCCTGAGCGCGCTCCCTCTTTCTCTGCCTCTGAGACTCCCCCACTTCTCTCAAAGTCCAGGTCCATCAGCATCTCCTCTACCGCCACTTCTTGATCTCTTTGGGCCCTTTGGGCAGACTGGCAAAGCCTTTTTAGAATCATGTTTTTAAATGCAAAAAATAAAACACAGAAGATTAAAAAGGAAGCCAAATATGTTGAAACATGGTGGTCAAAACATTTTAAAAAGCAAATTTACAGACAGGGGTCGGGCTTTCGGAAGCCCGGCCTAATTTTCCCAGAGGCGGCCTCTCTCACTGTGGCACAGAAAGGCTCATGATGAAAGCCACTGGCCGGCAGAATGAACCCACTAGGGGTAATTGGGGTCAGGGAAGCCCAAGCAGGAGAGGATGCAGCACTCACCAGAGAGGGCCCAGCTTCACGCTACATCCGTGAGCATACGTGTGCGTGCAGAGTCACAGAAATCCGGCCAGCCACGCTCCCCCACGACCCGTTCCCCCAACCACAGAACGTCCAAGTCAGGAAGGCTCCTAGTGGCCACCCGGACCTACCCTGCATGTGGATTCTGCACACGGTTACGTGGCCACGCTCGGACACGCTCACACACTCCCTGTCCCACTCATACACACACGCACAGGGACTCACCCTCAGCAGTTACACTCATGCACACAAGCACACACACTCACACATACCATCCCAGCCCCAGTCCCACTCGCACAGACACACAGCTACCCTAGACAGCAGATGGGGGACTCAGCTAATTGGTTAAACCTGTTCCCCAAGTCTGGGCACCAATTGGCAAGGACACGTCTGACAGGAAAGCTGTTGGGGCTCTAGCCCACTGCAAGCTAGCTCCCTCGTCGTGCAGAGCTGCCCAGGAGGTCGAGGGGGGCAAAAGCCTGTGAGCAGGGGTTCGGGTCCAAGATCGTCCTGTGTATATCTGTGTCTGCTTATGAGCCTGTGGAGCTCGGTCTGTGGCCTGAGCCCCTAAATGTTCCTGTGTGATGATAAGGTATGTATCTGTAGGAGTGTGGACCCCCCTCTGAGGGACCCCCAAACCCTAAGTCTCTTCAGCTCAGGAACAGTTTTATCTCAGTGTGCAAAGGGGCCCAGTGCAAGCCAGGCTACCAGAACCTGATGGGATGGAGGAGCCCCAAACCCAGCACCATGAGCCCGGACAGTTCCCCCTGAGGGAGACTGGGCTTTGGGAAAGTTGGCATTGGGGGGAAGCTTCTGAAGACGGTGAGAACATAGTCCCAACACCCAAGAGGACCCAGTCTGAGAACCCCTCACCTCAGTGACCCCTTCATTTTTAACCAAAAGCTGACTTCTTAAAGAAAACCATCCCTGAGGTGGCTGAGTGTGGCAGGGAAGCAGCATTACAGATCGGAAGGATGGATATTTGACTCCAGGCTCGGCCAGCTGTGCAACCCCAGGAAAGTCAGTCAATCGATCTGTGCCTCAGTTTGACTTTTGCAAAATGGGTTTAGTAATAGCGCCCACCTCCCAGGGTTATGACATCTAATGAGCTAACACATAAAGGGTTTTTGCAAGCCTTTAAACACTACCCAAATGCTAGCTATTGCTAGGGATCACAAAGCATGCTGACGTACACCGTCCATGGTATCCTAACGACAGCCCTGGGAAGTGGGAGTCCCAGCTTTTCCCCAGGTGCCCTGTGGTACTTTGGTCAAGTCACTTCCCCCTTGTGCATGGGACTTTTCACCTCTAAAATAGGGAAGAGCTGGACTTGGTTTCTAGAGTCCCTTGTGTCACTAATATTCCATGCTCTAGGCAGGGCAGACATCACTGTCCCAATCCCAAGGACCCAGAGAGATATTGCACAGTCCAGTAGCAGGTTAGGGGTCCTGATGCTCTTCTCCCTGCCATTTCAGAGCCTCCTGAGGTGGGTTGCCTGGAGAGTAAGGCCTCCAAGCGTGAAGGACGAGGAATGGGCTGGATAAGAGGAGCATCCATCCCTCTCTCCTTCTCCCCTTCTCTAAATCAGTTCAGCCTCCTCGAGAGAGACTTCAGCTTGTTCCCTGGATGGGACCCAGAAACTCCCAAATTAGAAAACCTGGCAAGCAAGCAGCTCAGAAAATAGTTCATCCTAATTACATATTTTTCAAGCTCACAGAAGTCTTTATTAATTAAGTCACAACACCAATATTTACAGTCTGTGGGGAGAGGCACAACACAGTGAAGGGGAACCCAGAAGAGGCCCTATTCCCACTTTCCCACCCTTCAGTCAGTGGGGGCTGGCCTGAAGGGCCTTGGTCTGTCCTTCCTGCTCCTGCCTTGCTTGTTTATTTCTTTGTTTGGGGAGATCTGAGAGTCTGTGATGCTATTTTTCTGTGTCCCCCGTCGCCAAAAGTGCAATGCAATGAGAGCCTCATCATCTCTCCTTTGCCTTCATCATCCCTCCCTCTGCCTGTATCCCACCCATGCTTTTGCCTGCATCCCTTCCATCCATCTGCCTGCATCCCCCATCCATCTCTTTCTTCATACCATCCATCTCTGACTGTATCCCATATATCCCTCTGCCTGCATCCCATAAAGCCCTCTGCCTGCGTCCCATACACCCCTCTGCAGACCACTCCCTCTTTTGGTAGTCACCTGCCTCAAGGTAGATCTCAATCAACAAAGAAATCCTCCTTGAAGTTTAGCCTGTATCTGAGAGGAATCAGAAGTGGAAGCTGAGGCTTCTGGATCACCAGGCAGTGCTCTGGACCTGAGGGGAATAGATGTGGGCATAGGATAGGAAGTGGGGATAGAAATCTTTCATGAAAAATGAAGGGGGATATCTGATGGAACAAATAACCCCATCCTGCACTGTCGGGTAATGGGCAGCTATCGAGGGGGGCCCTAATGAGCCACAGTGTGGAGAGAGACAGATCTTGGAAAAGAGAGATCTTACTGAGAGACTCACTTAGCATCGAGAGGAGCTAAGCTGGAAAAGTCCTTTCTTGGGGGAAGGCTGTAGTTGGGACCTTAGCCCCT
This sequence comes from Antechinus flavipes, assembly GCF_016432865.1. Classification (NCBI taxonomy): domain Eukaryota; kingdom Metazoa; phylum Chordata; class Mammalia; order Dasyuromorphia; family Dasyuridae; genus Antechinus; species Antechinus flavipes. Next base: position 21,248,090 of record NC_067399.1, read on the forward strand.
GGCAGTAGGTCTATCAACCTCAGGGAAGAGTAATAGAGAGTACTGAGGGATTCTCCTGGGAAGACAGCTGAGGCAGAATCTCCAGCCATGAGAGGTTTCTGAGGTTAGGGGTAGGGGGGCTCTCAAATCTATCCCCAATCACCCCCTTCTTCTCATCATCATCCTTTACTTTCTATCTGGGGATACTGACTTGACTATTTCCCTTTCCCTATGGATGGGGGGAAATGAGTCTTCTGTCCTGGAAAGCCCTCCCTACGGATCTGTTTTTATCTCCTGAATGAGATCCAGAGTTTCCTGAGTGAGTGCAAGGACTGTCTCTCCCCCATCAGACCAGGGGTTCCCTTGGATGGCCAGATATCCATCCAAGCACTCACCACCCACAATTCCCTCTCCCATCCCTGGACCTCCCTTTTACCCTTGGTGAAATAAAGGGGTTGTGCAAAATAATCTTTCAGATCCCTTCATTTCTAAATCCCATGAACTTCTGTGATTTTCAGGAACTGTGACAATAGAAGAAAGGGAAAATAGAAGAAGGCAAAGTTCCCATTTCCCTGGGACAATTGCCTCTTTCCATTAATGCTCCATCCATCCCAAAGGATATCTCCTTTTTCCAATGCCCTCTCTCTAGAGAGAGCTTAGCTTCTATTTTCCTCCAGCTAATCAGGGAAGAGGAAGCTTGGAGACAGATTCCCTTAACTATTTGGGGAATGGAGAAGGATGACTCGAGGCCATGTGGGGACACCAACACCTTCTCTGCCTAATCAAATCCTCTATCTTCAAGGTTAAGCCCCCTTTCTCAGAGGTCTACCCTGCCCCTGTGGTCCTCGGGTTATAGGTCATAGCCCATAGATTTAGGATTGGAAAGGATACTTAACCCCACCAGGTACAATCACTACCCACCTCATTTTCCATGAGGAAACAGACTCAGAGAAATTAATTTATCCCGAATCACACAGCTGAGGAAGGGTTCAAACTCAAGTCTCCCCAATTCCAAGTGAAACATGGTATCTCTGCCTCCTTCCTGTCTTTTAACTGGACTAGCACTGAATATCCCAGACACCCCTCAACATTTTCTCTCGCCTAGGTGAGTCATTTCTACAGCTAGGCTCCAGGCAGTAAGGGCAGCGCCTAAACCTCCTAGCTCTTGGCCACAATTAACCCTTGTACACACACATAAATGCTCCAGAAAACTGGTGGGAGAGAATGAGAAAGAATTAGTCTTGAAAGTACAGAGCTGAAGGGGATCTCACAGGTCGTCCCAGCAATGTGGAGAGAATTCCATACTTGGAATTGGGAGATTCCAATCTCCACTCTGCCGCCAACTAACTGGACCTTATTTTCCTCCATCTCTAAAATCAGATAGACTATATAACCTCAAAGTCCCTTCGATTCTAAGATTCTATGATCCCATCAATCCCTACTTGAGGAGGAACTTCTGAGGGACTAGGACCTAACCCCCAACTAGAATTTTGGCCACAGAGAACTTCTGGGCCATCTGCTAGAGCTAATTTCATGGGATCTAGGTTTCCCTCATTGGAAAATGAAAGAGTTGGGTCAAATGACTTCTAAGGTCCCTTTGAAAACGAAATCTTTGATTCTAGCACTATTTTATGCATGAGGAAATGAGACCCAGAAAAGCTACATGACTTTGTCCAGTGTTACTCAGATGGCAATTAGCAGACCAAGGATTTGAACCTAGAACCTGACTCCAAATGCAGCCTTTTCAGGTTTTGTTGGTCATATACATACATATACATAAACATATATATGAAAAGTCATGAGGTGACTAGGTTTGCAGGAAGACATTGTCCTTGTCTTCTGGATTGATCTTTGTCTCTATGCCTTTTCCTCACCCATTTTAGCTACATAGAAAGAGACAAGGCTTAAAATTAAATTTTAAAAAATCTTCAGGAAACTTTGAATCACCCAGAGGTGTTTGGCAAATAATCCTTATTTGGATAAGGATCATGGGAAATGCAGTCGATCTTTCAGAAATTAAAATCAGGCATTATATAGAATGTTTACCATAAATCAGAGCAAGATAACAATCCCAAGGAGAACCCAACCGAAGGATTTTGTCCAAAGAAAAGATAAACTGGAACCTGAGGATACTACTTAGGAATATCTCCTGTTTCTGAGACTTAGAATTTCCTGCTGAAAATAAGAAGCATCATAGCCAAGATTCTGCAGGGAAGAAGACGGGTACCTATAATACAGTCACAGAAAGTTTTTGTTTCTGAGGATTGTTCCTCACCTATTGGCCTAAGGGGGACTGCTTTCCTAAAACTGCCATTAAAACAAAATTTTCTAACTAAAAGAGCTATCCAGAGTCCTTTCTCCTCATACGAAAGCTAGAGCACTATGGCCACCGGTTTTAACCACTCAGCTGAAGCCGGAAGCAGAAAGCAGAGATATAATAAGCTCTGCAGTCCCAGGCCCAGTGGTTACCTGGGAGGTCATTACATACGTCTGGCAAAGCAATGTCCATGTTCAGCAGAGACTCCAGATCTGGTCAAGACTCATCGAGGGTGTGTCTAGCAAAGATTTGCATGTTCAATGAAATAGCATCGAACTGAAAGTAAGTGTCTGACAGAGACAGGTGAGGAAAAGACCAACGGCATCATATCGCCACCAGGTAGCCCCCAAACATCTGAGACATGAACAGTCTCGGGTTACCTATGTTCCATTTGGGGCTACTCCCTCACACACAGGTGTCTGCTTTTCTCACTGATGATGTGTATTTATAAGTGTGTCTTAGATTTATGAGGGAAGTATTTTATCACTATTTTCTATTAAATGCCTTTGTTTCAAACTAATCATCTTCTGACCGATAATTAAAGGTAGACACCTTGATGGGAACCCATGGACTATTGCTATTATGGATATAAATCCAAAATAGATCCATAGTAAAGCCATAGTAGATCCATAGAGTACCTTGAACCTGGTATGGCTGTCTCTATGGGATTCTCCCTGTGAGTTGAGGGTGTCCCCAGGTGCTCCCAGACCATTTCTACTGCCAGGGATGACTCTAGCTAGGTTGGTAAGAGAAAGGAACCTTTTCCTCCCCCCTCCACACTTATGACCACCCCAACGCACTCTCCGAGACTGCTTATTCCTAGCATCTCTCCCGAGTGCACAGCCCACGCTGTTGTGGATTGGAGCCAAGTTTCAGGGTCACTCAGACAAAGATTTTTTTTTTTTCGTTTTATTATCCACAGGGAAGGGAGACACAGGAGGATGTCACTAAGGCCTATAGCTGGGGTCGTGGTAGGGAAGTGGGGATCGGGGATCAGAGGGGCCTTTGGACAAGAAATAAATTAAAATAAAAACTCGTTCAAAGGAAGGAGGTAAGAACAGAAAAGGCAAAGGGAACAGAGAAGGCTTGGGTAGGAGATCAGGGTTGGGAGTCCCAGGGTGAGGCTGACAGGCTCACTGAGCCAGAGTTGATGCTGCAGGTCCCTCGACCCCGTCCAGCCCGAGGAGTTTGGAAGAGACAGAACCCGGAGGAAGGCATTCCTTGCTGCGCCTCCCCCCTCCGGTCAGCTGGCCCGAGTCTCTGAGTGCCTTGGAAGTCCCCAGTAGGAGCCGTCCACTTGCTGCTGCCCAGCCCAGCAGGGACGGAGGGAGGCGGAGGACTGGGCCTGGGCGCGCGGGGGAGCTCAGGAGGTTTGGCGGTTGGTTTCCACTGGGTCTCCCTGGAGTCCATTCCGATGTCCCTTTGCCACCTGGCTCCCTTCATTGGTTTCTCAGCTGCCCCCCCTCCCCAGGCCCCCTCTTAGTCATTGGAGGTGACGTCGATGTCCTCGCCGTTGGCCTGCTTGGTGGCGATGCGCCACCGGTTGATGTGGTGGGAGCCCTTCTTTTTCTGGTCCGACTCGGGGCCCTCTTCCTCCAGCTTCTGACGCTTGTACTTTGTCCGCCGGTTCTGAAACCAAACCTTCACCTGGGGTGGAGAGGGAGGCACAGGTCAGAAGGGTTGGAGCCCTTGGTCACTCATCCCTGCATGCACCAACTCAACAAACAGAGGCCCCGGGCCCTTACTGACCGCTGCTCACAAAGGACCGCTGCTTCACAGCCCTACCTGGACAACGCCCCTTGTTATCGCCCTCAGATGTCAGAGCCGGAGGGCGTTAGAACAGAAAATAGGAGAGTGGGGCGGGGCCTTCGGATGGAAAATAGGAGAGTGGGGGTGGGGCATTAGAATGGAAAATAGGAGAGTGGGGAGGGGACTTAGGATGGAAAATAGGAGAACGGAGAGTGGAAAATTAGAATGGAAAATAGGAGAATGGGGAGGGACCTTAGGATGGAAAATAAGAGTGGGGCGGGCCTTAGGATGGAAAATAGGAGAGTGGGGCGGGGCCTTAGGATGGAAAATAGGAGAGTGGGGCGGAGCCTTAGGATGGAAAATAGGAGAGTGGGGCGGGGCCTTAGGATGGAAAATAGGAGAGTGGGGCGGAGCCTTAGGATGGAAAATAGGAGAGTGGGGCGGGGCCTTAGGATGGAAAATAGGAGAGTGGGGCGGGGCCTTAGGATGGAAAATAGGAGAGTGGGGAGGGGCCTTAGGATGGAAAATAAGAGTGGAAAATAGGAGAATGGAGAGTGGAAAATTAGAATGGAAAATAGGAGTGGGGAGGGGCCTTAGGATAGAAAATAAGAATGGGTGGAGCCTTAGAATGGAAAATAGGAGTGGGGAGGGGCCTTAGACTGGAAAATAAAAGTGGGGCGGGACATTAAAATGAAAACTAGAAGAGGGGGAGGGCATTAGAATGGAAAATAGAAGAGTGGGGAGGGGCCTTAGGATGGAAAATAGGCGAGTGGGGGTGGGGCATTAGAATGGAAAATAGGAGAGTGGGGAGGGGCTTTGGATGGAAAATAGGAGAGTGGGGCGGGGCCTTAGATGGAAAATAGGAGAGTGGGGCGGGGCCTTAGGATGGAAAATAGGAGAGTGGGGAGGGGTATTAGAATGGAAAATAGGAGAGTGGGAGGGCTTAGAATAGGGGGTGTCAGAGCTGGGAGAGACCCTAGAATATGCATTGTCAAGAGCGGGTATACTGGGAGTCACCACTCTGGGCTAGAGAAAGAATCGGTAACTGGACTGCCAAGTAGATGTGATCCCATTTATACTTCTGCTGTGTAGCCTCCAACCTCAATATGAGCTAGAAATATACACAGCAGCAAATTGGGCTAAAGAAATCTTCATAAAACAAGCTCTTTAGAACAAGGTGTGTGTGTGTGTGTGTGTGTGTGTTGGTGAGGATGGGCTCTTCTTGCTGTCCTCTGCTAGTCAGACCACACTGAGCAGACTAAACTCAGTTCTAGGGTCTATATCATAAGATGGTAGAGCAGCCTCCAGGTTAATTTGTGAAGTATTCTTCACTTCCTCCAGGAAGTTTTCCCCCAGCCTCTCCCGAGCTCCCTTCTAGTTGCTCTCTGGACAGCTCCATTGGCTGCAGAAAGGCATCTCAAATGGCTGAACTAGAGCTCTGGATCTGGTTGCTCCTCCAGACTTCCCTATCTCTATCCTTTTGGTCAGTCAGACTCTCATCATTCTTTGCTTTTGCCCCTTTGCTCAGCTGCCACGGGCCCCATCCAATCAAGGGTCACATTCCGCTCTTCCTAATGCCCCCATGTGTCTCATGTCTATCCCCTTTCAGTCAGTCAGCACCCGGAGCTGTCCCCACCAGGGCAACTGAAACAGCCTCCAGCTGGACTCCTGTTTTGCAGTCTTTCCACTCCAAACCATCCTCCACTCCACTCCCAGGACTCACCATGCTGCTCCCCCCCCCCCCAATAATTTGCAATGGCCCCTGGGATAAAAAAAATTCCACACTTGGGTACTTGAGGCCCTACACAGTTGGGTTCTCCTGCTCAGTCCAGACTTCTCTCCCTTTATTTCATATTTCTAGTCTTCACACTCCTCTGCAGACAAACTGATCTCTGCTGTTCCCTGGCCTTTGCAGCCATCCCATCTCCAGAGTCCATGCCTTTGCTGATCTCCAGGCCCAGAGCACACTCCAAGCTAACTTCCTCCTCTCATCCTTTGCAGCCTCAGCTAAGGCGTCATGGCTTTCATTGCTATCTGAGCCTTTCTTGATTTCCTTACTTCATTTTCCCTCTTTTCCCCTCAAATAATCTTGTGTCTCTCCCTGGAAAGTAAGTTCCCTGAAGGCAGGCTGTTTGCATTTTATCTTTGTATCCCCAGTGCACAGTAGGCACTTAATAAGTGTGTTGGCATTTTATCTTTGCATCCTCAGTGCACAGTAGGCACTTAATAAGTGTGTGTTGGCATTTTATCTTTGTATCCCCAGTGCACAGTAGGCACTTAATAAGTGTGTGTTGGCATTTTATCTTTGTATTCCCAGTGCACAGTAGGCACTTAATAAGTGTGTGTTGGCATTTTATCTTTGTATCCCCAGTGCACAGTAGGCACTTAATAAGTGTGTGTGTTGGCATTTTATCTTTGTATCCCCAGTGCACAGTAGGCACTTAATAAGTGTGTGTTGAATTTACATCCCCTGGCAAGAACGAATGTTTATAGCTTGTATCAGACTGTCAAGATGGCCAGAAGCCTGCATTCTAGTTCTGACCCTACTGAGTACTTGGACACTAGTAATCGGAAACAAATCACTTTCCTTTCTTGCATCTAACTTTCTTCATCTATAAAAGAAGTGGACACGGTGTGACACAGCACATGGATGAGAAGCGCCTCAGGTACTTTCTGTGGTTGTCTCTCTGAGTCTCAGTTTCCTCTTCTGCAAAATGGACTCGATGGCCTCTACAATCCTATCTGGATCTACACCTATGACCCAATGACTTGTTGACCTGAAAGACCTCTTCTTGCTCTGCTGTGGGATGATTCTGTCCCTCAGCAGCTGGGGAGGCTTCTGGGTTCTCTTGGGGGAGGCAGAGCACTTTGGAAGAATATCTGAACCAACTCCCCACTTGGAAGCCACTTTAGCACTTCCAATTAGGGGAGCTTCCAGGCCCCTGCCACCCCCATCCCAGAAGTGAGCACCTCCAGGAAGTAAAAATAAAACCACAACCTGGGGGAGGACTCTGCATGAGTTAGCAGGTTACACCATAGTGTGAAATGCTGCCATATCACCCCAGGCCAGCTGGGGAACCCCAGAGGGGAGGAGGAGAATGAAAAGAAGGGTATCCCCCTGATTGAGGAAAAGAGCTCTATGATCCTGCCTCCAAACCTGACACTCAAAACCTTAATCTAATGGCCTGACCCTCTGGACACTGCCTGATCTCCTTGACCATGACCCACTGAACCAACCCCCCAGATTCTCAGTCCAGTATCCTCCATCCTGGACTTGGAACTCCACAAGACAGTATAATAGTTTGTCGTTACCCGGGAGTCCTGCCTGGCTTTGAATTTAATGCCATTACCACTCTCAGCAGACCTTCTAAACGTCAACATAATCTCCCTAAAGCACAAGCCAGGACTTGGCATTTCCATACTCAACAATGTCCAATGGCTCCCTATTGCTTCCAGGACCAATTCCATTTCTCTAAGAGCCATGGCGGGTGAGCTCTGGGCTCAGGATCAGGAAATGGAAAGATGCTGCTGAGTGGGCCTTCAAGCAGAGTTCAGGAAAAAGAGCACTGATCTGGGTCCAAATCCAGACTGCCTGCGTGACTGTGGCCAATTCATTTGCCTTCCCTGGGAGTAAGTTTCTCTAGCTGTAAAACTGGGGCTCTTTCTGGACTTTCAAAAGCCTTCCAGATCTGAGATCCTGGTTGGATGCCTATGATAAAAGAGTTCTGGGTTCTAACCTCAGCTCTGCTGCGAACCTCTCCAGCTCTGCTTTTTTTATGTGCAAAATGGGAATAATAATTCCTAACTTGTCTTTTTTTCATGGAGTCTCTGGAAAGGAACATTATTCTAAGGCCTAAGAGAGTTAAATTCTGGTCTTGGATTTGTCCAAAAAAAAAAAAACCCACTGTTTAAACCCTTTATTTTGTATGCATATTCTATTTACTCATTTGATACTGGATTTGGAGTCAGAAAGACGCTGGGTTCCAAACCTGCTTCAGATGTTTGCCAGCTGTGTGTCCCTAAGCCAGTCACTTAACTGTTGCTGCCTGCCTCGGTTTCCTATCAAAATGGTAATAATAATCAAGCCTCCCTCCTCCTGAATTGGAAATCGAAGGGATGCCCATCCATTGGGGAATGGCTAAACAAGCTGTGATAGAGAATTGTAGAAAGAATACTTCTGTTCTAGAAGAAATGACAAGCAGGATGACCTCAGAAATGCCTGAAAAGACTTAACATGAACTGATGCAGAAGGAAGTGAACAGAACCAGGAGAACAGCAGTACTGTCAGATAAAGAACTGGGGATGACGTAGCTGGTCTCAGCCATCCAGTGATCCAAGACAATCCCAAGGGACTGATGATGATGCACGCTCTTCACCTCCAGAGAAAGAACTGATAGTCACTGAATACAGACTGTAGGATGCTGGGTTTTTTTTTTTTTTAACTTTTTCTTTCTTTTTTTTTCTTTTGAGTCTTCTTAAACAAAATGACTAATATGGAAATGTTTTTACATAATTGTACATGTCTAACCTATATCTGCTTTCAGGGAGGGAGAGAAGGATAGACTTTGGATCCCAAAACTTTTAAAAATGTTTAAAAATTAAAAAATTAATTACATCTCCAACTTTACAGGGCTGTTGCAGGGATCGTAGGAATAGATGTCAAGTGCTTTGAAGACCTTAAATCTCTATTCTTATTCAGCAGTATTTCAGATAAGGAAAATGTAAGCCTTGAAGGGCCTGGCACAAATTGTAGCTATGCCATGTTTTCCAGGGAGATAGTGGTAATACCAAGAGACAATGACTGGGCTGAGAGATGTTGAACCTCCCTCCTACCTTATAGAATAGATCTGAATCAATACAAACTGGAAAAGACCTGAGGGATTACTTTATATCCTATTTTTCAAAAAAGGAAACTGAGGCACAAGAGATGTGACTTCTCCAAGATCATACAAGAAGTAAGGGGCAGGACCAGAATTAAAATCTAGGTCCTCTAATTCTCAGTTTTGAACTCATCTTCCTCCTACTCCGTGCCTCTGTGTCTTCCTGAGGTGTAATCCTAAGTAACCTAGGGGGTTCTGCCCTGGCCCTTGGCTCCTGCCCAGGTCCGGTGCTGGATCTGGTTGTGACGGCACAGTGGGTGGATGATCTCACCCTTCCCGGCGGGCACTGAGGTGGGTGAGTCAGGGCTCTGTGACTGCAGAATTGGGGGCGGGGTGGGAGAGAGGAGGCGCCAGTTCCTGGGAGCTGCTGCCATCCATTGCAGCCGCCCAGGGAGGGCCATGTGGCACAGAGGAAGCTGCTGGTTCTCAGGCACTGGCAGCCCCTGCAGGGGGGAGGTAGATCAGCAGGATCACAGTTGGGGGAGAGGGCACCCCGGAAAAAAAGCCCTTCTGTCAAGGAAAAAGGTGCCTGAGAAGCTCCCTCACTCCCGAGGAGGAGGGAACCCTGGTGTGAATCATAACAAAGGCCAGGGGTTCCCCTCTCTCCATTTCACAGAGTTGGAAACTGAGGTCTTGGAAGGCTGTCTGATTTTCCTCAGGCTACCTTCCCTCCTTTGAACTTCTCTGCAAAGTGAGGGAATAGAACCTGACAAATTGCTTTAAAATGCTTGTCTACTGCTATTTCCAAAGCTATTTGTTGTACTGGACAACTCTTCTGATGCTCAGGATGTGAGGGACACAGCTGCTCCTCCCCCCAGTGAGGGGGCAGTCCCCAATGCTGATCAAACCAGATGGAAGTCAGACCACATCCCACAAGCTGACCCCAAGAGAGGCCACAGCAACGAGTCTTAACTTCAGCAGGGTCAAGAAAGGTGCTCAATGGATAGGTCTACAAGCCCAGAGTCTGAAAGTCCTGAGTTCAAATTCAACCTTGGACACTTACTAGCTGGATGATCGTGGGCAAGTCATTTAACTTCTCTTTGCCTCAGCTTCCTCATCTGTAAAATGGAGATAATAATCGCACCTACTTCTCAGGGTTGTTGTGAGGATTAAATATTTGTAAAGCTCTTTGCAAACCTTATAGTGATCCCTGAATGCTGGCAAACTATTATTATTATTAGCTTCAAAGAAAAGTCCTAGAACAGCTCCCCTTTTCACCATCTCATTCAACCAAATATCTCATGTTGGATGATGAAAAGATTAAGCCAAAACTGAGGACTTTTTTCTTGTTTTTCATATTCATAAGACTTAGGCCCAGTGCCTGGCACATGAGAAGCCTGTAATAAATGCTTCATTTATCTATCATCCAAGAGTTTATCTATCTATCATTAGATGATATCATTATATCATGATATCGATCATTATCATCTATTATCTATTCATCTATTCCTCTATCCATTTATCTATTTATCCGTCCATATATTATCCATCATCTAGTTATTTATTCCTCTATCTAACCATCATCTACCTACCTACCTATTTACCATCTATCTATTTACCCACCATCTATCTAGCCTATCAATCTACCATTTACTATCTATCCACCATCTATCTATCTACTATCTACCATCTATCTATCTATCCATCCTATCTATTTGCTATCTACCATCTATCTTTCCTCTATCTATATATCTATCCATTATCTATTTACCATTCATCCTATCTGCTATCTACTATCTATCTATGTATCCATCCATCCATCCTTCTATCTATCTATCTATCCATCTCTCTCTCTCTCTCTCTCTCTCTCTCTCTCTCTCTCTCTCTCTCTCTCTCTCTCTCTCTCTCTCTCTCTCTCTCTCTCTCTTCCCCCCTTAACTATGTCTTTAAGTAACTTATTTCCCTGGGTCTCAGTTTCCTCACTTTGTGGAACACCTAGAGGTCTTTATCACAAGAACACAGGTAGATCTAAAACTGAAAAAGTCCACAGAAGTCACCTGGTCCTACCCTCTCATTTTTGCAGAGAAGGAAACTGAGGCCGAAGAAGCTTGGGTTACTTGTCCAGGGTCACACAGACAGTAAGCAGCAGATGATATTGTAAGGATCAATTGAGTATCTAGATGTGACATAGCCTTGAGAACATCAAAGTGCTTCACTCATGGGAGACAGCCTTGTTTATACAGACACGTAAAGTGCAAAGAGCACGTGAGGAGCAAGATAAATGAATACATGCCCCCGTAGCCTCAGCATATCCAAGTATTATAGAGGAGAATAGAAATGGATTTGGGGATTATCTGTTATTTCCTATTATGCAGTGCCTCCTTTCTCTTCCTTCAGGCTCTTGTTTCAATCACCTTTCAAATACTTAGATTCTTTATGTATATTTGTGAGCCAGCTCTACCATATATTAATATATAATACACATAGATGTATGTATATGAGCTTTAATCTATGTATGTGAGGGGTCATTGAATATCTCTTTCTCTCTCATCAGTCTATGAGCTGCTTAAGGGCAGAGACTTTCTATGTAGCCTTACAATTTAGCATAATGCTTGGTGCGGAGTAAAAGCTTAACAAATGTTTGTTGACTGACTGACTGAATCCAGTCCCCTGCCCTTAGGTCTAAGCCTTCAGATTGAAAGGTCAGTCCTGTTCTTTGCGTGACTCTCAGGATGGAGAACCCTGGTTTGGGGACGGAGAACCCAACCAGGGTTTGTCCTGGATTTGAACCCAAACTATCCTAATATCTATGGTTTTCCTTTTGTCCGACTGCAATGGCTCCTGCTTTCATTTAAGCTTATTTCCTTCTGTTTGGAAAATAATCATCCAGGGTCTCCATCGTCAAAAACTTTTCTCGTTTTACCTTCGTGGCACTTAGCACAGTGCGATGGTACTAGGTACGTGGTAAGCCTTTAATAAATACTTCATCTCTCTCTTCTTCAGCGTCTCCTCTCAAGTACTTCCCTATTCATTGGTTGGGTGACCCAACATAATTCTCTTCAGTTGCAGCCTTATTTCCCATCAGCAATTCTACCTTCACCCTGTCTATTCCCATTCTTAACTTTATTCTTAATCCCAATCAGGAGCCCATCTATCTCTATTTCCTGCTCCAACTCCACTGCTCTCGACACCCACACTCCCGGTCGCTGACTAGTGAACCTCCTTCCCCTTATTTTGCCCAGACTCAGACCTCCCTCCCAAACTACTTTCCAGTCACCTCGATGCTTAAATATCAGACCTTTCCCATTCCTCTCCTCTTGCAGTTCTAGGTTTGGAGAAAAGTAATCAACTCAACACTTTCCACTGTTGAAAAGGCCATGTAGACGGATTGTCTTGTTGACTCTGGTCCCCTTTTTGAAGCTCCATTTTATAATATATTCTGTCTACCTGAAAATAAACTCCCTGATGGCAGGTTTTTTTTTGACGAAATACATCAGAAGTATCCTTAATGTTTGAAAGCACAGAGTCTGGCACAAGTAAGTGCTCAATAAATGCTTTTTCTTTCATTCATTCATCTCCATCTCTAAACTACATCCTTTATACCATCAACTCTGCTCTTAATCTCAACCCCATCTTTAATACTGTTCAAAGTCAGTTCCACCTCTAAACTATCCCCTCCCTCTCTTTTCCCCTTTCCAAATATGATCTCTTGCTTCACCCCTCTCCCCTGCTGATCCCAATTGCTAATCTCATCCTGATGGTCTAATTCCAGCTTCTCAAAGGCTCATTAGTGGGCCCAAGTTCAGGGAGAGCTCCCCAGCTAGAAAGGTGTCATGTACGGGCCTGCCCACAGCCCAGATGTCGCTGGACATCTTGGGGATTCTCAGGCTACTCCCTGTTTTTCAAATGGGAAGATTAAGAAGCAGTCTTGGGATCACCCAGTTGGGCAGAGCACAAGCTAGAACCCACATCTCCAAGCTCTTTTAATTAATTTAGGCATTGACAGGGAATCCCCTCCTTTCATCTTTGCCTTTCCTGTGTCTCCTTCTACCCTCGTCTCACCAGATCCCCTGAGATGGTTCTTCTCCCTCCCCATATCCACCCCCACCTTGGCTCCATCTCCCTTTTCATCTTCCTCCCTCTCTCCCTCCTGCCCTTCATTTCCACCTCCCACTCCCGTCCCTGGGCTTGCTCCCACGCTGCCCTGATAAAAGACGGAACTACCTCCCCTCAACCATCTGAAAAGCCATTTCTCCCCTAGTCCTGCCCCCACCCCCAGTGATACGTACACAGTCCCACCACCTCACCTCTCCCGTCCCGACCCTGAGCCCCTCGGAAAAGCGCCTCGGCCTTTACAAAAAATACTCTCATCTCCCTTAAGGATGTCGCAGAAAAGGAAGCTAGATTTAGATGCAGAAAACACGAGTTCAAATTGTAGCCCCTGTTAGGGCCTGGGTGATCTGGGGGCAAGCCATTGAACCCGCTGGGTCTGAGTTTCCTCCTGTGTAAAATGAGGAGATTAGACCAGACCGTGTCCAAGTCCCTTCCAGTTCTAAACCCTATAAGACAGAGGACAGAGACTGGCCTCGGGATTTCACTGAGCGAAGGGAATTCCCAAGCCAGAGATTTCCACCAATTCCCTCTAGCACATTCTCCGCTACTTCCCTGCCCATGTGACACAGTCAAGATCCTTCAAAATGAAACTTGAATCTAGGCCTTTCTGGCTTTAAGACTGTTTCTCCGCCTACTAAGCACCAAAGTTCGCTTGGTCAGCCGCATTCTGGCCCGTTATTCTGAGCACTGATTGATAATGGAATAGACCCTCACTTAATCACAGAAAGGCTCCCTAATTATGAACACAGAGTGCTCCCCAATGGTGCTCCCCATCTCACAAATAAGTGCTGGGATACAAGGCAGAGGGCGAGATTGAAGGGAGGGTTAGGGGGCTGGGGACCTGGATGATAAAGTAGAGCTATCTCAGCGCAGCCCATCTCCTCTAGGAAGGAGATAGCTCAGAGCCCCCATCCCGGAGCATCGTTTTCTCATGCTTAGGGTGGCAAAGACATAGGAAGTTGGGGGTTTGGAAGACAGTGTGAAAGAGGCTGGCGCCCTACAGGGGACTGTGAGCTATTAGGCTAACATTATGGTTCTGTCACTGCCCAGTGACATTGACAAGGATTTTCTGCTCCTTGGACCAGAGGGAAAGAACACTTGATAATTTAGTCAAAAGACTGGGTTCAAATGTTAGTTTTGACATTATGGGTGGCCTTATGCAAGCCACTGGACCTCAGTTTCTTCATTTATAAAATGAAGGGGTTGGATAAATCACAACATCATAGATTTCAAAATGGACAGGACTGAGAGGATGGCAAATCCAACTTCCCTCCCATTTTTTGCCAAAGAGGGAAAATGAGGTCCAGGAGAGGCTAAGTGATTTATCCAGATTTCACAGAGCTTATGAATTTCTTAGTCAAGATTGAACCCTCTGGGAGGTCCTGGATTCAAGTTGTGGTTTTTACACACACCGACTGTGACACCCTGAGCCAACATTTAACCCTTCTGCTGGAGGCAGAGAAGATGCGGGCCTGCATGAGGAGAAGGGGGCTTCCCTCCTCTCTGGAGCACCAAAATTTCGGCCTTTACAAAAAATATTCCTATCTCCCTTAAGGATGCAGCATAAAAGGAAGCTAGATTTGGATGCAGAAAACATGAGTTATCTATCTATCTATCTATTAAGTTATTAAATTTGAACTCAGGCCCTTCTGACTCCAGGACTGGTGTTCTATGCCAGTCTTTCCCCAAACCAAGTTCCACACTCTGCCCTCTTAGACCCAACTTTAAAGCAACAATCCTACACCCATGCTAGGGTCTCTCAATTATATGCTGAGCTTTATAATTATCTCAGCTTTTGGAGGAAGAAGGCAGAAAATAATGTTTTTATTGAAAGCTGTTGTAATGAATAGCTCTATCCAAGATTGCATTGCCAGGTAACTTTCTATTAAAGTAGAATATAGTAAAATTTCTATAAAGTAGAATATAGAATGCCTATATGATAATAATTTTATTGACTATATTCTGTTTTCCACATGTTACCATATGCCATGTATCCCTCCTACTCCCTCCTCTTCAAGAGCCTCCCTATATGACAAATGGCATTTGGGGGAAAAGATAAAGAGGGAGAAATCAGCCCAGAATTCTGTGTGTCCTAAAACATGGACGACAGGATTTCTGTTGCATTTGAAATGAAACCAGTGAATGTTTGGATTTCTTTTTCCTTTTTGGAGGTTAATTACCTTCCTTATCCTGAGAGGTACTTGGAGTCAAGAAAATCCACATTATAATCCCCATCAAAGGAGATGTGGGTAAAGAGTTTTGAAAACCTCAAGTGTTAAAGAAACATGGGGTTTTATGGTTTATCCTGACCATTGCTATATGTCTGAACTCACTTCTTAAAGTTCAAAGAGAAGGGAGGTTCCAAGAAGCATCGCGGGGTGGGGGCAAGACCACAACAGGGAGCCAGTCTGAGACCAGTCACAAAAAAGACAATCAGAGCATCATAGAGTTAGAACTGGAAGAGCTCTCAGGGGCCATCTAGAAACAGCTCTGCATTTTACAGATGGGGAAAACTAAGGTCCACAGAGGTAAATGAAGTGCCTAAGCTCACAGAGAACATTGATGGAGGCCAGGTGAGAGGGGAGGCCTTCCTGTTAGAGGCCTGGGACACAAGGCAGAAGTGGAGATTAAAGGGATGCATTTTTCTTCATGCATCTGCCCATAGAAAAAGGAGACCCATTTGCTTGATGCTGCTCTAGCCTCTTTGGTCAGTCTATAGAAATAAGAATGATGTCCTTATGGCAGTGATTATTTCAGAGCAGAGTGACCATCAAGTTCAAAGACTGCCTGGACTCAGTGACCCTAGGAATGATTTTAAGTCACATTCGTGGACTCAGTCAACCAGCATTTATTCACCTCCTACTATGTGCCAGCCACCGTGCTAGGGATGCAAAGACAAAAATGAAACAATCCCTGCCCTAAGGGACGTCTGGCCAACTGGGTGTCCATACTGTGTATTCCCCAGACTTTAGGTGGAATTTTTGAACATAGCAGCGGAACAGACCAGAGGATCAGAATTCTAGAACTGGAAGGGACCTTGGAGGTAATCTGTTCCAACCTCTTCATTTTACAGATAAAGAAATTTATCTGCCCTGGAGGCAGGAAAACCTAAGTTTAAATCCAGCCTCAGGAAGGATGGGAGAAAGGAAAGGAAAGGAAAGGAAGGAAAGAAAGAAGGAAGGAAGGAAGGAAGGAAGGAAGGAAGGAAGGAAGGAAGGACTAAAAGGTTAAGAGACTTGTTGAAAGTCACTCAAATGTTATATCAGACACATGAGAGTTCTCTTACACACAGTGCAACTCAACTCACTGTTGCACTTGGGACATAAGGGGTTCCGGGCCCCTCATTAAGAAGTCCTTTCTTCTTTTCCTCCAAGGTGGATCTTTCCCATCATCCTTTAAGACCTAGCTCAGGCCTTCCAATCTATCCCACTATCCCAGGCCACAATGACCAGGTCCTACTCTGAATTCTTATACCTTGTATGATGTACAACAAGCCAGTCTTAGCTCACACTTTAGAACATTAAATGTGAGAGTTGAGAGAAACCTTAAAACACCAGATATCAGAACTGAGAGGAGTCTTAGTAGATGGAATGTCAGAGCTGTTCTAAGGTAAAGCCTTAGAACAAAGAATCTCAGAGCTGGATGGACCTTAGAACCTAGGATGTCCAGGCTGGGAAAGCTTAGAACATAAGATGTCAAGACTGAGAGGGGCTTTAAAACATAGGATGTCAGCACTGAGAGAGACCGTAGAACAAAGAATTTCAGAGCGGGAGGGATTCTATGAACAGAGCTAAGTGATGCTAAAATAGGAAAAGTCAGAGCTCTTGTGGGAGAATCTTAGAGCATGGATGAAGTCTTGGAACCTAGAATGTTAAAGCTGGGTACAAAATCAGCTCTCTCGCCATTAAATGGGGATTCATCTCCTCTGACACGTCCCAGGCACTCAACCTCTTAGGTCATGCTCTAGGACAATGAAACGATGCTGATCTGCATTAGAAGAGGGAATTGTCTCTCCTGGGAGTTCCCCGTATGAATGTTACTATGCACCCCACCTTTCTCCCTGTCACTGGAGCCTTACAACAAATGATTACGGTAGAATTTATTAGGCTTACATTGCAAATGAGGAAGTTGAGGCTGACCCAGGTTAAGTGACTTGTACAGGATATCACACAGTGTCTGAAGTTAAATTTGAACTCAGGCCCTTCTGACTCCAGGACTGGTGCTCTAACCAAGGCACCCCCTCACTACTAGATAATAACAACATGATATAATAGAGAGCAAGCTAGGTCAGGAAGACCCAAGTTAAAGTCCTACTTCTGACCCACTAACTTCAGGCTAGCTGACTGAGTGTCGCATTATCTTTTCGGACACCTCATCTCCCATGTATTTCCCCCGACTTTTCCCCATGCCTGAAACCCTCTCCTTCCTCATCTCCATCTCCAAATCCCAGCTAAAACCTACAGAAAATCTTTTTCTGACTCTCCCTTAATTCTAGGGTCTCCCTTCTAGTGATTATTCCTGATTTTTTTCTGCCTATAGTGTGTTTGTGTATTGTCTTTTTGTGAGACTTCAGCCTCTCTTTGTATCCCAGTACCTGGCACACAGTAGGTGCTTAATAAGCTGCTTATTAACTGATTAAGATTCTTAGTTACAAAGCAGGTGCTCTGGAAAGAATCACATAAACTGATGCTGAGTGAAGTGAGCAGAACCCGGAGAACGCTGTACACTGTAATCGTGTATTGTTCGATGAAGAATTGTGGGTGACTTAGCTCTTCTCAGCCATACAATGATCCAAGACAATCTCAAAGGATTAATGATGAAGCACACTATCTGCCTCCTGAGAAACAATGGATCTTGTCTGAAGACAGACTAACGCATGCTATTTTTCACTTTATTTTTTTCATGTTTTTCCTTTTATCTGAGTCTTCTCATACAAAATGACGAATTTGGAAATGTTTTACATAATCGCAAGTGTATGACCTATATTTGATTGCTTACCATCTCAGAGAGAGAAAGAGAGGAAGGAAGGAATTAGACTTGGAACTCAAAACTTTAAATTAAAATGTTTAAAAAAAAAAAAAAAGCAGCTACTTATCTCTACAGGAAATCCCCACTGGAAATTGTCTACATTGATAAAATCACCAAGAGAGAAAAAATAAAACTAAGCAATAAAGAAATGAATGAAACAAATGGTCAATTGAGAGAGAAAAACAGATGAAGAACAAGATGCACAGGAGATAAGGGAGGGACTGTGCTGTGGAGACAAAGGAGTCAGGAAGCCACCACTGCCTAAGCCAGAAGACCATGACCAAATTTCCTCCTCGGTTTCCTCTTCTGTAATAGGCGATCGGTGGTATCAAAAGCACCATTTCCCATGTTGAGTTGCTGTGAGGAAATGGATTTGCCAATACTGAAGCTTTGAAGAAATGAGAATTGGTCTTATAGATGGAAGGAGAGACAGATAAACAGGCAGTTGACTGATAAATAAATAAATGCTAGATAAAAATGACAGATGAAAACGGCTATGAATCAGTAAAGACACAGAGAGAGACACATATAGATAGATGATCAATAAATTACTATAAAAAAGGATGGATGATCCCTTACTATTTAGCTCAATTCAATATTTTATTCAGTGACTGGTGATTTCCCAGTTGAGCTACCCACTCAAACACACTGAGTCAGATAATAATTAATAACAGTAATAGCACCTACTATGTGGCAAGCACCATGTTAAATGCTTTACCAATAATATTCATTCCAATAATATTCTCACAATACTCCTGAGAAGTAGATGTTATTATTATCCCAATTTTACAGAAAAAACTGAAGCAGGTAGAAGGTTGACTTATCAAGGTCACACAGTTAATAGATGCCTGATAGGATATATAAATAACACATTTTATATCTCCTCTTGGGATATTATGTGTGTGTGTGTGTGTGTGTGTGTGTGTGTTTTCAGTTTCAGTCAGAAGAGTGTCTGACTCTTCACGGCTCTATTCGAGGTCTTCTTGGCAAAGACACTGGGGTGGTCTGCCATTAAACTGAGGCAAAGGGGGACTTGCTCAGGGTCGCACAGCTAGGAATTCCCTGAGGCTGGAAGGAGAAGATAAGACTTCCTGACTCCAGACTCAGCACTGGATCCATTGTACTACTTAACTACTCTGGTACCATAAGAGAAGATATACTATAATATATGTGTGTATATATTTATATGTGGAGAGCTGTATCTACACACATGATTGCATGTGTATATGTATATAGATACTGTAGGAGATCCTATAGGATAAATAAAATTAACTGAATGAAGAAGAAAGGGATGAATGAGTGGATGGATGGATGGATGGATGAATAAAAATGCATTTAGTCAGCCCTCATGCTGTACTACACTAAGCCTAGTGATATGAACACAAAGTGAAGCAGTTTCTGTATATAGGAAGCCTTTGTGGGAGAGATTTATGTATACTTTATCATAGACAGATAGTGGGGCAGCTAGATGCTGCAGTGGATAGAGCACTAACCCTGAAGTTAGGAGGACCCGAGTTCAAATCTGGTCTCAGACACTTAACACTTCCTAGCTGTGTGACCCTGGGCAAATCAGCTAACCCCAATTGCCTCAGGGGGGAAAAACCGTAAAAGAGAGATAGTGGTAGAGCTCACAGGTAAGAAGAATAAAATGGAATATACAGGGGATCACAAAAGTCTTTAGAGTACTTTAAATTTAACTTTAAAGTATTGTGTGTTTTATAAGCCTTAAAGCATAATATAAATGTTAGTTCTTCCTTTCAACAGCAGATAAATGATGAATGCTCAGATTAATGACAAAGATTACAGATGATCAGTGGATTGCTATAGCTAAATGGATTACAATAACAAATATTTTTAAATAATTACTATGTGCCTGTCATTGTATTAGGTTCTGCGGACAAATAGCAAAAAATGAAACAGTCCCTACATTCAAGGAATTTTCATTCAACAGCAATGAACAGATAAAGAGATGTTAGATGCCCATTTAAATGATGAGAAAATTATCTAAAGAATCTAAAAGTTTGAAATCTGGAAAATATCTCATCTCTAGAGTGGACCTCCTTTAGTCAATAGGGAGCTCTCATCTCTAGAGTGGACCTCCTTGAGTCACTAGGGAGCTCTCATCTCAAGAGTGGATCTCCTTGAGTCACTGTGGAGCTCTCATCTCAAGAGTGGATCTCCTTTAGTCACTGTGGAGCTCTCATTTCGAGAGTGGATCTCCTTTAGTCACTGTGGAGCTCTCATCTCTTGAGTGGACCTCCTTTAGTCACTAGGGAGCTCTCATCTCTTGAGTGGACCTCCTTTAGTCACTGTGGAGCTCACATCTCAAGAGTGGATCTCCTTTAGTCACTGTGGAGCTCTCATCTCGAGAGTGGACCTCCTTTAGTCACTAGGGAGCTCTGATCTCTAGAGTGGACCTCCTTTAGTTACTAGGGAGCTCTCATCTCTAGAGTGGACCTCCTTTAGTTACTAGGGAGCTCTCATCTCTAGAGTGGACCTCCTTTAGTCCCTGTAGAGCTCTCATCTCTAGAGTGGACCTCCTTTAGTCACTAGGGAGCTCTGATCTCTAGAGTGGACCTCCTTTAGTCACTAGGGAGCTCTGATCTCTAGAGTGGACCTCCTTTAGTTACTAGGGAGCTCTCATCTCTAGAGTGGACCTCCTTTAGTCCCTGTAGAGCTCTCATCTCTAGTGGATCTCCTTTATTCATTCTGGAAGTCTCATCTCTAGAGTGGACCTCCTTTAGTCCCTGTAGAGCTCTCATCTCTAGTGGATCTCCTTTATTCATTCTGGAAGTCTCATCTCTAGAGTGGACCTCCTTTAGTCACTGTGGAGCTCTCATCTCTAGAGTGGACCTCCTTTAGTCACTGTGGAGCTCTCATCTCTAGAGTGGACCTTCTTAAGTCATTATAGAGCTCTCATCTCAATAGGTCTCATATCTAGAGGGTTATAAGATGCTGTAGATATTGCTATCTTTATTTCACAGATAATGGGACTGATTCTCATGGAAATCCAGAGACTTGCTCAGGGTCATACAGCTGATCTGAGGCAGGACTTGAACCCAGGAGTCTTAAGGCCAGGTACAATGTCCTTTCTACTCCAATACCCTATCATATGAGGAAAAAGGTCATATTGTATGTGCATGTTTTTCATGTGTATATACACCATATGCATATTTAATTACATAGGTATATTGTTGTCTATATATGAATACTTAATATACATTTACGCCAATGAAGACATAAGTCCAACAGCCACTTCTTTTCTTATCCCTATCTACGTTATTTTAAATGCACAATAAAAATGTAAATCCATAGCTAGATAATAAATAATATAGATTACCCATCGATAGTCAAAAAGTATTTACTAAGCACATAATCATGCCAGACAGTGTCCTAACCACTGGGGATACACAGAATAGCAAAAAGTAGTCCTGATAGATAGAAACATATGATTAAGAGAGTCAGTGGCTGAAAAGATAAATGATGGCCACTTATAAATCACAAACTATATTGGGTATTGATTTCAAAAATAGCTAAAGAAGCACGCATAGAACTTGCTATGACAACATTTTCATTCTTTCTGTTATTGTTTGCTTGCATGTTTGTTTTCCTTCTCAGGCTTTTTCCTTTCGTTCTGACCCGATTTTTTTTTTGTGCAGCAAGATAACTGTATAAATATGCATACATATGTTGGATTTAACATATACTTTAACTTATATAATATGTATTGGACTACCGGCCATCTAGGGGAAGGGGTAGAGGGAAGGAGGGGAAAAGTTGGAACAGAAGGTTTTGCAAGGGTCAGTGTTGAAAAATTACTCACAATAAGAAGAAGGAGGAGGAGAAGGAGGAGGAGGAGAAGGAGGAGGAGGAGAAGGAGGAGAAGGAGGAAGAAGAAGAAGGAAGAAGGAAGAAGAAAAAGGAGGAAGAAGAAGAAGGAAGAAGGAAGAAGAAAAAGAAAGAAGAAGAAGAAGAAGACAAAGATGACAACGACAACGACGAAGAAGAAGAAGAAGAAATTGCTATGACAGCCAAAGACAAGAAGCAAATATGGATGAATTATGAGTTCAGAGACTGGAAGGACTTAGAAGTTGAAAGAAGCTTTGGAGATCATTGAGCCCAATTCACTCCTTATGCAAAAACCTAAGCCTAGAGAAGTTGACCAGAATTGCCATAAAGTAGAGGGGACTGCTCCATATTCAAATCATATATTATAAAAATTACCAATTTCATAAGGCTCAAGAACTCTGTTCAATAAAAGGACCAATAATGGCAGGAGGACAGTGGTAATGAAGACTTCTATCCACCTCATGACAGAGAGATAATGGCTGTGCAGAATGAGAGATACATTTTTGTACTTGCCTCAATGGGAGAGTTTTTATTGTTTGACTGTGCTGATGGAATATAAGGATTCTACATCTCTTTTTTTCCTTCTTTCTTTTCAATACAGGAGGTGGGAAGAATTAAGAGACAGAGAAAATCCTTGTTAATTGAACAAAACAAAATTTAAAAATCTAAAAAGAACCTATTTAGTTCTTCCGATATGAAATGTAGATAACTAAATATAATTTCTAGATATTTGAAGTGAAGATATCATATTTTTTAAATGAGAGATTGAATCTGAGTTATTATATTGGTCAAGCAAGACATCGATAGAGCTGACAAATAGATACAGATGAATGATCAATAAAGACAGTGATACAGATATAAATTTTCAATGTATTTCCATGTCAAAAGTCAACTAATTATGAATCAGGGCTTGATTTTTTTGTTTTGATGATTGTTAAGGTTTACGAAAATGATGGAGAAATGTTTAATTAGTTAATTAAAAACTAAATTTAAAATCGTGCACAAAATGTTTAATTAACAATTAAATTTAAAATTGTGCATATTTTCCCTTCCAGAGAGCCAATTGTTAAACATTTGCAACTATACCTCTGCACAATTATATCTCTATATAAATAGAGCTACAAAGAGAGGATTAAGAGCTAAGGACGGATGATCACAAAAGAAAGACAGATGATAGAAAGATAGACAAATAGTTATAGTTGCACATAGACAAGGCAGGACAAATAAACAAGTATGAGTTAGCAGATGATGGATGTGACAAAGTTACAAATAATAAAGAAAATGATAAGTGAATATTGTAGGTCAATATTAATGATGGTTTGAGAAGGGGGGGAGAAGAGTTCATTAAGAACATTTTTATTGGGCTTAAAAGCAGTGAGTTTTTAAAAATGCTGCTATACGAGAAGCTAAAGGTAGATATGTGAATACAGGAATGGATAAGTTATGATAGTAGTAGACATTAATGATTAGTGAGAGTATATTATAATGGGATGCCCCTGGATTTGGGAGGTAGGATTTAATGCTGACCATTTCACTCATTAACTAAGTGATGTTGGAAGCATCCTTTCCCATCTAGGGCCTGGAGGGAGGAAACACTCTCCATTTTCTTATCTATAAAACAAATATTTTTCGTATGGTAAGAGATCATAAAATCATAAAGTGAAAGGATTGGTTGGTTATTATCCTTCATGTTAAAAGAGGACCAAAATAATAATCACTGTGTCAAGATCAAGAGTAGTAGAAAAGACCTTTCCATCTCAAAAAATTCCATGATTCCACAGAGCAATATCACAGAAACAGCTGACAAATTTTAATTGATGAATAAATAATTGTTATTAGTCAAAAAACTCCCTCCATCAATACAGATCACTGGTTTGGGGGAAGGATTGAAATTTAACTTACAATAACAACAATAATGGCATTGATAAAGTGTTTTTGCAAAATGCTTCATGTATTATTTCATATGATCCTCCAACAATCCCAAGAGGTAGATACTATTGTTTATCTCTCTTTTACAGATGGGGAAACTGAGGTGGAACACCTTTTTTAAGTGACTTGCTCAGTCACACAATTATTAGAATATGAGACAAAGTTTGAACTCAGGTTTTCCTTATTCCCAAACTGGCCTGCCATATGCCTCCCAGATAAGCCTTAATACATGACTGGTGGACAGATTAGATCGCTGATGAATAAATAATCAAACGTGCTTGGCAATAAGGGTCAAGATGACAAATTGCTATCACTGAAGGCACATCTAAATAATCAGCAGGAGAGAATAGATTGATAATGCCATATGATATAATAAGCAGTGTAATATAAGGGAGAAAAGTCCAACCTGGAGGAGAGAAAAGTCCTCGCTTCTAGTTTTTAGTTAATGGTTTTGCCACTAACTGGTGGCTCTTTGTACAAGGGCGTCATTTTCCCAGTCTGCTGAATGACAGAACTGGACTAAAATGGCAGCACTGAACTGGGGCCTGCAGGTCCCTAGTGGACCCCTGGAGTCTCTGCCAAGGGGCTGTATCATTAAATGAATCACAGTCACAAATGAGCAAGCACACCTGAAGACTGAATATGGAGTGTGTCTCATGATAACTTTTTAAGTGTGTGTACAATGGAGCCATTGAGGTTAATAAAATACAAATCTGAAAAGCCTAGGAGCATTTTATCACCAGGTATTTTCTCAGTTGATAAATACAAACAGTAGAGCTCTGACGTAGAAGCTGTCTCTGGAATGATTTCACATTGAAAAGATTAAGAAGTGATGGATTTTGTATGTATACATATATTGAATTTAACATATACTTTAACATATTTAACATGTATGAGACTTCCTGCCATCTAGGGGAGGGAGTGGAGGGAAGGAGGGGAAATTTTGGAACAGAAGTTTTTGCAAGGGTCAGCGTTGAACAATTACCCATGCATATGTTTTGTATATAAAAAGCAATAACAAGAAAATAATGGATTTTGTTGCTATTACTTAGTTGTGTCTAATTTTTCATGATCCCATTTGGGTTTCCTTGGCAATGATATTAGAGTATCTTGTCATTTCCTTCTCCAACTCATTTGACAGATGAGGAAATTGAGTCAAACATAACATAAAACATAAACATGTCAAGCATAACAAAAATAAATATCTGGTTCAGGGTGGCAATACAGCTAGGGAGTATCTGAGGGAGATGGGTCTTCCTGACCCCAGACTTGGCACTCTATCTACTCTATCTCCTAGCTACTTAACCACTGGATTAGATGGACTTGAAAAATCTTCCCAGCTCTGACAATCTAAGGTCCTTTCTGGCTCCGATGTTCTCGATTTTAAGATTTTTCTCGGCTCTGACACTCTCTGTTCTAAGGTTTCTTGAGATTCTGACATTCTATAATCTATTATTGAATCAGTGTCTCTGATTCCACGGTTCTATGACTCAGATTCAGAAACTGGCCCGTTTGCACATTGACATATGGGACCTCCCCAAGTAAAAGGAAAGCTGGTTTGTCTTAAGTAGGGGGAGGGGGTGGGAGGAGAGTTAATTAAGAACACTTTCATTGAGCTTAAAAGCACTGAGTTAAAAAACAATGTTGCTAATAAAAACAAACAGAAGTTAACAGATTTGAGGTTTTTTAATTAATTTAAAAGTACTTCTGAGTTAAAAAAAAAAAAGCCCAGTGATGTGATTTTATTAATTTTTAAACTCAATCTTTTCAGGGAAGGAGAATGAAAAATGGGACTTTTTTGTGCCCTAAAGTCACTTTTTAATTCTGAAAAATATCCAGTATGTCAATGTGGAAAGTCAGTTTCTACATCTGTTTCTGGACAGAGATACTGATGGCATAATGATCACAGGTGTCAAAAAGGTAGGATTACTCAAGTGGATTACTGAGATGGAGAGAGATAAAGGATATGTAGGTAGCTATATGAATAAATAGATTATAGACATATGGATACACAGATGGATGGCTGATAGAAAAAAAGGGGGGATAGACATCGATTGAGGTAGTAAACTAGGTAAGATCACAAGCAGGAGAGCTGGGAAAGCACTTAGAACTTCTCTAAATCAGCCTCCTCATTTCAAGGATAAGCTTACAGAACTTCAGCTATGGGTAGTGTATATCAAATGCTAAAACTGGCAGAACCAGGATCTGAGCCCGGGTTGGGCCCCAGGATTCCACAATGGGTTCTTATTCTCGAACCCCTCCCTCACATCATCCAGTCACCTGAATCCATCCAAGATTCAAATAACTAGAATAATTTTACCTTCAGTTTTTCAGAGAAACAATGACCAAGGAAAGGAGCCCGTGTCAGGAGTTTAGTCATAGAAGCAATGTCTAGAGTCTGTCTTGGGCTCAGAGAACCCCCTTTCTACCACCTTTCTCCAGCTCCATTAATTCCAGGTCTGAGTGTTCCTCACTCCAAACCAGCATATTAGAACTGAAAGATACCCTCAAGTTCCTCTAAACCACTAGATTGACAGATTCAGTTGACGGAAATAAAGGGAAAAAGTCTTGAGGCGTAGAAGTGGGAATCATTTGCCCAAGGTCACACAAGGCGTATAAGAACCAGAAACTAGAATCCCATTGGGTCTCCTGATTTCCATTACCCCATAGGAAAAGTCCACCTTTCTCATTAAATAGGACTTACAGAAAGAATATAGGGGACACAAACGCTATAGACTATTATCAACAAGGAGAAAACCAAAGAGGGTAGTTGTGGTTATCCTTTGGGCAATGAAGATTAAGTTGACCCCTCCTGGAGAGCTAGTTATTTGGCTGTGACTAAGGAAGATCAAGAGATGGTTTCCTGGATTGGGGGTGGGAGATGGGGTGGGGGAGGTGGCTAGGAAATGAAATTCTGTCCTTCCTTATTTCTTTTCTGCACCCAGAGGACAACTATCCTGGGACCTATGGGGAGAGGGGAAGCATAGGCATTGTCCCATTTCTCCCCCTCATAAACAAATCAGCAGGTTCTAGAATGCCCCCGAATAAAATCCCCAAACAAATCAGCAGATTCTAGAATGCCTCTTACTAAAATCCCCAAACAAATCAGCAGATTCTAGAATGCCTCTTACTAAAATCCCCAAACAAATCAGCAGGTTCTAGAACGCCCCTGACTAAAATCCCCAAACAAACAGCTGGTCAATCGTGGGGTCCCTGGGCCAGGTTGCTCAATGGCAGATGTCCTGTCTGAAGTGTTTATTTCCAAATCAGAAAGCAATCCTATTCCTTAGACTAAGCTCAAAAGTACTTCTAGGGAACCTGAGTCCATGAGTCCTGGCCCCATCCTCTAAAGTTCCTGATGTCAAGGATAATCTTTAAGACCATATGACTACTTCCAATATTGAAGCTTGCTATTGTGTGTTTCCTCTCCCTACCCCCAGCAACTGCTACCAAGCATTCTCTTCTCTAGCCTAAAAACACTCCCACTTTTTTCAATCAAAGCCCTTCCCCACCCTGATTGTCCTTCCCTGGAAATGCTTGAGTTTGTCAGTAAAGTGTGACCCGAAACTGAACACAATCATCCCCAATGAAGTCTGACCAGGAGCAAAGACAGAGGGACAGTCACTCCCTTCTTTTGGAGGCTGTACTTCCAAGATGGCATCTAGAGAAGTCTGTTGAATTGAATTAGATTTTATTATTATTATTATTATTTTATTATTATTATTATTATTATTATGTTTCCTTTTAGCCACTACTGAAGAAAGAAGCTCTGCCTCTACTGAGCTCCTGAACAACTAGAATAGAGACTATTTTCAGGGAAAATCCTGAGGGCTGAACATAGTGGCCCTGAGAAGCAGGGCAAATTATAGAGGAACTTCCTGGCCTCTGCTCCTCCTTTCTTCATCCCCCATCCCTGTATGCTCAGCTAGATCCACTCAGGAGCTAGGGAAGAGAGAGGGGAGGAGAAAGAGAGAGGGGGAGGAAGAGAGAGAGAGAGAGAGGAAGAGAGAGAGAGAGAGAGAGAGATTAGGGGAAGGATAAACGGAAAACAAAGGGGAAGGGAAAGGAGAAGAAGGAAAAGGAGAAAAGAGGAGGAGGAGGAGGGGGAGGAGGAGGAGGAGGAGGAGGAGAGGAGGAGAAGAAGAAGAAGAAGAAGAAGAAGAAGAAGAAGAAGAAGAAGAAGAAGAAGAAGAAGAAGAAGAAGAAGAAAAGAAGAAGAAGAAGAAGAAGGAAGAAGAAGAAGAAGAAGAGGAAGAAGAAGAAGAAGAAGAGGAAGAAGAAGAAAAAAGAAGAAGAAGAAGAAGAGCAGGAGGAGGAGGAGAGGAGAAGGAGAAAAGAGGGGAGAAAAGAGAAGGGAGGAGAGGAGGAAGGAAGGAAGGAAAGGGAGAAAGAGAATGGAGAGAAAATGAGGGCCAAAGTCGGGGCAGAAGTTAGAGGAAAAGAAGAGAGAAAGAGAGAGAGGAGAGAGGAAAAGAGGGAGGAAGGGAGGAGAGAGGGAGAGTGACTGAAAAGAACGAGAGAAAGATGGGAATGAGAGAGAGAGAGAGAAGGAGGGAGGAATGAGATAGAGGTGGGTTTTTTTTTGGGGGGGGGAGGATGTTGGAAGGAGAGAGATACAAAGATTGAGAGGCTACAGGAGCGGGACAGTTCGACCAAAGGGGCCAAGGGGAGGGCAGCGAGGATCGGGGAGCCGGCTCACCTGGGTCTCCGAGAGGCTGAGGCTGCCCGCCAGCTGCTTCCGCTCGGCGCCCACCACGTAGTGGTTTTTCTCGAAGGCGCGCTCCAGCCGCAGCAGCTGCGAAGGCGAGAAGGCCGTCCGAATCCGCTTGGGTTTTCGGGCGAAGGGGCCGTGCAGGAGGAGACTGTCCTGGGGAACCTCGCTCCCTGGCGGCAGGGCACCGCGCCGAACACGAAGGGAAGGGGGGCGCGGGTGTGGGACACAAGGGTACAGGGCACGAGGGGAAGGAGGATCCGGGGGCACGAGGAGAAGGGGGATCCGGGGGCACGAGGGAAAGGGGGATCCGGGGACCGAGAGTGGAGACAACACGCGCGTGCGGACGTGGGGATGGGTGAGGCGGAGGGTCGGGAACACGGGGAGCCGGGAATCCCGTAGACGTGGAGGCCGGGGGTAACAGGACCCAGGCGACACAAAGCGACAGAATTCGCAGGACACGGGAGACAGCGAGGCAGCAGGAGATGCGGGGATACAAGGGACACAGACCGGGAGGGGCGTTGGGGAAGACAGGGGGTCCGGAGGTGGGGGGCACGAGGAGGAGGAAGCGATAACGGACACAGCCCGCGGTGGGGTCCAGGCAGGGACGTGGGGGCAGGGACCAATGGGCAGGTGAGACGGAGAAGAGGAGGCCCCGCGGGAATGGAATTGGAGATACGGGGGTGGGGGAGGGTTAGGATTTGCAGGGGGGAGGGGGGAAGGCCAGACGCACGGACGGACAAAAAGAGAGAGAGATGGAGAGGATGAGCGCCTTCACTGCCGCCGTCCCGGCCGTCCCACTTCCCACCGCCCCCTCCCCTTGGGCCTTGCCTCCGCCAGCCAGGTTAGAGCGGCCTGTGCTCCCCTGGATCTCTCCGCACCCGGCCCCGACATCCCTCCGCCCTGGCCCTGGGCCCCCGCTCAGACTTCGTTGTCTTTTGCGCTGTTCCCATCTCTGTGTTGTAACCTGGGGCTCCCTAGAAGTCTCCCGCCTTGGCTGGGAACTGATAACTAAAGGAAGACATCTCGGGGTCCTAGAGTAGAGTGGGCGCAAGAGCTGTCCAAGGCCCCGACGCTGGCCTCCTGGAGGCCGTTTCTCCCTCCTGTCCTTCCCCGCGATGATCCTCCTCCCCCTCCTCCTCCCCCTCCTCTTCCTCCAAGGGAACCGCCGCCTGGGCAGGGGTCTGCGGCAGGGCCAGACCTTGATGAGAACTCCCCCAGAGCACTTGGGTGGGACTCTAGAGGCCGCCCCGGCAGAACCCGCACTGGCGGGCTGTCAAGCAGCCTCTGATTTAAGACTCCGACGACGGGGAAATTGGGAGCCACACAGCCCCCACTGTTTTCAGCTGATCTGCCTGGAAGCCTGCGCAAAGGGCAGCTATCTGGATCGGGAGAGGGATCACGGCGCTCCATTTTCCAAAAAGCTGCTTCCTTTTCCCGGGCCCCATAAAGGTCAGTTGTAAGCCTGGAGGATCACACAGATACTTGGGCACACATGCTCTGTCATACGCACTGACACACTTACGCAATTACTCAATACCCAAGCAGCAACACTCCATCACCCAGAATTCCACAACCACACAAAGTCACACATGTAAAAGAATAACTCGCTTCTATGGAAGACTCTAAGGTTACGGGGCCAGCGCCCCCCAAGAATCCCGAAGTGGGGAGTTCTGGAATCACTGCTGATATTGTACAGATGAAAATATTGAGGCTCAGATTCTGAGAAGGGTCATTTGTCCAGAGTCCCTGGAACCCAGGGCTCCTGACACCAAGTTCAAGCTCCTCCTCATTGGGTGACCTTGACTTTGTACACAGCTCTCCCCTCCCCCACCAGCCGCTCTCCCATTGTTGCTGACCACCCCGAGTCTCATCCTAAGGGCTCTGAGGTCACACCCATCCGCCAAGACCTACTGGGTGCTAGCCATTAACGATCCACCCTAGAGGGGAAGCGGCAGATCCTCGCTGGGCTCTTCCCCAGGATCAGGATCAGGCAGTTTGTTGTTGCTCTCTCTTGTCAGAGATGGAGACAGAGGCAGGTAGAAAGAGAGCTAGGCAGGCATCCCAGGTGATAAAGAGGGAGGGCGGCCTCGGGTTACTGGCGAGGTGGAGACTGATCCTCCGACCCTCTCCTCCCTTCCCAAAAACCTTTAGCTATAGCCACCATACAGCTGCTACAGCCACCATACAGCTGAAGACACCCAGGGCTAACAAGTGCCCAAGGGTATATTTACTGTCTCCCGATCCAGCGCTCTCTCCACTACAAAAGCTGTCTCTTTAGTTAAAGTCTTTACCGAGGAGGTAACAGAGAGAGTCTTGCGCAAGGTCATCCCGTCCTAGATATAAAAGCCAGGATTACGACCTGGTACTCCTCATTTCTGCTCGGTACTCGGCGTTTCTCCTCCGAGCTCTGTGTGTGGTACTAGGGATTAAAAGCTGCAAGAGACTGGAGGGGCCATCTCCTGGATCGCAGATGAGAGTTGAAGAGATTTGCCCAACGTCCCAGCGGTAGGAAGTGATAGAATCGGGATTTGCCCGCAAGATCTCTAGCTAGAGCTAAGGTTCCTTGCTCTCCATCACGCTGATATAACCATTTCTATCCTGCCCAGGGGAAGCCTTTCTACTCTCTGCTGCTGGGGAAGAGGCTCACCCCTGTTCCAGGCAAAAAGTGTTAGTCTTTCTGTTAGACTCCAGAAGGCTCTTAACATATGGAGTTCCGTTCCCAGGGACATGCAGGAGCCAGGGTATATGTGAGTCTGTTAATAAGGTATCATGTTGTAACGGCACCATTTGCCATATAGAATGTTTTGAATAAGCAACGTCTCTCTTTAGAGGATTCCGGGGACCCCACTCTCCCCTGGCACCTTCCTTTGTAGGACTGAGTCCATCCACTGCTGACCTCCAAGAAAGAAATGACTCTGGAAGAGGATTCTTCCTTATATTAATGATCAAAGAGGTAGTTGGATGAAGCCTTTGATCCCTTAAATCATGTTATCCCTCCTGCAATCACCCCATGTCTCCCTCTACTTTCGTCTCCTCCAAGCCCATCTGGTCCTCCCATTTCTTTTCTCCTTTTCTTCTATTTGCTTCATCCCACCTCCCTTGTTTGTCTCCCCTATTTCTAACTTCCAAATCTCCTTCCCCATTCTCCCATCCCTTTCCCTATTCAACCATTTT
Organism: Antechinus flavipes; assembly: GCF_016432865.1. Taxonomy (NCBI): domain Eukaryota; kingdom Metazoa; phylum Chordata; class Mammalia; order Dasyuromorphia; family Dasyuridae; genus Antechinus; species Antechinus flavipes. Next base: position 21,279,762 of record NC_067399.1, read on the forward strand.
CCTGCTTTTCTCCATATCTTCACCAATTATTTTCTTCTTAACCCCCAATTCTTCCATTCCCTGCACACTCCTTCCTACTTTCCTTCCTTTACCAAATTCTCATTCTCCTGATTCCTGATCCCCTTCCCAGTTTTCATTTCCAAAACTTCCTGTTTTGATTCCAATTCTATGAATTTGTCAGAATATCATCCCCTTGCACCTAGACATTATTCCCTGGCCCCAACCATCATGGAACAGAGGGAAAGATTCTAGATTTGGAGTCAGAGGTCCGGGGTTCACCTCTTACCTATTCCCCCCTACCTCTAGGAAAAAAAAGTTTTTCTCTACTCTGTTTTCTGACCTGTCCAATAAAGGGGTGGGCTAAGCAATCTCTATGGTCTCTTCCAGCTATCGACGCATATTGTAACCTCAATTTGGGCACACAAACTGACATCATTAAAAACATTTTAATCCAAGTTAGTCACCTCCTATCTCCAGGACAGCCATACTCTGAAAGAAAAGAATTACCAGATGGAGAACCCCACATTAAAAAAAAAAAAAAGCTGAGTGTCTAGGTTCCCATCTACCTCCCCCTTACCCCAATACACATCTGGAGGACAGAAGGTCTATGGGTACCTTTTCTCTTTCACATCCTTAAACCAGCCTGATAAATAGAAAGCGTTCTCCTCTCTCTCTCTCTCTCTCTCTCTCTCTCTCTCTCTCTCTCTCTCTCTCTCTCCACACACACACACATACACACAATACACACATACACACACACACACAATACACACATACACACACACAGCCACCATCCTCTTCCCCCTGGTTTCACAATACCCACAAGGGTGATTCCAGTGCTATCCTTCTTTCCAGATGGAACAGCCTGCCTACTTCCCGGTATGGAATATCAGTTCCCTCCCATTCTTTCTTCTTAGCCTTAGGTTGTACTGCTTTTTTAGGCTATTAGGCGTCTGCACAAAATATAGCAAATTCTCAATTTCCCTCCAGTCTGTTCTTGACACTGTGTGCTGATATGACTCCCCCTCATCTCACCCCATCCAAGGAGGTCAGACAAAAAGTAGCCTCCCCAGGCACAAGAGGGTCCTTAGCTAGTCACTAAACACTCCACACTGGTGGAACACGAATATATGTAAATATATATGTATGAGTGTGTGTGTGTGTGTGTGTGTGCATGTGTGTAATATGTATATAATCTAAATAAGTTTCTTTCTCTTTCTCTCTCTAATTGTGACAGAAATTGAATACAAAAATTAAAAGTTGAAACCAGAAATATGAGAACGAAGTTAAAAATAATAAATGAGAGAGAGAAGGGGGAAGATTTGGTTTTTGCATGGGTGTGCATGTAAATATATATCCTAGTTTGGCTTCAGCCTTCTCCCTAATGTACTGTATATAGACATACAGTATGTGCGTGTTTTTTTAAATGCATGTCCTTGCACACAATTACACACGCGTTTCTGCAGAGGCATTCACACAAACATGCACACGCACACGTACACACAGATTTTCTCTTCTATAGGCAATGGAAGTGTGCTCAGGCTAGTGTATATATAGTAGTTCCAGACACACACACAACTCTCCCCCAACATACATAGCAGCCTGCAACCCCTCTGCTCCCTCAGGCAACTCAGCACACTCCCATGTGCACAAATCCAAATCCAAAATATTGTCCGTAGACTTGTGTACAGATATTCACAATCATCTGCAAAGACGCAGTGAATTAGATACCCCTAAGCACCGACTTTGGAAAGGTCTGTGCATTGGGTAACAGGAATCTCAGCACAGTATGGAAACTTTATAAATTTCTTTCTCATACTTGAGGCAGCCATGGAGGGAGTCCTGGACTTGGAATCAGAAAGACTTGGATCTAATCCTGTCTCAGACACCTGGGCAAGTCACTTGTTCCTCAGTTCCTCATCCGTAAAATGGGGATAATTACCTCCCGGGGAGTTGGGCATCAAATGAGAGAATACATGCAAAACTCATTGCAGGCTTAAAGAGCTATATAAATGTTAGCTATTATTGTTCTTGTTATGCTACTAGCAACTGGGTTCAATGTTTCAACTGAGATAACAAGTCATGTGGATGGATCTGAATGATTTCTGCGTCATCTCGACCAGTTAAGTATGGAAACAGAACAGAACTAACGTGGCAATTTAGAATCTTAAAAGAGAGAGAGAGAGAGAGAGAGAGAGAGAGAGAGAGAGAGAGAGAGAGAGAGAGAGAGAGAGTTTAACAAGATCACCTCAGGTCTTCATTCAATATATGGATGATATTGGCCAACAAATGCTTTCCAAGATAAAGAAGCAGATAAATGAGGCAGCATAGTATGATGGGAAAAATATTGAAATTGGAGAGCCTAAGAATCCCAACCAGGCACTAAATTTCCTCTCTCTGGATATCACAGAGACCTTGAAGGAAGGCACTTTGCAACTCTCCCAGCACTATAGAAAGGTGAATCACATTATTATTGAGGTGAGAGCCTACAGAGTTAGAGGCCAGAATTCTTCAACATTGGCCACTCTGATGCAATCAGAGACCAGTCCACCCATTCTTTGGCTCTTCAGAATTCTGGGACTTGGGGAGAGATAGTGAATTCCAACAAGGTGACCCAGTGAATTTCCCCATTCTAAGCCCAACTCCCATCTAGAACTTCAAAGCATCAAAAAAATCTGCTAAAATGAAAACCTAATTGGATAAAGAAGGGAAAAGAAAGAAATGGGGCCAAAAAATCCCACTTTATACGCTGCAGGAAAAAAAGCACACATAGAAAAGTTCCTGATACCGTGATGCTATCGTATGAGATAAGAGAGAAAAAAATTCTGGAAAAGGAAGGAAATAATATTGTCATAACCACAACGGGATCTTTCAGAAATGAAAGCAGACGATCTCCAATAACTGCCAGAGTGGCTGAGAAGCTTAACCAAGTAAAGAAACGAAATGAAAGAACCAGAATTTTAAAAAGACAAATGAGATGGTTAATATGGAAATAGGTTTTATATGACTTTTTGTGTAGAATCATTATCATATTGTTGGAAGTCTTAAAGGGGAGGAATAAGCAGAAAAGAGAGAATTTGGAACTTAAAATTTTTAAATGAATATGATCATTTAAATTTAATTGGAAAATATTTAAACAATATTAAAATATATTTTTAAAATTCAACTAAGAACCAATGGTTTAGAACAAAAGGTGGAAAATTATAATAAGATATCAGATTCTGGAAAGAAAAAGTGTGACAGAGATGGAATATAAAAATAAAGAGATGCGACCAGAAATATAAAAACGAAGTTAAATACCCACCCCCACCCCCACCCTCCACACACCCTTCTGGGAGGAGGGACATCTGAGTTTTCTACAAATTAGAATAACTGACCTTAAAGACAATACTTCAGGAGATTTCATAAGAATTTTTGGTCCCCCAGAAAAACAACTGAACTGAAATTCTCTGAACTTTAGGAGACATAGAGGCAAGGTTACTGGCTGCCCAGCAGCCAGTGGTACCAAGGTGAGGGGAAAAAAAGAATCTCTAGCAGAACTGGGGGGAAGGTCAGAGGGACACTGATTTCTGCAGCTGGGTCCATTCCATGAAGTTCCTTTCCCAAGGCTAAGCTTCCCATTTCCCTTCAGTGCTTTTAGGCTCTTCTCTGGCTTTGGAAGCTGCCACTGAAGAGAGAAAGTTGGACTTTGTTCTTCTCTTTGGAATGCCCTGTGATCTCCACCTCCTGTCTCATTCTTGACAGAGTTGCCAGGGAAGAGAAGAAAGGACTAAATGCACTTCCTTTAGCCTCAGGAGGCAGGCAGCTCATGGTGAGAAGGCAGGCCCCCCTCTTCATATATCCCCCTCCCCAAGTGTCCCTTTCACCTTAGCCCTACCTTCTGAGAGAAGCTTCTTTTGGCTACTCCCCCGCTTTGTCCCAGCCCAGTCCATTCCTGGCTCCCTCGGACCCCCTTCCACCAAAGGCTTTCTAAAAGCAGCAGAGCCAAGAGGAGCTTCCTTGGCAGGTGAGAAATAGGAGGGAAGCCCAAAGCGAAGGAGACAGAAGCCCAGAGAAACGGGGGAAAATGGAGAGCCGTGTTCCCAATTTCATGGTTTAGTCATACGAGCAGCATGTTAAGTTGGGTTGTTCGTGTCTGTGTCTGTGTCTGTGCGTGTGCGCATGCTGGGAGCTCTTCGAGCAGGGTGTTTGCCAAATGTATTTATGTACTGTGTAGGTAGGAATACAGCTAATGAGTCTAATGTAGTGAATTTGATCCCAGAAAAATCCACTTGACTCCCCACAGAGACGAATTCTGCCACAGCTTAACACCTAACACAAGCAGCCAGCTCCCAGACACATGGCCCTGGTCACAAGGGAGACCCAAGAAAAGAGTGAAGGTGGCTGGTTCGGTGCAGATCAAACTTCTGGGGGAGGGAGAGGAGGGTCTGCACCTCGCCAGGAACCCGAGGCCGCCCTCCCTCTTTATCACCTGGGATGCCCGCCTAGCTCTCTTTCTACCTGCCTCTGCCTCCATTTCTGACAAGAGAGGGCAACAACAAACTCTAATCTGCCTGAGCCTGATCCTGGGGAAGAGCCCAGCGAGCACCTGCCGCTTCCCTTCTTGGGTGGATCGTTAGTGGCTAGCACCCAGTAGGTCTTGGCGGATGGTGTGACCTCAGAGCCCTTAGGATGAGGCTCGGGGTGGTCAGCAACAATGGGAGAGCGGCTGGTGGGGGAGGGGAGAGCTGTGTAAAAAGTCAGGGTCACCCAGTGGGAAGGAGCTTGAACTTGGTTTCAGGAGGCCTGGGTTCCAGGGACCGGACAAATGACGCTTCTCAGAATCTGAGCCTCAATATTTTCATCAGCAGTGATTCCAGAACTCCCCACCTCGGGATGCTTGGGGGGCGCTGGCCCTGTAACCTTAGAGCGTTATGTGGATGCGATTTATCCTTTTGCATGGGTATGACTTTGGACGGTTGTGGGATTCTGGGCGATGGAGTGTTGCTGCTTGGGGATTGTGCGATTGTGTAACTGTGAGTCAGTGTGTGTGACGGAGCACATATGACCATCTGACTGTGTGTCCTTTCCGGATTATGTGGCCTGGGGAGAGGAAGCAGTTTTCTGGAAAATGGAGAGCTGTGACTGCTCCCCACCCCCAAGTGCCCTTCAGCTCAGGGCTCTAGACAAATCAGCCCAAAGCAGAGGATTCTGGAGGGGACGAATGCCTCTTGCCAGGGTTTCCGTTCCATAATTCCAAAGGCTGGTGCGAGCACAATCTTTGTGCTTGTGCTTGTGGTCAGGGAGCATGTGTGCATGCATGTGTGTATTTTTCTTAATCTTATGAATTTTTACATACACACAGGCTGGTATGGATTTCTAAATGTACTTGTGAATATGGTTGTGTTAACAGACCCTAGGGAATCTGGGAGCCGAATGGTTCAATATGGTGAAAAGTTATTTGTCTCTCCACCTTTGGTAAAGGAAGGGGAGATTAAAACACTTCTCCTTGAAGAGGAGAGAAAGCTTTGTTTTAGTTTATTTTGCGTCTCATGGCTCAGCTAATTGGCACATGGCTCTCCTTCTTTGTAATTGTGACACTCTGGCCAATATGTATGTTTATCTTTTATAAACTTGTGGCGCCTGTGAGTGTCTGTTCAGTCCCCATAGGTGAATCTGGGAGAATTTGCGTGTTTGTCCATGAATAAATGTGTTTGTTTCATTTTTCGTGTGTCTGTAATTCCGGGGGGATGTGGATGTGTGTGGGTCTCTATATGTCTATGTCCGCAGGAGTTTCTTCTGGTCTTTATATGTATGTGAGACCAAATACATTTATTTGTGTGTACGTGTATGTGAGTCTGGGAATGTGTATGTTTATGTACATGTAAATGAAAAATCTGGACAGTAAAAGGTCCTGTATACAGTAGGTGCTTAATAAATGTTTGCTGATGGATTCGTTGTTTGGGTGGGTGTCTATGTGTGTGCTGTGGTTTTCCAGCCAAGAGATGGTCTTTATGGAGATTACTGACAAGGGGGAATCGGGGAAGGAGGAAGGGGCTGGGCTGAGGCCCAATCCTTGGGCAGGCCCAGCGCCTGCAGCCGGGCCAGGCTCTCTGCCCACAGTAAGGGAAAGTGACGCAGCGTCTGTTAAGAGGAGAAGGCAGAACGAACCGGGGCAGTGGAAATTCAAAGGTCCCCGGGCCTCCCCTCCTGCACTTGCGGTACAGGAGGAAGGGAAAACAGAAAGGAAGCCCCCCCCCACACTCTCGGGCCCTGGACACAAGCAAGAGGCAAAGGGAGGCTCGGTGTCCCCGAGGCCCTGGGAAGAGCGCTTCGTGCTCCTTCCCGCACCCTGGGCTTGGGGAGCGGAGTCCCAGGACCTTGGAGGAAGGCGGGCCCGGGAAGGTGAATCTCCCCAGTCCCCCGTGCTCCGCGGGTTCCCAAGCCACCCCATCCCCACTGGGGGCTCGGGATCCTAAGCCACTTCGGCTTCGGGGTCTCTCAGGCCCGCGCAGCCCCGAGCCAGCCCAGAGTACGGGCCTGGGCCGCAGCGGCGCGGAGATAACCTAATCCCTCTGCTCCTGCCCTGAACAAAGGCGCCCTTTGATGCACCCCTGGCTCCCGCGGGCCGCGGGGCTGGTGGGGGAGGTGGTGATTGGAGAGAGGGGAAGGGCCGCAGGGGATTTGCATGGGGAGCTGGCTAATGAGCTCTAGACGCCCTGCGCCCCTCTCCTAGGGCTTCTCCTCCTTGGGGAAATAGAATTCATTCCCGGGGCAAACACACACACACACACACACACACACACACACACACACACACACACACACACACACTCGCCAGTCCGGCAGTCCCCTTCTCTATCGCACTTTCCACCAGGCAGAGGCCGTGGAGTTAGGAGTGCTCAGACTCAGAGCCCGCGTCCAGCCCCGCCAGCGTCCGCGGCGCCTGCTATTCTAGAGCTCCCATTTCCCCAGGATTTGGGGTGCCCGGGATTTGTTGCTATTCCTCCGGCCGAGCCCTGGGGAGGATCTGCGGGCGACTCCCAGTCTCTATTCCCCGGGTCGAGGGGTAGGGGGGACGGGGTCCTTGCGCTCTGGGCTTTTCCCCTATTTTCTTTTGATAACACTGTCCCCCAGAGCCAGAGACTTCCCGGAGAGAGCCGGGACCCGGGCTGCAATAGCGAAACAGACAGGAAATAGACAAGCATTGCTCATTCGTTCGTTTGTCTGTTTCCCCCCTGAATCGAAATGCCGGAGCCGATCGGGCGCTGAGATCCGGGGAGCCGTTTCCTGGAGTAAATGACCCGCCAGACTTCCTTGTGAGCGGGCCCCAGCCCCACCCGTGCCTGCAGCCCCCACGGCCCGAAATCCCACTGATTTCCTCTCCGAGTCCCTCGGAATTCGGGGGAGGGGATGGGAAATCTCGGGCGTGGTCCAGGTTCGGAGATATCTCGGCGTTCCGAACTGCCCCGGGCAATCCGAGCGTTTCTGGGTTCCGAAATGTAACAGACTTTCGGAGCCCCTTCTGGGTTCGAGGGAGAATCGGGATCCGGAGGATTCTTTCTCCGAGAGAGACAGCGTAGCTCCATTTCTGGCTCTCCAAAACGTCCCCTCGGCCCAAACTCATTTTGTCAGGGAAAGGGAAAGCTCCCGAGCTTGATTAAACGAGGAATTATTTCTTCCGTCCCGGGTCTCTCAGGCCTTTCCTCGCGCCAGGGGCAGAGGAACTCCTGGGCCTTTTCAAAGCCTCGAGTTTTGTGGCCGAGGTTCCTCTGCATCTCGGCGGTGGCGGCGCTCAAGGAACGGCTAGGCGGAAATAGAACGAAGGGGGGAAATTCCCGGGGGAGCTCTCGGCTCGGGAGGGAAGGATTCAGGGGCCTGAGTCCCTCTAAGCTCGGAGGAGGGATAGGCTTGGCCCAGCTTCTGAGGCCTTGGTCACGCGCTGCGGGCAGAGGGGAAGGAAAGTTGCCCACAAGTTTGGGAGCCTGATTCGATGCCGAGGGGAGGCGACCTCCGCAGCCCATCTCTTTCTCCGCTAGGCGCCCATCTCCGAAGCAAGAGGACCGAGCTCTGGTCCTCTTCCTGGGGCTCTTTAAACGACTCCTCTGTTGTCCTAGTCGATCCACCTCTCGTCCTCCCTTGCTCCCGGTTCCCAAGGGCCGATGAAGGCCCGATTTAGGGATAAACAGAACAGAGGAGCCGGGCTGCTTCTCCCCGACTGCCAGGCAGCCTATCTGCACCTGCCTGTCTGTCTGGTTCCGCTCAGCCCGTTTGCAGGGGCCAGTATCGTCAAGAGGTAACAGAACCCACCCAGAGCATGAGTGAAATGGAGCAAAATCCGATACCATCGAGAAGAAACAGACTGAATTGACATATGACCTTTTGCCCAAAGAAGCAAAAATTCGTGCAAATTATCCGGATAATTCAGCCACATATTCGTGTCAGGTGGAGAAAAACAGCAACAATTACACAAGCTCCACTCTCTATTCTGACTTCATCACGGGTGAGGAACCTTTGAGTTGCTGTCCTGACTTCTACCCAAGGGGGAGAATTTAAGGCAAACAAGCCCGTGATCCAAAGCACAACAAAATAAAAATAAGGAGGGAGGAAGCTAAGCTGCCTTCACCTGAAATATCTGAACAATCCGAGCACGCACACACACACACACACACCACGGTCCGTGGATTATTTTGCTTGTATTATTGAATTTCCCCCACTCCCCCACTTAACTTTGCTAGTGCAGTCTTTGCCGCAGGACCGAGCAGAGGGCAGGCTAAGTTAAATGGTGTCTCCCAGCTGCTTTCTCCAATCTTCCAAGTTCAAAGCGTTTGGGTTTTTTTGTTTGCTCGTTTGTTTGTTTGTTTTATTGTTTGTTTTTACTACAGCCGGGTTCGAAATGATCAGACTTCTCCCTGCTAGTTCGGGGCAGCGGGAGGAATCGGAGCTCGCCCGGTCTGCTCCAACACAGCGAAGTAGTAGGCGGCCGAGACTCATAATTGCAGCGTCCCTCTGCAAAGGCTAACGACAGAACGGACCCGCGATCTTCTTTAACTTGGGATGGCCGAAGGATTGGAGCGAAGCTCTGTTTTAGGCTCGGCGGTCCCGGGAGAGAACGGATCATTCGGGAAATGGACCCGATTCTTCCGCTGTTCTTTGCAACGCCAGCGTAGTCCCCGGGCCGCCTTCCCCTGTACTGGCCGATCCCCGGGAAGGCTGTAGATGCCGAGGTCTTACCCAGCGCTGGGCAGGGGCAGGGAAACGGGAGGTGGGGCACGACCCACTCGGCGGGGGGCACCGTGCAGGCGCCCAACGGACAAGCTGGAAGAGTCCGAAGCCTCTGAGAGCTGGGAATCAGCACGCCAAGGCCAGCCAAGGCCGCCCTCCTTAGCTCAGCAGGTCCCGGTGACTGCTGGACTTGGCTCCGCAAGGACTCCGACCCCGGCGCCAGCAGGTTCGGTTCCTTACGGGTTTGCTGTGCCTTTTGCAAACCAACAAAGCTAAGCCGCCTTAGGGCCAGCTGGAGGAACGGAGGAGAGAAGTGGACCCAGAGGTTCCCAAAGATCCTCCTTCAGAGCGAGGGCAGGAATGGGCAACGGAACGTTTCCAGGACAGGGCTTGGAACGAGAAGGGGACGAGGAGGAACCGTTCTCGAGATTAAATGTAGATTGTTCTCTGGAGAACCCGGGAAGCTCGCCGCGAACCAGCTCGTTCCCTAGCTGAGAGCACGGCACTCCCCAAAGGGTGGAGAAACCCTGTCAGATCTAATGGACTGAGCGCCGAGCCTGGGTGCCCGCTGAGGTCCTAACTCGACGGGTCCCTTTAGTTTCTCCGGCTGGGTGCCTGCTTTTCCCCTCCCCCTTCATCCCTCTCTTCCAGAACTTCTGGCAAAGAGGTAAAAGGTTCCCAGCACCCTCGCCTCCTCCCCTTCCCCCCCAGCCTCCTCCTCCGCAGGCTTCCTGTTCCCCACCTCCCGGGGGCTTCGGCGAGCGCGCTTCAGTTCCGAAAAGGGAAAGGTGTCAGCTCCCTCCCTGTACGCCGGCGAGTCGGGCTCGGGCTGCGGGCGGCGGCGAGGATGGGGGACCGAGGCGGGTCGGGGCCGGGCCCCGGCCGCCCCGGCGGGAAGCAGGGGCAGGGGCAGACCACTCACCCTGGAAGCGGTGTCCGAAGAAACGGTTGCGCAGGACCCAAGGGTAGAAGTTGAGGGGGTCCCGGTGCTGGGCTCCGAAGAAGGAGTGCGGGTGCTGGAGGTGGGAGGCTCCGAGCTGGGGGGCCGGGTGCACGGTCAGGGACGGGTGGTTCATGGCTTCGGGGAAGACGAGCTCGGGCCCGCCGTAGAGGGAGCGGCCGGCGGCTGCGGCGGCGGCGGCTGCTGCGGCGGCGGCCGCTGCCGGGAAGCCGCTCACGAACGCCTCGGCGGCCGCTGGCGTGGGGTAGTTGAGCGCCGTGGGCCGCAGGGGCTCCTCACCGGCCGCCGCCGCCGGGGCCGCCAAGTGGTGGGAGCCGCCGCCGGGCCCCGGGCCGGGGCCGCCGGGGCCGCCCGGGCCGCCGCTGTCTTTGGCCACCAGGGACTCGATGGTGAAGCCGCGCTTGGTCGCGGGCTGGAACATGATCGGGGCCCGAACGAGAGAGGGGGCTTCTTTGGCTCCGTGGGGGGTGGAGCGGACCGCGTCCCTGCTGCCGCCGCCGCCGCCGCCGCCGTGCGGGGTGTGCGAAAACACACGCACATGCACACACGCACATGCACACACTCACACGCTGCTCGCTCACTCACTCACACACTCGCTCTCTCACACACACATCCCCACCCACCCCCGCCCCCAACCCCCCCGACGAGAAAAGGGCCCCGGCGGGATGCGGGCGCGGAGTTGGTGCCTGGCTCTGCGCAGCCCCGCGCAGCCCCAGGCCCGAGGGTCCGGGCTGCGGCTGGCACTCGGGAGCGACGACTCGGCTTCCTCCTCGGAGCCGCGGGATCCGGAGTGTTGCTAGTCGGCGGGACCAAAGGGATGCTGCGGGAGCCCCCTCCACCGCCGCTGCCGTCTCCAAAGCCCCTGAGCCCCACCGGCGGCGGCTCCCGAAGGAGAACCCCCGCCCCTGCCTCCACCTCCGCCCGCCCCCGGCCCGGCCCAGGCTGCGGCGTGCAGGGAGCCGGAGGACCGACGGAGCCGGTACCTGGACAGCGCCTGCCGATTGGCTGCCGCTCACCTGCCCCCAGGTGGGGGGGAAGGCTAGGGGCTGGGGGAGGGGAGGGGAGGGGAAGGAAGAGGGGAGGGCCTGGGGAAGGAGGAGGGAGGGGAAGGGAGGGAATCTGCGATCCGAGGCAAAAAGAGGACTGGAGTACTGCAGGGCGATTCGGGATCGTTCCCCCTCGGTCGTTTCCCCCCACCCACCCCCAATCCCTTCCACTCTGCTCCTGTCCTTATTCAGCGTCTATTCCTCCACCTCTACGCTACCACCTCGTCTTCCTCCTCCTCTCCCCCCTTCTCGGGGGTCGCTCTTGCACCCCACACCGCTGGGTCCCTCCGTAGGCCCCGAAGCTACCGGGAAAGCTCGACTAGAGCGGAGAAGTGTCAGACCCCAGACCTTGTCGAGTTTGGGGATTTCTGGAACCCCCTTTCCACCCCCCAATCCAGATCCGACTAAGCCAAGGACTTTTGGGGAACCAAACTTCCCAATTCAAAACGAAGGTCACCGCAGTATCTACCCTCAACCTGTTCCTCCCGCCTTCCAATCCATGCCCCGCAACCCCGCTGAGCTTGATTGCCCATCCTGGATTCTGGCGAAGGTTCTGGGGAGCATGGATTAGGGAGAGGGGGCGTTGTGGCGTTGAGTGTTTCTGGAAGACTCGGACCAACGTCGGCGCAAATGGAGGCGGAAGAAGTGGGAGGATATCTTCCCTTTCCCGTTCTCCCGACGCCTCCAAGTTCTTTCCTCTGATACAGGAGCAGACACTCTGCCCCTGTGACCCAAGTTGAATCTGGTCCAAGGTCGGGAGTTAAATTTGGGGTGAAGAGGCTAAGGGAGATCCCGGGTCTTGCTCCCGGAGAAATGGGGCCTCGGACTGGAAGTCGAGTAGTGTTTTGTTCGCCTCTTTGGGGTCCCCAGTGGTGAAGGAAAGCTCAGTGAGCCCAAAGGAGGGAATTCATTCTTCTATTGACGGGAAATTTGAAGAGGTGAAGAGGGTAGGAAAATCCCAGCCTCAGTTTCCCCTCTGGGCCAGGCGAGATTATTTGCACACCTTGGGCACAGAGACTTTGCCCGAGTTGGAGGCGGAATCCGGCCGGTGAATCGGCTGGCTGGCTGTTGCGGGGCTCCCTCTCCTGCCAGCTTCCCAGCTCAGCACCCTGGCACGCGCAGGCACACTCACACTCACACTCACACACCATCACTACCACTAGTTCTGACTTCCAGTGCAGAGCCTCTCCTAGAATTTCCGAGCGCACTGAGCGCTTCAAGAGACTGCAGGTGCGTCCCACTGAAACAGTCCCTTGGAGTAGCCCCCCCAGCTCCCCGGCTCTGGCCAGGCTGGCACTCGGGTGACAAAGGTCGCCAAGAAAATGTGTGGCCGACTTCTCAGGCCCTGCCTGTCCATATTTCACCCCCCCCAAAAAAAAATCACAAATATGTTTTAGACCGTGAATATCGCTCCCACGCACCATGAAAACGCACACAAATATAGTCACATACAAATACAGTCACACACGCAAACACCTCCAGTCCAAACCAAACGGTATCTGGCACAAGCACGAGATGGTCACCCAAGCACACAAAGCAAGCCACGCAGGACTCCCATCTCTACACCCGGGAAGTCACGCACTCACATCCCTCAGAGCCACAGCCATCCCCATTTATGCGTCACATAGCTCTGGGCGCCCTCCGTCACCCAGGGGCACAGGCTCACCCCCAGGCCCGCTGCGTCCTGGGGTCGCCCACCCCGCTGCCTCCCTGTGATTTTCGCTTCATTCTCGGGCCTTTCATTCAATCGATTCGTTTCTGGCTTTTTCTTTTGTTTTCTTTAATCAAATATTAATAATTTCGGAAACTTTTTGCCGGGAGCCTTCACAGAGCCTACTGGAAAGCCCGTCAAGAGGCCTCCTTCAGGGTTAGAGGTACCCGCCCGGACTAAGGGTAGTAGGAGAGGGGTGGGGGTGGAGGGCAGACGTGGAGTCACAAAGTAGTGGAGGAGGGGAAGGGAGAAGGCCCCTGGGGGGTCGCGAGAGTGGGGATGTCAGGGCACCAGCAGCGCGTCGCCTCCGGCCTTCAGCCCTTGTCCTCTCTCCCGGGACCTTCCCCCTGCCACCCTCCAGAGTCCAGGCCAGCTCTTGCGTGTGTCCCCGACCCGGCTCCGGGGAGCTGTGTTCGCCCCCGGGAGCCCGCGGTGCCCTCGGCTCAGCCACAATGAGGGTTTAAAGTCTATTTTCCACTCGACTGCGCTGAAATGCCCCCGCGCGGCAGCTCCGCTCCAGCCCCTTCTGCGGGCAGGGGCCGGGGAGGGAGAGAGGGAAGGAAGGAAAAGGCCCGGGCCCCGCGGGAGAAAAGAAGGGGCTGCCCAGCCCGGCAGCAGCCCGCCCGCGGAGCGCGTCTGCTCCACTTCCACGGCGCGGCTCCTCCGCCCGTGTCAGGGCTCTCAATCTGGGCCCGGGAGCAGGGCGGGCGGCGCGCGTGGGAGTGTTTCACCGGTCGGGAAACTGCACTTCCACACCCTCGGTTTCCCTTGTAACCCTGTATAGTAATATATCTTATTAACCCTCTACATTAAAATGTCTTCAAGACGTTTTAAAACTTTCTTCTAAGAAGGGATGCACAGCACTCACCAAAGCATGGGCGACAGACACACAAAAAAGCCTCCAACCTAGCTGGACTGAGAGATAGGGAGGTAGGCAGGTAGGGAGAGATAATCTATTTCCTGCTCCTCCTTTTCTTTCCCTCTTATATCCTTCTTCCTCTGCCTTTCCCTTTTCTCTCCCTCTCTCTTCTTATCTGTATTTGTATTTGTATTCTCTCTCTCTGTCTCTGTCTGTCTCTGTCTGTCTCTCTCTGTCTCTCTCTCTGTCTCTCTCTCTGTCTCTCTCTCTCTCTCTCTCTCTCTCTCTCTCTCTGTCTGTCTGTCTGTCTCTCTTTGTGTCTGTCTGTCTGTCTCTGTCTCTGTCTCTCCTCTAGACTCCCCTTTCCCTGTGGCAACAGTTCAGGGCCCAATCCTTTCCTCTACCAAATTTTCATCACTTCCCACTCCCCTACTCTTTTACTCCAACTTTCTTGTGGGAGGCTGGACCAGGGTTTTGAAACAGTCCATCCGGGAAAGGAGGGGGGGAGGGGAGGGGCTCCTCGTTTCTCCAGGGGGATTGGTTTCTGTTGAGGCTGCTCTGGGTCTACAGAGTTTGTCTTGGGAAGTCTGAATAAGAAGTATGATCTGGCTCCAAACAATGGGTGCGGCCACATCTCTTGTTTCGGAGAGAAGACATGGGGATGGAATCTAAAAAGCTGTTTTTTAAAGGGACTAAAAGAAAAATCCACGGAGGGCAGAAATGGGAAGGAGACACGTTTCTCAAAAGAGATGGAGCTTCCAGCCCTTGGGAAGTGTGGCCCAGACTGAGGAGCAGGTTCTCCTTGGCGCCCCCCCTCCCCATTACCCACACCTAATCCTGAAAAGGAACCTGGGTTCAGAGCAGAGGGACTGACCCTTCCCTCTCCCCCAGACTGGCCATTGACCCTGCCGCTCACATCGAGTCTTACTCATTCCCACTGGCTTCCATTTATTCCTTACTCCAAAGGTTGGTCTACACAGTCATTCAACTACCATTTAGCACGAGTTTATTAGATAGAAAAAGTGCATTATTAAATAAAGAGCATCATGTCAGGACGCAGACAATTTAGATCAGACGGGATGCCTGTCTCCAAGGAACGGAAAGTCAAGGACTCTCTTTCTTAGTATTTCTTCTGATTTTATTATATTTCCTAAGGGAGGGGTTGTCAAGAAAGCACTTTAGAATCCTTAACATCCTATGTTAACATAAAAAACAATTGTTATAACTCAGAATAATTTCTTTTCAAAATCATAGACCTTTAGAGCTGGGGGGATCCCTTCCGGGTCACCTGGTCTCCCAAAATAGAACAAATGGCCAGCCAAATTTGGCTCTCTGATCATAGAGAAGCAGCCTCTTGCAGACCTGGGCAGCGCAAGTCCTTCCTCCTTGTTAAGGCTTCTCTAACTTTCATTCCTTGCTCCATGATCTTCCCTCTGGGGTCAAAGTCAAGTTTAATCCCAGGTTTCAGTCCTTCAAATACATGAGGACAATTCTTGAACCTGACCCTTCACCTCCCTCCTCCATCTTCTTTTAACCAGACTAAATATCCTCCCTTCACTTATAGTGCTTTGAAAACTCTTCATCATTCATTTCTCAATATACCTATTAAATGGATGGAAGTATCAACACTCAAAGAGGTTCATTGGATTGTCCAGAATCCCACAGCTGGCATAAGTAACCGAATCGATGTAAGAATTTAGTTCTCCCGGTGCCAGGCCAAATCTACTTAAACTCATCTAGGAAACGAGTTTGAGAAAACTATGATCTGTAAAATAAAAGATTATAAAAAAGGATAAAACCTCCCGTTGGTGTCTGCAAGGATCAAATGAGTTAATTAATGTCAAGTAACACACGTTAAACTTAAAACTCTCTAAAAATCAGTTATCGTCATTTCAATTATTTGTAAAGAGGCCGCCTGGGTTTGTGGCTATATAGCTGCCCTGGAAGCCTGGACTCAGCCCAGATAAGACCCTTAACCTGTCAGAGCTCTCAAAGTCTTTTCTGAAGGTCCCTGAAACCCTTTTCATGGAGCTTTCAAGCATCAAAACTTTTCAAAATAATATTCAAAATTTAAATAAATATCATTAGCTATAACCTACACAAACAAAAACTATTGGGGAAAGAAGATCAATATTTTTAAGAGTTTAAAAGAATCCTAAACCCAAAAAATTGATCTAGGTAATAGACTGTCAGTGGGAGGGAGAGGGGAGGGGGAGAAGTATCCTGCTCACAGGGAGTTCCTAGGAACCAGGGAATTCACGGATGTAGTCCTTATCTCAAGTCTATACACCTAATTTCATCTGTTTTAATTTCAGCTTTATTAGCTCCACTACTCTTGGGTGGGACAACTCATATTTTGTGATGCAATTTTATATACCAGCTAGATTTTCGTTTGTTTATTTGGTTGGTTTTTGGCTGAAGCAATTGAGGTTAAGTGACTTGCCCACGGTCACACAGCTATGAAGTGTTAAAGTGTCTGAGGTTAGATTTGAACTCAGGTCCTCCTAACTTCAGGGCTTTATCCACTGCACCACCTAGCTACCCCCATACTAGCAGTTTAAATTCTTCAGCAGAAGGAGAGTTTTCTTTGTAATTGGCCCCCTCCCTCAACTATTTGAAGGACCCCTCCCTTAAAAAAAATCTCTTAAGCTAAAAAGAGTGTGTTCTTGCAAAATCCCTTTGCTGCCTAGACCTCTCCAACTGTCATCCCGATATAGCTCAGGCTCTGCTTCCCTTCTTCCCCAGTGCCTGAAGTAGCCTTGTTCCGTTGTTTGAAGTCCCTGCTTCCTCCACTTTCCTGAAGTCTATCATCCATTTCTTCCTGGTGGGAACTAGATTTTCCCTCCTGTAGAAAGTGGGCCTTTAGTTGAATCTTAAAGAAAGCCAAGGAGGTCACTAGTCCGAGTGGAAGAGGGAGAGCCTTCTAGGCCTAGAGGCCAGCCAAAGCAAATACTCAGAGCCAAGAGGGTCTTGTTCATGGAAGAGCCAGGAAGTCAGTGTCCCTGGATCAAAGAGACCGGACTGGGGGCTTAGGTGCTAGAAGACTGGGGAAAAGTAAGAGGGGACTGAGTTACGAAGGGCTTTGACGTCAAACAGAGCATTTTGTATTTGATCCTGGAGGCAATAGGGAGCCACTGGTGTTTATTGAGCAGGGGATAGCATGTTCAAATGGAAAAATCACTTTAGTGGCTGAATGGAAAATGAACTAGAGAGGGAAGAGGCTTGAATTTGACAGCTCCACCAGTAATATAACTATTGCAGCCATCCAGACATGAGATGATGAGCCTTGCTCAGAACTCATTCTTCATCTTTGCCTTCTCTGGCTATGTCCTGCAATGCCTTCTTCCCTTAACTCCCATGATTCTGAGCACTCTCCAGTTTTCCTTAGGCCTCTTTCCCTTTTCCTTGTTGATCCCTTTCACTCTTCTCTTTTTTCCTCTTCTAATCAGCCACATGCAGATATTCCCCAAGCTTCTGCCCCCTACTTTTCCCCCCTCTCTGTCCCCTAGGGCTAGAGTCTTATCAGGTCATTGTTGATCAGTCATTTTCAGTCACATCTGATTCTTTATGACCCTATCTGAGGTCCTCTTGCCAGATACCAGACTGGCATGATTTGCCATTTCCTTCTCCAGCTCATTTTACAGATGAGGAAACTGAGGCAAACTGGATGAAGTGACTCGCTCAGTTAGTGTCCGAGGCAGATTTGAACTGTGAAACCCCATGAAAAAAATTCTGTGAGGTCATGTAGAGTCAGACATTAATGAACAACAAGAAATTATTTAGGGAGAGGCCTTAAACAGACCACCTGTTCCTTTGCCTTTTCCTGGCCCTCTTCTCTCTTGTCATTTGTTATTAAGAAGGGAAGGAAGGAAGGAATAACAAATATTATCTCATTTGATCCCCAACAACCTTGGGAGGTTGGTGTTGTTATTATTTCCATTTTACAGATGAGGAAATTGAAACTGATAAAGAATAAGTGACTTGACCAGAGTCACATTACTTGTGACTTTATTTCCAATTTGTGACCATTATTTCCAATCCTTGAGGCAGGATTGGAACTCAGGACTTCCTAACTTCTGTGCTCTATCCACTTTGACATTAAGCATTTTGTGCTGGAAAAAAGGTCCCTCATAGCTTCAGTCCACTTGCCTCCAAAGCTGAGCTTCTACCACCTCCAAAACTGTAAAGTTCCCCAACACACACAGTCTCTGTTGTCCTGCCTCTCTGTCTCTCTGTTTCTGTCTCTTGATCTTGGTCTGTCTCTCTAGCTCTGTATTTTGTGTGTATCTATGTGGGTGTCTCTCTCTGTCTGCCTCTCTGTGCATCTTTCTCTTGGTCTTTGTCTCTTTCTGTGTCTTTATCTCTGTCTTTCTACCTCTTTGTCTCTATTTCTCTCTGTGTCTCTGTCTCTGTCTCTGTGTATCTGTCTCTGTCTCTGTCACACACACACACACACACACACACACACACACACACACAGGCTGCCACGAATACTTCTGAATGGTCAGAACAGACAGCAGGCAGAGCCCCCAGGAAAGGGCCCCTCTCCTGCCAGAGAGGAGGCTCCCGGAGGTACATGGCTATATGCTTCTAAATCCCCTTTCAGGGTTGGGGGTGGGGTGGGGAGGAAGAGAAAAAGGAGAGAGAAAGGGAAGCAGAGAAAGCGATGGAATGAGTTGGGGGGCGGAGGGCCTCCCCCTTCCTCCCCCTCCGCAGCGAGGATCCCTCCGTCATATGGATGGCAACAGCCCAAGCGCTCTAGCTGGAAACAGCTTTGCATTAAGCCGTTCCATATTGCTCTAGAGGAAAGCCTGACACACTCACTGAGGGCCATATCCTGCCATGTCTTGGAGCCCAGCCTTGTCGAGGGGGCCGGGGAGCGAGGGCCTTCTCTGACCTGAGCAGAGGGGGAATCCGGAGGGCAGAGTCCTTATTCCTTCCCATTCAAACCCTCATGGAAAAGGGGCTGGTTTATTAGAAAAAGGTCCCGGTGGAAATGTCCAAACAGGCCCGTTGTCAGTGAGGGAGCCATTGGGTCGGCCACTGGAAAGCAACCCAGGTGTCCGGCCTGGAGACGGCCAGTAGCATTGGAAATGCCATTCAGTGTGTTGACAAGAAGAATTCCACCGAGGAGGTCTTTTGGAAACCTTCAGTCTTTGGGAATTCGGCTCCGATGACTAGATGATGGAAAGGGAGAGTCCTTCTCATATCTTACTGGGTTAAACTGAAACCAGAGCTAATCATCCCAACACTTCCACATCTTCATCCGCCTTCCAATCTCCTATTTCAATCTGGGCTCATGCAGGGGCACATCTCGCTCGTACGGGCTCCAGGTCTTAGAGATGGGTCGGTGGGCCCAACTCCCGCATTTTTAAGAAATCTTAACTTCAGGGGTTCTCAAACTACGGCCCACGGGCCAGATGCGGCAGCTGAGGACGATTATCCCCCTCACCCAGGGCTTTGAAGTTTCTTTATTTAAAGGCCCACAAACCAAAGTTTTTGTTTTCACTGAAGTCCGGCCCTCCAGCAGTCTGAGGGACAGTGAACTGGCCCCCTATTTAAAAAGTTTGAGGACCCCTGATTAAACCATATGCCTTATCCTAGGGTAGTGGCTTGGGATTCAAACCCACAACCTCTGCCTTCAAAGCAGTCTTTTCTCACCATATCACACTAACTCTCATGACAGGTCCTTTTGAATATTTGAAAATCAGACTTATGCTGGTTGATATCAAAGGACAGAACTAGAGCCAACTGGTAGGAATTACAGATTTTGACTCAATGTAAGGAAAAACTTAGAATATCAATATAATAGAAAAAATTCTAGATTTGGAGTCAGGTTCAAATCCTATCCAGGATATTTCCTAGCTGTGTGACTGTGAACAAGTTGATTCAGATCTTGGAGCCTCAGTTTCCCCACCTGTAAATGGGCCTAGTAACATTTCTACTACCTAATTAGGTGTGAAATGGATAGTCCCAGACCTAGAGTTAGGAAGCTTTATCTTCCTGAATTCAAATCTAGCCTCACATACTTACTAGCTATATGATCCTGGGCAAATCATTTAATCTTCAGTTTCCTTATTTGAAAAATGAGCTGGAGAAGGAAATGGCAAAAACCACTCCAGTCTCTTTACCTAGAAAACCCCAAATGTTCAGTCAGATACTACCTAAGAGGTTTGTTGTGAAAGTCTTCATAGATCTTAAAGCATTGTAGAAAATAAATAAATGACTATTAATCGGAGTTAGCCACAAGTAGAATGTCTAGAATGCTAGTCTCCTTCAAATTATGTCACTATATATTATATATATAATATATATATATGTATACATATATGTATATGTGTGTATACACATATATGGCAATATATATATTGGTTATATATATGACAATTTTTCTGTAACCCCCAGTCTCAGTGGAAGGACTGGCTATGCTAAAAAAAAATCAAGAATCCTTGAATATTGAAGAATAACTAATGCAGGATTTGAGGGGAATAGGAGGCTGGGCAGGAGTGAGGGAAATCCCCTGGAAGTCACCAGATTGACAAATGAGGTAGCCACTGTTTTTAGTTCAGATGTCAACTTCCCTGAGATCTTTTCCTTCTTGTATTCCCTCCTCAGAAATGGAAAAAGGACACAGAACTGCCTTTGAAGCCACGTCTTTTCTCACCATATCACACTAAGTCTCATGATAAGTCCCTTCAAAGATTTGAAAATTACTTATTCTGGTTGATATCAAAGGACACTCTCTCTCTCTCTCTCTCTCTCTCTCTCTCTCTCTCTCTCTCTCTCTCTCTCTCTCTCTCTCTCTCTCTCTCTCTCTTTCTGTTTATCTGTCTCTCTAACTTCAGACCTTGAAGAAACATCCAGAGATGCTTTTTTCTTCCAAGTCTATTTTCCTGAATCTTCCAGGGCCTTTTCTCCAGGAGAGCAAACCAGGGGGGAGCAGGGGAGGTTCAAAACCGAAGCTGCTCCTTCCCAGTTTGCAGAAGAGGACCCCTGGGGGTGTGTCCTCATTGCTTTCTTGGGCCCACCCCCTGTCCCCTTCTTTGTAGCCTTTGAGCTCAGTGTCCTCCCTCACCCCCACCACTCTCCTCATTCCTGCTCTACCTCCCCTGCAATGCAGAGAAGCAGCTTTTTCAGCCTTTAATTAGTAAATTATTCCCCAGGTGGGGTGCACCCATGATTTCTCATTAAGGGGTGAGAGCTTCTTGTTAGCTTAACAAGCCTGGCTGGCAGCCTGCAGGCCAGGTTTCCTGGAAAGGGACCCCTCCTCCTCCTGGGGGAGGGTCCCCAAGACCTAGGAGGAGGTTTCTGACTCATTCTGCTATCTCCTCTGGAGACAGCCCAGGTCGGGGATTGGTCCGGTGAGCTTGGCCCCAGCCTGCATCTCTCTAATCCAACTTCTGAGCTCTCTTCCTCAGCCTGCTTAGCACCTCTCCTGACCAGATCTGGGGTCATGCCAGCTGCTAAACCCTCTGTCTGACAACCTGAACCTTCGGCTTCTTTTTTCTATTGTTTAGCCCAAATTCCAGATCGGCCATTTACTAACTGTGTAATCTCAGATAAGTCACTTGACCTCTGTGGACCTCAGTTTCCTCATATGGTAAATGTTTGAATTAGTTGGCTTCTGAGGTTCCTTAACTGCTTTTTAGACAACAATTTGAAGTTTAAGCAAAGTATCTTACACATCTTATCTTATTTGTTCCAGACAACAACTGTGTGAAGTAGGTACCATTAGTAGCCCCACTTTACAGATGAGGAAACTGAGGCTGAGGGGAAGTTAAGTGATTTGCCTAAAGATATAGTTTCTAAATTACAAAGATATAGTTCCTAATCCCGAGGTAGGATTGGAACTCCTCATGGATCTCGCCACCTAGTTACCAGCTCTAAATTTTAAAAAAATCATCACGAGTTTGAAAAACAGGAAAACTTCCATATCCAAAGAGCAGAAAAAGAAAATTGCAAGTAACACTTACCCTCCACCATGTACCACTTTTAAGACACATGTTCAATTTAACACATTGTATTTCCAGCCCTGCCTGGCTTTGTCTGTGGTTTTTCTGTTCTCTCCTGTGTATTTCTTATATACTTTATCAATGTTCTTTTTTTTTTTAAAAGATTTTTATTTACAAAACATATGCAGAGATAATTTTTCACCATTGACCCTTGAAAAACCTTGTATTCCAATTTTCCCTCTTTTCCCCCACCCCTTCCCCTAGATGGCAGGCAATCCAATATATGTTGAACATGGTGGAAATATATGGTAAATACAAAATATGCACACATATTTATATAATTATTTTGCTGCACAAGAAAAATCAGATTAAAAAAGGAAAAATAAGAAAATAAAATGCAAGTGAACAACAAAAAGAATGAAAATGTTATGTTGTGATCCACACTCAACTCCCACAATCCTCTCTGAGTGTAGATGGCTCTGCTCATCACAAGACCATTGGAAATGACCTGGATCATCTCATTGTTGAAAAGAGCCACGCCCATCAGAGTTGATTATTATATAATCTTGCTGTTGCCGTGTACAATGATCTCCTGGTTCTGCTCATTTCACTCAGCATCAGTTCATGTCAGTCTCTCCAAGCTTCTCTGTATTCATCCTGCTGATCGTTTCTTATAGAACAATAATATTCCATAACATTTATATATCACAATTTATTCAGCCCTTCTCCAACTGATGGGCAGCCACTCAGCTTCCAGCTTCTTGCCAGTACAAAAAGGGCTGTCACGACCATTTCTGCACATATCAATGTTCTTTTAAAAGACTGCTACCACAAATAATGTCCATCACCCCACCAAAAACCAAAAGCTTTTCCTCATATTAAAAAAATGCAGTAAATTCAAACAAATCCACCCACTGGCCATGTCTGAAGAGGTGGCTCAGTAAGCCCATCCATCTAGTCCCTTATCTCCAACCCAAGTGATGGGCCCTCTGGAGCAGTGATGAGCCATTGGTCATAACCATTTTTGAGTCATTCCCATTATATCCCTTTATAGTACTGAGGTCTTTTTAAAAAATCAATTGTTCTTTGGGTTCTGCCCACTTTAATCTGTATCCATCAGTCAGCCAACAAGTACTAATTAAGTGCCTCCTAATTGTTGAATGCAGCCCCTGCTCTCAGTAAGCTGACGATCTAATGGGAGAGAGGCAGCAAGATGGCACAGTGGATAGAGCACTGGCCTTGAAGTCAGGAGGACCTGAGTTCAAATCTGTCCTCAGACACTTAATACTTCCCAGCTGGGTGACCCTGGGCAAGTCACTTAACTCCAATTGCCTCAAAAAAAATCTAATGGGAGAGACAATGTACAAACAACTCTGTAAAAAGAAGCTTTAGACAGGGTAAATTGAAAATATTCACTAGAAGTAAGACTCTAGAAATAAGGGAGATCAGGAAAGACTTTTGGGGAAGGTGAGAATTTAGTTGAGATTTGAAGAAACCCAGAAGGGAGAAGTGAGGAGGGAAAGAGTTCCAGGCTTGAGACAGAGCCAGTGAAAATGCCCAGAGATAAGAGATGAAATGTCTTATGCAAGGAACGGCAAAGAGGCAGTGAAATTGGATTACTGAGTATATGGGGGTGGGGGATATGTAAGGACACTGGAAAAGTGGAAGGGTACCAGTTTATGGAGGGTATTACAAGCCTAATGGAGGATTTTGAATTTTATCCTGGAGATAATTGGCACCCACTGGAACTGATTGATTGGGGATGGTCAGGGGAGGAGTGGAGTGGTCAGAATTTTGACTTAGGAGAATCAATTTGACACTTGAATGGAGGAAGGACTGGAGGAGGGCAGGGAGTACACATGGAAGGAAAGGAAGGAAGTGATAATGGCCTGGAAGCTCCTAAAGATGTTAGAAACAACGTGAATTGGCAGTTGATTGGATATGGGGGAAGATGAGAAAAGAGAAGTGAAATACTTCTGAATGACATCTAGATTGCTAGGCTGGCTCCCTGGGAGAATGGTGGGTCCCATCAAAGCAATGGAGAATTTAGGAAGAGGGGAAAGTTTTGAGGAAAAGATGACGAGTTCAGTTGAGCTTAAGATGTCTCCAACATATCTAATTGGCGATGTAAGACTGGAAGTCAGAGCTTAGACAAATAAATATGGCAATTAATCTGGACAAAGATTTTAGTTGAATCCATAGAAACTAAGATCACTAAGTAAGAGAGGGAGAAGAGGATCAAGATCAGAACATCGGAGAACCCCCAGGAACAAAACATAAAGTGGTGATTGTTGATAATGTCACGAACTACAAGAAGAAAGAGAAAAGAGAAAAAAATCCATTCATTTTGGCAATTAAAAGATGACTGATCCAAGACAATTGCAAAGGATTTATTATGAAAAATGCTACCCATCTCCAGAGACAGAACTATGAAGGGGTGGGGAAAACTGAAGTATACTTCTCTCACTTTATTTCTCTTGCCCTTTTTCTTGTGACATGGCTAATGTGGATATATATTAGGCACGATTTCATATGAATACTTGATATCCCATTGCTTATCTATTTGATGGGTGGAAGAGGAGCAGAAGGAAAGAAAGAAGTTGGAGCTCAAATTTTTAAAAACAAATGTTAAAATGAATAGATAACATTGAAATTTTAAAATATTTTTATAGAAATCATCAACTTTGGAGAGAACAATAGGGTTAGCTGAGTTTTATATACCTACAGGATACCCATTCTAAAATATTCAATAAGTGATGGAGAGATGAGCCTAGAAATCTGGAGATAAGGGTTAGATACCTGCATTTGAGAATCATCAGCTTAAAAACATCAATAAATCCATGGGAGTTATTGAGATAACTAAACAAAATAACCCTTGGTGATCAATCTCCTCTTAAGCACCTGGTTAAGCATATAGAAACCAATAGGAAGGAAAGAAAGGAGGAAGGAAGAAAAGAGAAGGATGGAAGAAGAGAAGAAACAAGCATTTATTAGGCACTTATTAAGTGCTAGGCAGTATGCTAAACACTTTACTAATATAATTCCATTTGATTCTCACAAGAACTCTGAGAGAGAGATACTATTATTATCCTCATTCCACAATTGAGGAAACTGAGCAACCGAGATTAAATGACTGGCCCAGTGTCACACAGCTATTAAATGCCTGAGACTGTATTTATATTTAGGTCTTTCTGAACCCAGACCTTGTATTCCATCCACTATGCCCATGGTCTCCTTGAGGGACCAACCATTCTGCAATTGCTCATGAGAGCTAGGCTTTATGCTGAGTATAGTTTTTTTTTTAATTTTTATTTTTATTTAATAATTACTTTATATTGACACTCGTTTCTGTTCCGATTTTTTTCCCTCCCTCCCTCCACCCCCTCCCCTAGATGGCAAGCAGTCCTTTATATGTTGGATATGTTGCAGTATATCCTAGATACAATATATGTTTGCAGAACCGAACAGTTCTCTTGTTGCATAGGGAGAATTGGATTCAGAAGGTATAAATAACCCGGGAAGAAAAACAAAAATGCAGATAGTTCACATTCGTTTCCCAGTGTTCTTTCTTTGGTGTAGCTGCTTTTGTCCATCGTTTATCCATTGAAACTCAGGTTTCTTTGTCAAAGAAATCCACTTCCATCAAAATATGTCCTCATACAATATCGTTGTCGAAGTGTATAATGATCTCCTGGTTCTGCTCATTTCACTTAGCATCAGTTCATGTAAGTCTCACCAGTCCTCTCTGTATTCAGCTGAGTATAGTTTTAAACTCTTTTCCAATTCCAATTTCCAGAATGGTTGGATCAATATACAGTTTCATCAACAACAACAGTGTCTTCCCCTCCAGCAACTGCCAGTCTTTTGTCAACTTGGCCAATCAGAATAGAAGAAGGAACTTTAGAGTTATTTTCATTTGCATTTCTTTTTTATTAACTATTTGGGAACATTGACCCTGCCCAAATGTCTCACTCTGCATTTTGAATCCATCAGGTGATGAGTAGCATGTTTCATTGTTGGTCTCTTGGAATTATACTCTTATTACCTTTCAAGAAGACAAGGATTTGAATACGTGGACCTAAGGGGGCCAGCACAGTCTAATTTGTATTCTGAGAGGGACTAATTATTCCTGAAGGAAGTCTTACCTCCTTTGGGAAGTCTTTCCTGACCATACCAGCTCATACTGATACTTCCTTTCTCTAAAACTTGAATTGTCCAAATGAAGAACAAGTTGTCTTGGTGGGTTGTGCTTTTTCCCTCCCCATCCCAACCTAGATCTTCAAACAAAGACTGGGCTGATCACTTGTTGCTATGATATGTCAGGGATTTTTTTTCCAAGTACACGTTGGACCAAGTGGTCACTGATGATCAACCTACTTGACCAATGCAACATTTTTAGTGGAATTCATCTACATAATAATTTGAATATTGGTAAGACACTTAGAAACATATATAGAAATGTGTCTTTTTATACATTTTGCAGCAACAAGAATATAAATTGTTGTCATTATTGGAAATTCCCAGAAATGCTTCTATCACCATATTGGTAAAAATATAAACATTCAAAATGGCAGCATAATACACGCATGAATAACAGAAGTAGATTTTAAAGCGTTCTGGAATTCAACAATTTAACAATTTGTTAAATGCCTACTGTGGGTCCAATACAGAACTCAACCAAATTCAGTATCGGTTTTTTTGGGGGGGTTTCTCCAATTTTAGTGATCATCTTCAGGCCTTGAAAATTGCTCAGTTTCAGGAAGTGATAAAGATGCTCTCTGACTTGGGGCATCGGAAAAAAATGAGGAAACTTGTACATGATCATCCCACTTCCCTCTCACCAATGCCCCAGACCCATAGTAAATGCTTAAGTGGATTGACATCTGTTGCCTTAAATTCTGGGTTTTAATCTTGAACAGGGACACCAAATATTAGAGCAGGCAAAAACTTAAGAAATTATCAGACCCATTCTTCTCACTGCACAGATGAGGCCCAGAGTTGAATTTGACTTGTTCCAAGTTGAATAGAACTGGGTTCCCTGATGAGCTTTCTACAGTTCCTTCCACTGAGGCAGTCAATCAATGTAACAAGCCTACTATGCACCAGTAGGAATGAAAAGCCCAAAATGAAACAGTCCCTGCATCAGGGAGCTTAAATTCAAACGGGGGTCACACTGTACATAAATATAGATACATAGAAAACACATACGAAGCAGCTATAAAGTAACCTTTGGAGCAAGACGCCCGGAGAAGTAGGAAAGGCTGTTTTGCAGAAGGTGTTGCTTGAGATGAGTCATCATCTTCATTACAAATAAACACATCACTTACTAATGTGTGCACATATTTATAGTCAATCTATACTGTCTTATGTTCTGCTAATTGTTTTATGTCTTGTCTCACTAATTAGTCTGTGAGCTCCCTAAGGTCAATAAGTACTTATTAAATACCTACCATCCAAGACATAACTGGAGGGGAGGGTGATCAGAGTTTTGCTCCAGGACATTGAAATTGAAAAAGTGTTGACAACGTTGTCTAGAAACATAACTTCCTCCCGTTCTCTGGTGGCCATTGCCCTTCCCTCCAATCCCAGGCTCTACCCCACTCCCCGGGAACACCAGCAGCTCTGCCTACTAGTTAGAAACCTCCCGGGATCGTGGGGCAAGCACCGCCCCTTACCTACCCCTCCCTTGCTCTGAGACAAAAATGTTAGGCTCTCCCTTTTAAGGGGCTCTGCTGGATGCTAGAGGAAAAACCAATGTCTGCTCTGCTGGAGTTTGCATCTTACTGGGGATCCCCTTTCTCCTCCTTTTGCCTTCTCCACAAAGACTTTCTGGATCGATTTGGTCTTTCTTCCCAAACTGTAACCCCTCCCTCACTCTGCTCATTCAGTTGCTCCTGAGACAGTGCGGTGCATCATCCAATCTCATTTTACAGATGAGGAGACTGAGACCTAGAGGGAGAAAGTAATGTCTCATGGTCACACAGATGAGAAGTATCAATATTTGAATCTGGCTCTCCTGTCTTCTGGTTCAGCATCCTCTCTCTCAGTTTGAGTGGAGGGTGGGGAGAGGGAGAGACAGAGACAGAGCAGGGACAGAGACAGAGAGGAAGATAGAGACAGAGACAGAGACAAAGACAGAAAGAGATAGAGAGACACAGAGAAACAAGGGGAGGGAGGGAGAGAGAGAGAGAGAGAGAGAGAGAGAGAGAGAGAGAGAGAGAGAGAGAGAGAGATTACAAAGTCAACCTATATGTCTCCTTATAAAGAGGGATGTTGTTCAATCATGTCCAACTCTTCCCATTGGAGTTTTCTTGGCAAAGCTACTCCAGCCCATTTTACAGATGAAGAAACTGAGGCAAACACTTATTTTTAATTAAGTGACTTATATAGGGTCAACAAGTTAGTAAATGTCTGAGACTGGATTTGAACTTAGATCTTTCTGACTCTGGACCCATCACTCTATTCCTTGCACCATAAATTTTCATTGATTAATCAATTAATCAATCAACACAAATTTATTAAGCACAACACAGACACTGAAGTTGGAGGATCTATGTTCAATTCCCTCTTCTGATGCTTACAATCTGACAAAGCACTTAGTCTTCAAAGGACTCAGTTTCTCTATCTGGAGGATTGAGGTTGACAACCTCTAAGTTCCCTTTCCTCTCTAAATTGTTCCCATGATTCGGCTCTCTGCACTGGGAATAAAAGGACAAAAGTCAAACGATGACTGCCTTCAAGGAGTTTAGAGGAAAGACAACATACAACACCTAAATGAAGACAAAGTTATTTGGGAAGAAACTCCTCAAGCATGAGAACCCCACTTCCATTACCTTTCCAACCCCAACAGTGCCTGTGTCTCTTACTCTCTCTGGTCACTCCTCCTCTCTGAGACTCAGTTTCTCCATCTGTAAAACTGGAATAATAAGAGCTGTGCCCAACACCGTGTCAAGCCCATGGTTGTTGATCCATATATGAATCTTAGTAGTTGTTATTTATTAGTATTATCATCGATAAATTTCCAGTGCAGGAAAATACAAAGAGCATCGAAAGGAAGTTTCAAGACCTCACTTCTAGTCTTGACTCCAACCTTCACTAACTATACGACTCTAGGCAATTACTTCCCCTCCCTGGGACTCAGTTTCCCCTTTTGTAAAGAAAAAGGTCAGATGAGAGGACTGTGCTGAGGTTCCTTTCAGCTCTAAAATCCTACACTTTTTGGGGAGGGGAGCACTAGATAAGTAGGTACCAAATATGAAAGAGACAGAGAATGAGGAAACTCGGTCTCAGACGGAGAGAGATGAAGACGTAGGTTCAAATCCCACCTCGCACACGTCCTGCACGACATGGGCGAGTCACTTAAGTTCTCCTGAATTCTCTGACTGTAAATCTCTGAGAAGATGCACTGAGGAGGGAGTTTCCAGGCTAGGAGTTCCCTATTCCAGTGAAATCACAGATCCGGTTCTATTCCGGATACCAAATAAATCCCAGGCAATTTGAGGGGGGAGCACTCTCGACCCCGATTTTCTCCTATGTAAAAGGAGGGGAATCTGGCGCCGGAACCCCGCCCTGAGGATGTTCTGCCCTTCCCCCAGATCTATTTTCCTTGTAAAGAAGTGAGGGAGGGCCAGCCGGGAGAGAGCCCCTCCCTCCTCTAAGCAGAGACGGCCCACTGGGGGCCCTCAGCAGCTGTGGGAGTTGAGAACAGGCTGGCCCGGGAGAGGGAGGCGGCCTGGCGGTGGGTGGGACCCAAACTGCTTTCTTCCCATTCCCCTGACTCCCCTCCCCGCCCTCCCCCCACCCCAGCAAAATCCTTCCCAACTCCCAGGCAAGGCCCCTTCTTCTCACTCTCCTCTCATTCACCTGCCCATCTTCCTCTCCTCCTCTCTCCCTTTCTATCCAAACTCATAATTAATCGCTCAAGGCAAAAGTAATGAATGTTAATTGGCCATCTGTAGGAAGACTAATTAAAATCTACCACGCTGGGGTTTCAAACATACCTATAGCAACGGAGTGAATTGGGAATGAGACGCGGAGGGATGGAGGTAACAGCTGAGAGGCTGCAAAGCCCCCTCCGCCTAGGTGTGAGCGAGGGAGGAGGGGAGGAGGAGGAGGAGAGAGAGGGAGAGAGAGAGAGGGAGGGGGAGGGGGAGGAAGGGGAGAGGCGGGAGGCAGGAGACGGGGAGAGGGAGGGTGGGGGAGGCGGGGAGGAGAGAGGAGTAAGGGAAGGGGAAGAGAGAGACAGGGAGGGGTTAGAAGAGAAAAGGGGGATAGAGACAGAGAGGGAGAGAAGGAGGGAGGGAGTGATAGAGAAAGGAGAGGGGGAGAGAAAGACAGAGACAAATAGAGGAGGGAGGGAGTGATAGAGAAAGGACAGGGGGAGAGAGACAGATAGAGAGAAGGAGGGAGGAATGATAAAGGAGAGAGGAGTGATAAAGGAGAGGGGGAGAGAGACAGAGACAGAAGAAGGAGGAGGAGAAGAAGGAGAAGAAGGAAAAGAAGGAGAAAAGAAGAAGACGAAGAAGAAGAAGAAGAAGAAGAAGAAGAAGAAGAAGAAGAAGAAGAAGAAGAAGAAGAAGAAGAAGAAGAAGAGAGGAGAAAGAGAGGGAGAGAGAGAGAAAGAGAGAGGAAGAGGGAAAGGGAGAGAGTAGGAAGAGTGAGTGGGGGGCAGAGAGACATTCAGAAACACTACAGCCCCCATAGGAATCCATGATCCCAGAAGACGGAAAGACTAAAGGAAAGCCAGCAGCACCTCCAAGAGCTAGGCTGAGTCTGTGTTCATGAGACCAGATTTAGTCCAGAAAGAGATGGGCTTAAGCTCGTAAAAACACATGCCTCCATCATCCCCTCTCTCCCCCTCTGCTTCCTCCTTTTCCCTTCTTCTTTCCCTCCTCTATCCCCCCTCTCTTTTTATTAGGAAAAGCTGCCCCCCCCATTAAATGCTTGGTAAACCTCTATATAAATGTCACTGTTAGATAATGATAGGCTTCCTTCCCTCTATATTCTTCCTCCCCACAAATGGGGACACAGGCACATTATGTCCACACTACAGATACATACCTGGCATCCACCCACATAAGAACACACTACTCATTTTCTCCTCCCCCAGATAAATACATAGATGTAGTCAGGACTTAACTCTTCAAATCTATTCCAATTAAATAAACCTTTATTTTTCAGTCGTGTCTGACTCTTCATGATCCCATTTTAGGGTTTTCTTGGCAAAAATATTAGAGTCCTTCTCCAACTCATTTGACAGATGAGGAAACTGAGGCTAACAGGGTTAAGTGACTTGCCCAAAGTCATTCAGCTAATACGTGTCTGAGGCCAGAGTTGAACTCAGAAAAATGAGTCTTCCTAATTCCAGGCCCAGCACTCTTTCCACTGTACCACCTAGTTGCCCCCATGGTAGATGCTGTATTAAGTACTATGATAAACTCCGGGAATACAAACACCAAAGGGGAAACAGTTCTTGTCTACAAGAAATTAATGGATGGATGGGTGGGTGGGTGGATGGGTGGATAGATGGGTAGATGGATGGATGGATGGATGGATAGATGGGTGGATGGATGGGTAGATGGATGGATGGATGGATAGATGGGTAGATGGATGGATGGATGGATGAGTGGATGGATGGGTAGATGGATGGATGGATGGATGGATGGATAGATGGGTAGATGGATGGATGGATGGATGAGTGGATGGATGGGTAGATGGATGGATGGATGGATGGGTGGATGGGTGGATGGATGGATGGATAGATGGGTGGATGGATGGATGGATGGATGGATGGATAGATGGGTGGATGGATGGATGGATGGATGGAAGAATGGAAGGAAGGAAGGATGAAAAGCATTTATCAAGCAATTCCCCTGGGCTAAACTCTGGGATACAAAAATGCTTGTTTCCCTCTCCCTCCCTGCTTCTCCTCCAAATCTTTGTAGAATAATAAATTTATAGCTAAGACCTACTTCAACCTGTTCCCTTCTTCTCTCCCACATTTTACTTGAGTTGGCTAAATTCAACCTCAGGAACCCAGGTCTTGGGCTAGGTTTCCAGAGGATAACCAGGGGAATTGGGTCCTAGCTGTTCAAATAACCTGCAAGGATGCACATCCTGCTGCAGAAAAGAGTCCCCAAATCCCTCCTTCGCTTTCCCATACCATCACCACAAGCTCCTTTGCCCTCAGGGAAGAGATCCTCTCCATCCCTAGCTGCTCCCTCATTCCCATCAGGAAGCTGGAAAAGGAAAAAGGGGAGAGAGGATCCCTGGGGGAAGAGCTGTGTCCCCCACAAATCAAACTCAGAATTCTATACCATTAAATCCCTTCTTTCCCAATGGTCCATGGACCCCCAGATAACGGGATCTGGATTTGAGGGTGGGGGAGCTGAAAAGGGATCTTTTCTTCATTCTTAAAGTAGCCTTGCCTGCTTCTAGTGCCACATTTTCAGCAGTTTATAAAGAAATAAAGGAGTTCTATCAATAATTACCAAAGAATCAGGAAGTGGCCATGGGCATGTCTGATCCAGACTAGAAATTGGGAGACTGAGGGATGACCCTAAGTCTATGATGGTTTCTTTTTAAAGGGACCCTGAGCAGCTGCTTTCTGTGCCCAAAGAGAACTTAATGGCCTTGGAACCAGGAAGCACTGAGTTCAAATCTTTTCTCTGACATTTGATTTGTAGGCCATAAGGCATTCCATTCAGAAGTGGTAAGGCGGATTGATCAATCTCGTCTTTGTACTTTTAGGTCTTGGATAGCATCTTGTACTTAGTAGGTGTTTAATAAATCCTGGTCCTGAACAAATGAATGGTGAATGTCCCTGATCCTCTGGGACTCTATAGGAGTCCCCTGGGAGCCTGTGGGCTCACTTAGATGGCGGATAGAGTCACTTTCACATGGATGAGTTTAGGACTATATGGGTACTTTTGATCGATCACGTTGAATCAGTCGATTGATTAATCAACCTTCCCCTTCCCAAGGTGAGACTGGATTCTCAGATCGAGGGGAAAATTATAGAGTCAGGAGCAGCGGCGGCTCTTGGAGATGAGACCCCTGACAGATTAACCTGTGGGATTGTGGGATTTCCGAAGAGGAATACCTAGGGGACAATGGGATTTAGCCTGAAATGAGTGAGTGAACGGAATCTGTTTAGCTATTGAGCGTCTCCTAGACATGTGACACTCAGCACAATCAGGAGAGAGATTCACACGGCTGGATAGAGGTCCTGCCTGGACAGGGATGGATGGCTAAGAGAGCTCCCTTCCCCCATTTTCCAGGACCCAGGAATCTGTAGGAGGTGCACAGACACTCCACACCCGCACACTTCCGGGCACTCACACACTATTCACTTCATAGCATTCAAACACTTGCACAGGTTTTACGGATTCACAGCCCAACTCGCCCTTGCACACTCATGTTTGCTCACACGGGCACACGTCACATCCGAACACTCGGGCGGGTACTACGTGCACACACACAAGGGCACACACGCATGAGGACACAAGCTATCACACGTACACACAAAGCCACCTGCAGACAGACCGACACACCCTCCCGTGCTTGTGTTCTCAGACACTTATTCAGGCATCGCATGCACACAAACACACAAACACGCCCTCA
Source organism: Antechinus flavipes (assembly GCF_016432865.1). Taxonomy (NCBI): domain Eukaryota; kingdom Metazoa; phylum Chordata; class Mammalia; order Dasyuromorphia; family Dasyuridae; genus Antechinus; species Antechinus flavipes. The sequence continues at coordinate 21,313,117 of NC_067399.1, forward strand.
CCACTTACACACGCTTGAGCATGCACCAGTTCACACTCACTCCCAGGCTTTCCGTGCATTCATCCCAGTGCACGGAGACAGTGTGTGCACACATGTAGACATGAACACACTCCCATGCACTCTGCCAGATGCTCACACATGTATGTGACCACACTCGTATGTACACACACACACACACACACACACCCTCCATCCAATTCCACACCAGTTTCTACATTTGGATCTTGGAGGGAGCTGACAGATGTGTGAAGTAACAACTCCTCGATGGATGCCTGTGCAGCTGAGGGGCCCAGACAGAAGCAAGGACTATTTCCAGCCCGGCTCAGCAGGAGGGTGTATGAGAGGAGAGGGGACAGGGGGAGGAGGAAGGAGGGAGGAAAGAGGAAATTCATTCTCTCTCTCTCTCTTTTTCTCTCTCTCTCTCCCTCCTTTCCTCCCTCCCTCTCCCCCTTTGTCTTTCTCTCTGTTTCTCTCCCTTCCTCTCCCTCCCTCTCTTGCTCCTTTTTTCTTCCTTCCTTCCTTCCTTCCTTCCTTCCTTCCTTCCTTCCTTCCTTCCTTCCTTCCTTCCTTCCTTCCTTCCTTCCTTCCTTCCTTCCTTCTTCCCTCCCTCCCTCTTTCTCTCTCTCTCTCCCTTCCCTCCCTCCCTCCCTCCCAGCTGGGGTGGCTCTGTTTGTATTACTCTTCTCCTTCTCAGCGTCTTCCTGTTCATGTCTCAAACTGCTTGTTATCTGGAGAACTGTAAAATCACATTCTGGAAGAGACCTTTCAATATTACTGAGTGTAAACATTTGTCCTTCATTTTCAAAGTGGACGGTCAACAGCGAGGGTGATGGCTGCTGACTCAGCCTTTTGTGGTGACGGCTCAGGAAAGCAGTGGATGACTTTGATGTCTTCGGTGTCTGACCAAGCTCTGAGCTCTCCACAGCCCCTGCTTTGGCCACATTCAAGGCCATCGGGGCAAATTGTTCTCATCTACCCATTCCATCAGGGAGGTTTTGATGTCCTTGGGATAGTCACTGCCCTCGCTCACCAGCTGGTTTGAGACCTCAACCTGACTCAGTCTGTGACTTATCGGGATGTGGCCTGTGCACATGCTCCTGCTTCCTGGAGCCACAGGTGAGAGACAGGTGACGGGCGCACCCCAAAAGTGAAAGGGCCACCTGTATACTCTGAACCTGCCTATGCCCCATGGGTTAAGGTGCAAGAACACTGGGAGCTAGGGGGACCCAGGAATGAAGCGCTTTGAGGGCTCGAGCAAGGGTTGTACTGCCCAGAGGCTACAGGGAGACATTGAGGTTTACTGAGTAGGGGATGGCCTGGTCACACCTCCAGCTCAGGAAGGTCCCTTTGGAAGCTGAATAGAGAACTGACTGCAGTGGGGGGAGACTTGGGGCTGCAGACCCACCGACAGGCCATTTCAATAGTCCAAGAGATAGGGACCTGCGGCAGGTGGAGACGGTGTTGGAGAGGAAGGGATGTATGTGGAAGCGGGGAAGCCCAGCAGGGGCTACAAGGCCAGGCCTGGAGTCAAAAAGTCCTGAGTTCAAATCTAACCTCAGACGCTTCATAGCTGTGTGACCTTAGGCGTATTTATTATCTGTTTGCAACAGTTTCCTCATAAATAAAAATAATAATAATAATAATGTAAAATAATAAAATGTAAAAATAAAAAATGTGAAATGTAAAATAATAGCACCTGCCTTCCAGGGTTGTAGAACCAAAAGGGATAACTGTGAAGCGCTTAGCAATTTCTATTTAAATGTTTGCCATTATTATCACAAAGGAGAAATGGCCAGACCGACCAACAGATTGGATTGGATATGGGGAGTGAAAGAGAGGAGGATGATCCCTGGATTCTGAACCTGGATGACCGGAAGGGGGAAGCAGGAAGAGGGAATTAGGAAAAGCAAAAGGTTTGAGGGGAAAGAGGAGTTCACTTTAGGACATGTTGGGTTTAAGATATCTATGAGATATCCACTTTAAATATTTCCCTAAAGGGGCAGCCAGATGGCTCAGTGGATAGAGCACCAGCCTTGAAGTCAAGAGGACCTGAGTTCAAACTTGCTAGCTGTGTGACCCTGGGCAAGTCACTTAGCCCCAGTTGCTCAGAAAAAAAAAAAGAGAGAAAGGAAGGAAGGAAGAAAGAGAGAAAGAAAATTTCCCTAAATTGGGTCTGGTTGTGCATGGCAACTCTGAGTACAAATTCACCATTTCTCACCACCCTCATCCAGGGGCTCCTTTGACATATTCACCCTGATCGTGAGCTGGAGGTGCTGCTGGGCTCTCGAAGGACGGTCCAGGGGACCACAATTTCATGCCCATTTTGCCCCCGTTCCTTCTGGTGAGGTCTTTGGTGGCGTCCTATGGGAGCAAGCATGGCCCTGGGCAAGGAGCAGGATCCCTGATGAAGGATTCTGGGCAAATAAACACTTTGGGTTTTTTCTGCCAGGACTTAGTGGTCTTATCTACGTAGGAGAAGGAGCGATCTGACAGTGAACAGATGATTGGAGCCAGAGATCCTGTCAGCTTTGGAAAGATGGATCCAGGTGAGGTGGCTGAGGATTCTGGGAATCTCCAGGAAGACCTGGAAGAGTCTGTCCTCTGCCATCCTGCCCCCGAGCAGGCCACAACATCTGGGGAAGGTCGGTGGTACAAAAAGAATCATCGGGAAGGACCCATGTCAAAGAGTCACAGGTTCACTGACTTAGGGACCTCACAGGGTCCATGCCCCCTCCACCGAACTCCAGTAATTGTAAGTGACCTGCCCTTTGGCACAGGTAGGAAGCAGATCCCAGATCCTTTGACTCCAAAAACAGAGCTCTTTCCAAAGCCTATGAAGTATAAAGTTAGACACAGATTTCTACTCCCTCCCCCCTGGAGATGTGTACTCTTCTCCCCCTTCCCCAGCCAGCCAGCTCCCCAACTCTTTTTTTCCTGAGGCAATTGGGGTTAAGTGATTTGCCCAGGGTCACACAGCCAAGAAGTGTTAAGTGTCTGAGACCAGATTCAAACTCAGGTCCTTCTGACTTCAGGGCTGGTGCTTCCAGCTCCTCAACTCTTAATGTAATTTCCCTGAAGGTAGAGACTGTTATCCTTGGACTCAAAAAGACCTGAATTCAAATCTAGACCTTATTTAGCTGTGTAACTTAGGCAAATCACAACTTCTGGGCAAGTTACGTAGCCTCAGTTTCCTCATCTGTAAAAAAAGGTTGTAAATTTCAGGGTTCTTATGAGATTCAAATGAGACAATGAATGAAAATTTCTTCATAAACCTTGAAGTTCTACACTAATTTTAGCTATTACAGTAAGCATTTAATCAATATTCTCTCTTTTTTTATCTTCCTTATGCTACAAACATAATTAAACCCTTAAGCTTCCCCAATTGTTGAGTTTCTTGACATCCTTTATACCTTGGTCTGAATGTCCTGCAGAACTGAATTCTACAAGACAATTATATCACTTTGATAATTGTCTCGAGAGACTCTCTAGCGATCTCGAGAGAGGTCTCTAAAGCGATCGACTTGGTCAGCAAAACAAGCTTCAGGTGGATTCAGAAAAGCCTGGAAAGACTTCCCTGAACTGATGCCCAGTGAAGGGAGCAGAATCAGAATAACATGGTGCTTTGATCGGCTTGGACAGACTTGTTCTTCCCAGCAATACAGTGAGATCCAAGACAATTCCAAATGACCCATGGTGGGAAATGCTCGTGCCTCCAGAGAAGTATGGAGTCTGAATGCGGATGGAAGCAGACCATTTGCACTTTTTTGTGGTTTTTCTTTTATTGTAGTTTTTCCTTTTGTTCTGATTCTTCTTTCACAACACGATCAATGTAGAAATAGTTTAATGTGATTGTACATGTACAACCTATACTAGATTGCTTATTGTCTAGAGGAAGGTGGGAAGGCGACAAAAATATGGAAATCAAAATCTTATTAAGGAAAATGTTGAAAATTACCTGGACATGCAATTGGAAAAAATAAAATACTATTTAACAAAAAAATAGAAAAACAGGCTTCTGCCCATTGAGAAGTTGGGTGAAGAAAGAGTAATGCCTCCCAGACTTCCTCATGAGAGAGAGAGAGAGACAGAGAGACAGACAGAGAGACAGAGACAGAGACAGAGACACACACAGAGTGAGAGAGAGAGAGAGAGAGAGAGAGAGAAGAGAGAGAGAGAGAGAGAGGAGAGAGAGAGAGAGAGAGAGAGGAGAGAGAGAGAGAGAGAGAAGAGAGAGAGAGAGGAGAGAGAGAGAGAGAGAGAGAGAGAGAGAGAGAGAGAGAGAGAGAGAAACCAGAGACCAATACTTCTGTTCCAGGTAGGTCACATTCTCTCAGGCTTCCAGGGCCCAAGGCTAGCCCTTAGCACCTCCTAAAGGGTGACAACCTCTTCCAATCTCTGCCCAGGGGTCATTTAAGAGGACTGCTCCTCAATCCTCAAGGGCTACAATTTTGAACTAAGAGGACCCAATGCCATTGACAATAGAAAGTTAACTCTCATTGCTTGGTAGGGGACAGAGTGGGGGGAAGGAGGGAGAAAAAAATTTGGAACACAAGGTTTTACAAGGGTGAATGTTGAAAACTATCTGTGCATGTGTTTTGAAAAAAAAAGCTTAAAAAAATTTTTTTAAAGAAATTTATCCTTCAATTCCATAACTGATTTAAGGACTATCTATCTTCATCAACTGGGCTTGATAAGGGAGGGGAACCAAAGCTACAAACCCCTCTTTCATACACTTTGCAGCTGTCAGTTTTCAAATATGACAATACCAACATCTGCTGGCATAAAGTGGGCATACTTTTATGTTTATAAATGACTTCTTAGTAATCAGCTATGTGTACTTTATAAAAAGATGAGCAGCTCTTCAACAAGGAGATGGTTCAAACCAGTTCCAGTTGTTCAGTGGTGAAGAGAGCCATCGACACCCAGAAGGAGGACAGTGGGAAATGAGTGTGAACCACAACGTAGTATTCTCACTCTCTCTGTTGTTATTTGCTTGCATATTGTTTTTCCTCAGTTTTTCTTTCCTTCTTGATCTGATTTTCTTGTGCAGAAAGATCACTGTATAAATGTATATACACATATTGGATTTAACATATATTTTAACATATGTAACATGTATTGGATTACCTGCCATCTAAGGGAGGGGGTGGGGAGGAGGGGAAAATTTGGAACAGAAGGTTTTGCAAGAGTTAATGTTGAAAAATTACCCATGTGTATGTTTTGTAAATAAAAAGCTTTAATAAAACAATAAAAATAAAAAAGATGAGCAGGGTCAATTGTAAGTTGAACATTGGGAGATGAATACCAGTGTCCATCTCTTCTCAATGAGACATCAGTGTTTAAAAACCAGAACATTTCCTTGCTGAAAGAGAATAGTCAGCTCTTTCCCTCCCTCCCTCCTTCCCTTCTTCCTTCCTTTCTTCCTTCCTTTCTTTCTTCCTTCCTTCCTTCCTTCCCTCCTTCCTTCCTTCCTTTTTTTCTCTCTCCCTTCCTCCTTCCTTCCTTTCTGCCTCCCTTTCTTCCTTCCTAAATCCTTACTACAAGCAAGGTTTCTTGCCAGGCACAAAGAATGAAGAGGAAAAAACAATAAAAATGATCCCTGCCTTCAAAAAGTTAGCATTCTATTGGTAGGACACTACATAAAAAATCAATTGTTGAGCAATTTCCTTGATGAGAACAAGCATTTATTAAGTACCCACTATGTGCCAATCACAGAACTCTGCACTTTACAAATGTTATCTCATTTGAAAAGGAGAGAGTGCTGGTGCTTGTGGGAAGTCAAGAAATGTTTCCTGTAGGAAGTTTCAAGTAGCACTTGAACTGATTCTTAGAGAGAAGTCAAGTGGGAGTAAGAACACTCATCCTTCCAGTTGTGCGGGATAGCCTTACCAAGGGCCAAAGAGAGACAAGAAGATGCAGTGGTGGGATCAGTACGTGGGCCTGTTTGATTGAAAAATTAAGATCTGAAGGTAATTGCGGCCAGGAATGGAGGAGCCCTGTTTAGCGGTTCAGGAAGGGGCAAAGCAGTGAACAATGCCAGGGAGTTCTGTAATGTAAGGGGTTCTGGACCCAAAGAAAGCATTCACAATTCGTATAATCATTCAGGGACCACAGTATTAAACCAAGAGGGTCCTACCCCATTGACAAGAGAATGTCATCCCTTCAAATCCAATGATCCTCTGGCTTTCTCCATAGATCAGAGCTAGATTATGCGCTCTCTCTCTCTCTCTCTCTCTCTCTCTCTCTCTCTCTCTCTCTCTCTCTCTCATTCTCTGATTCTCTCTCTCTCTCTCTCTCTCTCTCTCTGATTCTCTCTCCCTCTTTCTCTCTCTCTCTCATTCTCTCTCTCTCTCTGATTCTCTCTCCCTCTTTCTCTCTCTCTCTCTCTCTCTCTCTCTCTCTCTCTCTCTCTGATTCTCTCTCTCTCTCTGATTCTCTCTCTCTCTCTCTTCACTTGTGCTTCTGTTCATGGGATAGGGAGTGAGACTGTATGTCACACAAAAGTCTTTCTAAAAGCTCCAGCTGTGCCTGAGAAAAATGGCCAAAGTCAGTGGTCCCAGACAGGAGCCTGAGAAGGGATGTTCCTTCCCAGTCCTGGAGATTAGCATTAACTCTGCTATGTGACCCTGAGCAAGTCATCTCTTTGAGCCTCAGTTTCCCCAAATGTCACCTAGGGATAATAATCACCTCCATCTCCCAGGTTGTCAGCAGAGATTACCTCAAATGAGGTAATGGACAATAAATTGCTTTGCAAAAGTTAAATAAATTTTATTGTTATTATTGTTATCTCTTCCATTTCTATGATAGAGACTGTTGCTTCAGACTTGAGAAGAGACCTCAGTAATTAGGTTGCACAATGGATAGATCATTGACTCTATAGTCAGAAGGATTTGAGTTCAAATCCACCCAGCTGAAGGAAGCTAGTGTGTGCCATAGAGTGCAGGGTGCTATCAGAATCAGAAAGTCCTGAGATCAAATTCAGTATCAGACACTTATTAGCTGAGTGATTCCAGGTAAACCACTTAATCCTGTGTGCCTCAGTTTCCTCATATGTAAAATGAACTGGAGAAGGAAATGGCAAACCTCTTCAGTATCCCTGCCGAGAAAACCCAAAGGGCGTCACAAAGGATTGAGCACGACTGAAACAACTGGACAACAGAAATTCAGAGCTGCACGCCAAATCTTAGAGGTGGGGAAAGGATGCAGGCAACTCCATCAAGATTTATTCAGCGCCTGCTCAAAGAAAGTGTGAAAGAGGAAGCCCCGGGAAGAGGGGCTGTGAGGAACTTGTTCAAAGACTCTGGGGCAAGCTGAGTCACCAGAGGAGTTTGGGGGTTTGGAGTCACTGGAGAGTTTGGATCTGTTTTTTGAGGCCCACTTAAGTGACCTCCGATAAGGAGAATTATGGGAAAATCTTAAAAATGTTTCTCAGAATCTCAAGAGAAATCCCAAGAGCAGGAGAACGTTGCCACCTTGTGGCTCTTTAAGGTATTACTCTGCTTGAGAGTCTTCTGAGCATAATCTAACCAGGCTCCAAGGGGTCCCTCCTGAGTGTCCAGTTCTATGCCAGGAGATGTTGGGAAATACATAGGGAAAACACTACCTTCTCCTGCCTTCGGGGGATTGTAATCTAGGTGGGGAGTCACAGGTTTCATTTTTTCATTTTTCCAGTTATTTATTTATTCATTCATTTAATTAATCAATTAATTAATTATAACTTTTTTATTGACAGAACCCATGACTGGGTAATTTTTACATTATCCCTTGCATTCACTTCTGTTCCAAATTTCCCCTCCCTCCCTCCACCCCCTCCCCTAGGTGGCAAGCAGTCCTATACATGTTGAATAGGTTACAGTATATCCTAGATACAATATATGTGTGCAGAACCAAACAGTTCTCTTGTTGCACAAGAAAAATTGGATTCAAAAGGTAGAAATAACCTGGGAAGAAAAACAAAAATGCAAACAGTTTACATTCATTCCCCAGTGTTCTTTCTTTGGACGTAGCTGCTTCTGTCCATCTTTGATCAATTGAAACTGAGTTAGATCTTCTCTTTGTCAAAGAAATCCACTTCCATCAGAATACATCCTCAAACAGTATCATTGTTGAGGTATAGAATGATCTCCTGGTTCTGCTCATTTCACTCAGCATCAGTTCATGTAAGTCTCGCCAGTCCTCTCTGTATTCATCCTGCTGGTCATTTCTTACAGAACAATAATATTCCATAATGTTCATATACCACAATTTACCCAGCCATTCTCCAATTGATGGGCATCCATTCATTTTTCCAGCTTCTAGCCACTACAAACAGGGCTGCCACAAACATTTTGGCACATACAGGTCCCTTTCCCTTCTTTAGTATCTCTTTGGAGTATAAGCCTAGGAGTAACACTGCTGGATCAAAGGGTACACAGTTTGATAACTTTTTGGGCATAGTTCCAGATTGCTCTCCAGAATGGAGAAAAACAAAAAAGAAAAGAAAAATCAAGCAAACAAGCAACTATGACAAAAAAAGGTGAAAATACTATGCTTTGATCCATATTTGGTCTCCATAGTTCTCTCTCTGGATGTGGATGGCACTTTCTATCAAAAGTCTATTGGAACTGGGCAGCTAGATGGTAGAGCACTGGGCCCTGGAGTCGGGAGGACCTGAGTTCAAATCCAGACTCAGACACTTAACACTTACTAGCTGTGTGACTCTGGGAAAGCCCTTATCCCCAAATGCCTTGCAAAAAAACCCACAAGAAAACCCAAAACAAATCTATTGAAACTGCCTTGAATGACCTTGTTACAACTTAAGATTGAAGGTAGTGGGATATAACAAAAAAGGAGAATTTTATTTAGATTTGGAGGGCCTACATGGATCCCAGTTCTGATATATCCCACCTGTGTAACCTTAGGCAAATCATACAATCTCTGTCAACCTCCATTTCCTCTGTTCCGCATTTTCTGTTGTCAATCCCTTCCAATTTTCAAACTATAAGCATTTAATAGACACCTACTTTGTGCAGGGCTCCGGGCTAGGTGTTGGGGGACAAGGATGTTGCCTATACTCTGGCCATCATCCTCATCACTGCCCCTTTAGGACCTTGGACCCTGTCCCTAGGATGCCACACTATGATAAGCTTCTCTTCTCAGCCATCTCTGCACTATGCTCACCCCCTTAACACCCTGCTTCCTTTATAGTTCCCCTTTAAGCATTTTATCCTATTAGAGTATAAACTGTTTGAAAGCAAGGACTATCTTGCTTGTTTCTATTTGTTTAACTACTCAGAATCAGTAACAATTGGTTGTTGTTCCATCAATTAGCCTTGTCTGAATTTTTGACTCCATTTGGGATTTTCTTGGCAAAGATACTGGGATGGTTCACTTCTTCCTTCTCCAATTAATTAGAATTGGATAGATGAGGAAACAGCTAGTGAAAAATGGAATTTCAATGTAGGTATTGCATTGGATGGATGGACATGGATAGGTCGTGCTATCTGAGCTAATAGAGGAGAAACGCAAATCACTGAGATCATAGATTTATTTGGTTCTTTGGGTATTTTATAAGGGAATAAGAAAGTACCATAATACCAGCTCCTGTGTCCATATTTCATTTAGGAACTCCCCCTCAAAACTCCATAGTTGTGGCTCAAAGGGCATCTTATTACTTATTTTACAGATGAGGAAACGTATCCTTGGAAGGGCAAAGTGACTTCCTAGGACCACAGATCCAGAACTGGAAGGGATCTCTGGGGTCTTTGAATGCAACCTCCTCATTGTAGACGAAGAAGTTGATAACTAGGAAGTGTTAAACAACTTGCCCAAAATCACTAGACAATTACTAGAACATTAGCAGTAGGATTTGAATTCAAGTTTCATGTCTCTAGAGCCAGTGTTACTCCTACTGCACTATGATGTCTCCTTCAGTAACTCCATGAGGTGGACAGTGCCTTGTTATATTCATTTTATAGATGAGAAAATTGTACTGCAGTTCTTTGACTTCTAAGAGGCAGAATTGGAATTTAAATGGAAACCGTAAACTTTCAAGCCCAGTGTTCTTGAAAAACGAGGGGTGGGGGTGGAGGGGATGGGAAGGGAGAGAAGGAGGGAGGGGGAGGAGGAGGGAGAGAGAAAGGGAGGGAGAGGAGTAGGAGGAAAGGGAGAGGAGAGGAAAAGGAAGAAAAGGAGAGGGGAAGGAAGAGGGGGAGAAGGGAAAGGGCAGGGAGAGAGGGAGAGGAAGATAAAGATGAAGAGGGACAAAGAGAGGAAGAGGAAAGAATGGGAGAAAGAGGGAGAGAGCGAGAGAAAGAGAGAGAAAGAGGAGAAAGATGAGGGAGAGAGGGGGGGAAGGAGGGAGGGTTAAGAGGAGAGAAAGAGGGAGAGAGGAAGAGAGAGAGAGAGAGGGAAAGGAAGAGAGAGATGAAGAGTAAGAGCATACCACACAGGTGCAAAGCCAGAGCCAGAATACAGAGTGTCTTGCCAGAAGGCTAATGCTCTTGTATGGCAGAATACACAAGGCTGAAGCTTGGAGAAGCAGGAGGGCACCAGTTATAAAGGAGATTAAAAGTCAGATCATTTTATATTTGATCACTAGGGTAATGGGGAGCTACTGGAGTTACGGAGCAGGGCAGAAGAAGAGCATTCCATGGGACTTGGTCAGCTCATTTGGGCAATTTAGCAGAAGACAGATTGAAATAGGAAGAGACTTGAGGCGGGGAGCTAACCATATTTCAGCCGTTCAGGCGGGGAGTGATATGAGCCTCCACTGGGAGAAGACACGGAGTCTGAGTCTTCCAGAATCTCCATAGGCAGAGAAATGATAGAATGAGTTCCTACTACTGAGGAGACCTTGAATGAGAAGTCTGAGACTGGGGAGGAGGAATAATCAATTAGGAAGACTTCCTGAAGGAAAAGAGTTTTTAGTTAAGTTTTGAAAAGAGGAGAGACAGGTGCAACACTGATTGTATTATAACCTCCTTGGACTTGTAACATACCCTGGCTCATAGCTGTAGAACCAGTTAGTCAGGCAACCAGCATGTATAAAATACCCACAACCCGCCAGGCACTGGCTAAGCCCTGAGCTAAGTGCTGAGGTTATAAAGAAAGACAAAGCCATGCTCCCTGCCCTCAAGGAGCTCACACTTCTTAAAAGGAGGTTTTGAGTTTATAATTCCACACTCCAAGCAGAAGGACAGAAGATACCGATGAGGTGGACTCTTAAAGCTGATGAGAACTTTGTTTTTCTTTAATAGTATTTTATTTTCCCCAATTACATGTTAAACCAATTTTTAGCATTTGTTTTTTATTTTGAGTTCCAAATTCTCTCCCTTCCCTCTTCTCCCCCTCCCTGAAAAGATAAGCAATTTAATATAAGATATAAATTACAATCATGAAAAACATTTCCCTATTAGTCATGTTGTGAAAGAAAACACAAACTTTAAAAAAAGCCACATAAAAACAAAGTGAAAGATAATAGGTTTCCATCTGCATTTAGACTTAATTCAGTTCTTTCTCTAGATGAGGATAACATTTGTCATCATGAGTTCTTTGGAATTGTCTGGGATCATTGTATTGCTGAAAATAACTAAGTCATTAACAGTTGATCATCGTACCGCTGTTACTGTGTACAATGTTCTCCTGGTTCTGCTCATTTCGCTTTGCATCAGTTCATATAAGTCTTTTTGGGTTTTTCTGAAAGCATCCTCCTTGTCATTTCTTATAGCACAATAGTATTCCATCACAATCATCTAACTTGTTCAGCAATATCCCAACTGATGGGTATTCCCTCAATTTCCAATTCGTTGCCACCCCAAAAAGGATTGTCAAGAATATTTTTGCACAAATGGGCACTTTTCTTTTTCTTTTTCTTTTTTTTTTAAATCTCTTTGGGATGCATACCTAATAGTGGTATTATTGGATGAAAGGGTATGTGCAATTTTATAGTTCTTTGGTCATAGTTCCAAATTATTCTCTAGAATGGTTGGATCAGTTCACAATTCTACCAACAGTGCATTAGTGTTCTCCTATATCCCCTCCAAGATTTATTGTTTTCATCCTCTGTCATAGTAGTCAATCTGATAAGTGTAAGGTAGTATCTCAGAGTTGTTTTAATTTGCATTTCTCAAATCATCAGTGATTTCACTAATGACATCTTCCAGGATAATGATATTATCCCGATAATGAGATTTTTATAGGATATGGTGCAGTGCAGTCAGGTGAAACATGAGCATTCTTTGGGCATCTGTGAGTTTTTTTATTATATGCATTTTTATTAAATGCATTTAAAAAACTTTTTTTGAGGAGAGCTCCATAGATTTCACTAGAATGTCTAAGATTCATAATACAAAAGTTATCAAGAACTCCTGATCTAGTCCAATTCCTTCATCTTACAAAGAAGTGAAGCAATGTGTTCAAAGTTTTGAAGGCAGTAAGTAAAAGGGTTGAGATGTGAATCCAAGATCTCTGACTCAGTCCATTCACTGCCTTTCTAACCATTCCATGTTCTCTATTCTTTTGATCCATTTATTCATTATTCAATAAGTATATTAGAAAAAAGCATTCACTCTATTCCCAAGGTTCTTAACCTGAGGTCCACCAAATGGTGTATATTATAGGGATCCTCAAACTTTTTAAATAGGGGGCCAATTCACTGTCCCTCAGACTGTTGGAGGGCCAGACTATAGTAAAAACAAAAACTTTGTTTTATGGGCCTTTAAATAAAGAAACTTCATAGCCCTGGGTGAGGGGCATAAATGTCCTCAGCTGCTGCATCTGGCCCACAGGCGGTAGTTTGAGGACCCCTGTATAATTTTTAAAATATTTTGATTATTGATTTTCAATAATTAATTTCCAGTGTAATCCAAATGGCTTATTTTATGCATTTAAAACCATTCTTCTGAAGAGGAATCTGCTGACTTCCTTAGGTACCACCCCCAGAGGCCAGGTCACAAAAGTGACTAAGGATTCTTGCACAAGAGGCAATGTGCCAGCGGGAGCATGGGATATGGAGGACGCAGAAAGACCTGTGTTTGAATTCCATCCCTGATACTTTGTTGGGAAGACCAGAGAAATTCGGTTCATTTCTCTGTGCTTCAGTCTATCCCACTGTAACATGAGGAAAATAATACCTCTAGTACCTATCCCCCACAGAATAGTCCTGCGGACATAATGCGTGCAAAGGACATTGCCAACTTTAAGGGATCCTGGGAAGGTCAGCCATTATTCCTATTTCTGTGATAGTAGCTGAAGGAGAGAGAGGGGATAGGTCCTCCCCTTTCAAGCAGTTCATATTGCATGTTGGGTGAGGAAAGGATCAGAAGACTGAAGGAACCTCCAGGACCATTGAGACCAACTACCTGATTTTACAGATGGGAAAACTAGGGCACCGAGAGGTCAGAGTGCCCATGGTCCCACAGGTAGCAAATTTGAACTGTTCCTTCTGGTGCCAAGTTCTCTGGTGGATACCCTGTCCACCAGAGAACACAAAACAAGGGCAGTAGAATATCTGAGAAAAGAAAGCTGAAACAGACGGCAATAGTCAAGGAAGACTGATGGGCCCTAAAAGGAGAAGTGTTTGGATGGGCAGCAAGGTTGGGGGGGGGGGAGAGGAGGAGGGTATTAGAGGATCCTGTTGTTTTTTGCCCTCAACTGAGTGCCAGACTAGTTGGATTGGCTTATTCACAGGTAAGTGGTGCCATGGTGCCTAGTGCACTGGGTTTGGAATCATGAAGAGCTGAGTTTAAATTTGAAATTAGAAATTTACTAATAGGGTCACCCTGGGCTAGTCTCCTGTTTCCTGTTTCCCTCAGTTTCCTCAAATGTAAAATGGGAATCATAACAGCATAGGATTGTTGTGAATCTCGAACGAGATAATATTTGTTTAAAAAAAACATTCAGCACAATGCTTGATGTATAGAAAGCACTTTAAAAATTCTTATTCCCTCCCCTTTTCCTTCCCAATCATTATCATTTATGATTTAGCCAGGGAACAGTGAGATGGTAATGGTATTGCATGATCTCATGATGCCCTCTGCTGGCAATCAGTGGACTAACCATGTGAAGTCTCAAAGAAAAAATCAATATATTCACATTTTGGTGGCTCCAGAATCTTAATGGAGTTTTAAGCTTTAAGAGCTTTTGTGGCAGAGCCATGCTAACATTACCCAGGATGGGCCCACGTCCTGTCACCCTTCAGTCACCATTGAAATAACAGAAATAAGAGCTGCCATTCCTAAGGCCCTTTGAAGTTGGCAATGAATGTCCTTTGCATGCAATGTTTCCTTCAAAGCTCACAACTATCCTGTGATATGGGTACAAGAACTATTATTACCCTCATGTTAGAGATAAAAAACTGATAATTTTTGGAAAATTATAATGGAAAATCAAAGTTGACAATAACTGCAGTGGGTTACAAAACCGAAGATTTCCGCTGTCCATGGTGGTCCACGGTGGGATAGAATTTGGAGGTTGAGTTCTTCAGAAAGCATGCAATGTATTCACTAATGTGCTATATTAAGAACACCAAGGGACTGTACCACACTGGAATGCGTGCTTGCTTTTATGTTCCCTTCAATATTTGATACTGCTGGCGAATAAAATGAATTAGTGGATGTTTTAAGATGAGGCACAAAAATTTTGTTCCTTCATGATCATCAGATATAATTTTTTTTGTATTCCAGAACAATGTAAATTATAAATAAAATAAACAGGTATAATTGTAACTCCAATTTTTTGCATGCTTAAAGTTTTGGTGACTGGAGTCAAATGAATCAACTCCCAAGCAACCTCTTTTTAGTCTAGAGCACAATTTATTTTTCCCATGACTTCTCCACTTGTATCGATGCTACAAGTTCTCCTTACTCTTAGAGGAAAAAAGAAAAAGAACAAAATAAAGCAATGAATTCTGGAGGCATCTGCCTGTAGATGGTAGCCAAACCCATGGAGCTGATAAGTTTACTCAGAGAGCATATAGATGTGTAGCCCTTTAAAAGACATTTGAATCAGACTATCCTTATTGGTGGAAATCAATTCTTCAAAGCTCCATGCTTTCCTAACAAGAGTAGTTGTTGAGAGCTGGAGAGAAGAAATCATGGTTTTCTGGCTTGCAGCTTCTGGAAAGAAAACATGAAGTTTCAAGCTCTCTTCAAAGCCCTAAAGGGAGAAAAAGATCCTGGGAAAAACAACATGTAGAAGAGCAGGCAATTTTGATCACATCCCTAGCTTATCCCTAGCTCACTACTCTACAGATTTAAGTAATTTCCTTTTGGGTGGGATTTGAGACTCTCTCTTTAGTTTGAGCTGAGTGCTCCGAATGGGACAGTTCATCCACTTTATATTGTCCAGAATATTCTCAAATGTATGTATACCTCCTATGACTTTTATTTTGCTATTGATTTGGATAACTAGGTTTATTTGCTATTTGCTATGCTGTTCATTGTGAAACTGCATTTAGTGGGAAGGGAGGCAAGTCTTGAATATAAAGTTTGACTCTTTCTTTCCCTATTAAAGAGCAATGATCAGAAGTTTCTCTTGAGACACCATAAAAGAGGAAAAAGGACCCACATATGCAAAAATGTTTGTAGCAGCCCTTGTTGTAGTGGGCAAGGAATTGAAAATCGAGAATGCCCATCAGTTGGGAATGGTTATGAAAAAGTTATGGTATATGAATGTAACAGAATATTATTGTTCTATAGGAAATGATGACCAGGTTAATTTCAGAAAAGCCTGGAAAGACTTACATGAACTGAAACGTGAAGCAGAACCAAGAAAACATCGTACACAGCAACAAGAAGATTATGTGATGATCAACTGTGATGAACTCTTCAAAAATGAGGTGAGTCCTATTAATCAGAGAAATGCAAATTAAGACAATTCTAAAGTACCACGACGCATCTCACAGATTGGCTAAAATGACAGGAAAAGATAATGATGAATGTTGGAGGGGATGTGGAAAAATTGGAACACTAATACATTGTTGGTGGAGGCGTAAACTGATCCAGCCGTTCTGGAGAGCAATTTGGAACTATGCCCAAAAGGCTATCAATAACTTTGCAAACCTAAGCAATGTTTCTACTGGGCTTGTATCCCAAAGAGATCCTAAAGGAGGAAAAGGGACCCACATGTGCATGAATGTTTGTGGCAGCCCTCTTTGTAGTGGCAAGGAAGTGGAAACATAGTGGATGTCCTTTAATTGGAGAATGGCTGAATGAGTTATGGTGTATGAATGTTATGGAATATTACTATTCTGTAAGAAATGACCAACAGGATGATTTCAGAAAGGCCTGGAAGAACTTACATGAACTGGTGCTGAGTGAAGTGAGTAGAACCAGCAACAAGATTGTATATATATAGAGATATATATATATCAACAAGATTATGTGATGATCAATTCTCGTGAATATGGCTCTTTTTAACAATGAGGTGATTCAGGCCAATTGCAAAAGACTTATGAAGGAGAGAGCCATTTGCATCCAGAGAGAGGACTATGGCAACTAATTAGATCACAACATAGTATTTTTACTTTTTTTGTTGTTTGTTTGGTTTTTTCTTTCTTATTTTTTCCTTTTTGATCTGATTTTCTTGTGCAGAATGATAAGTGTAGAAATATGTAGAGAAGAATTGCACATGTTTAACATATATTGGAATGTCTAGGAGAGGGATGGGAGAAGGAAAAGAGGAAAATTTGGAACTCAAGGCTTTGCAAAGATGAATATTGAAAACTATTTTTGCATATATTTTGAAAATAAAAAGCTATTATTTAAAAAAAAAACAATGAAGTGATTCAAATTTATTCAACAGACTTGGAATGGAAAGTACCATCCCCATCCAGAGAGAGAACTATGGAGAGTGAATGTGGATCAAAGCATAGTATTTTCACTTTTGTGGTCATTGTTCCTGTTTGTTTAGTTGTTTTTTTTTCTTTCTCATGGCTTTTATCCTTTTGATGTGATTTTTTTTGCACAGCATGATGAATATGAAAATATGTTTAGAAGAATTGCACATATTTCCTTTTTTTTCCCCTGAGATAATTGGGATTAAGTGACTTGCCCAGGGACACACAACTAGGAAGTATTAAGTGTCAGATTTAGGACAGATTTGAACTCAGGTCCTCCTGATTTCAGAGCTGGTGCTCTATCCACACTGCGCCACCTAGCTACCCAGAATTGCACATATTTAACCTGTATCTGCTTGCTTGCTGTCTTGGGAAGGAGGGAGGTAAGGGAGGGAGGGAGAAAAATTTAGAACACAAGATTTTTGCAAAGGGGAATCCTTGCATGTATTTGGAAAAATTAAATACTATTAAAAAAAAAGAAATTTCTCTTAAACCTGAAGAATATACCCTCTAAACTTACAATATTTAAGGGATCAAATAATTGCAGTCCAGTACCCCCTCTCTTTGAGGAGGACAATGGCATGGCCAAGCTTCTCATCTCAACCTCCTGCTTCCCCTCCTTTAAAGAAGGATGGGAGTGTCGGAGAATGGGGAAGAAGAGATTAGAGATATTTATTCTGTCTCCCTTTAAGCTACATATGGAGAACAGTTTCACTACACATCCAGGCTCATGACTTTGTTGTTGCGTCAATGAAGTTTCTTATCGAATATTTCTATTCCATAGCACCCCTCACCCATCCCCTTCTTTCTACCCCTCCCAAAGTAATTTTTTTAAATAGGTAAAAGAGACCATTTCTCACTTAGCCTTGATCACTGAATGGGTGTTGCCTTAGATAAACTGAAGCCTGGGAAAGACCTTAGCTCAAAAAGGTCATTGGACCATCTCCTGGGCCATCCAGATCACTCATCCTGGTCTATGTCTTAACCACTGGATCCAGATGGCTCCAGAGGAGAAAGTGAGGCTGATGACAGGTGACCGGCTTAAATCCAATTCACTTGAATGTCATAGCATCGCCTCCCTGACGTTATGTTCCTCTTTGAGAACAAAGAACAAAATAACAACACAGGATACCCGATTTCTCACCTCCATACCTTTGTACGGGCTGTCCCACAGGTCTAGAAGGCACTTAGTTTCATCTTCACCTTTCAGAATCCCCAAGTTTCCTTTAAGATTTAGTTCAAGACACATCCAGTCATTCTGGAGAGCAATTTGGAACTATGCTCAAAAAGTAATCAAACTGTGCATCCCCTTTGATCCAGCAGTGTTTTTACTGGGCTTATACCCCAAAGAGATACTAAAGAAGGGGAAGGGACCTGCATGTGCCAAAATGTTTGTAGCAGCCCTGTTTGTAGTGGCTAGAAACTGGAAAATGAATGGATGCCCATCAATTGGAGAATGGTTGAGTAAGTTGTGGTATATGAATGTTATGGAATATTATTGTTCTGTAAGGAATGACCAGCAGGATGAATACAGAGAGGACTGGCGAGACTTACATGAACATGCTGAGTGAAATGAGCAGAACCAGGAGATCATTATACACTTCAACAACGATATTGCATGAGGATGTATTCTGATGGAAGTGGATTTCTTTGACAAAGAGACCTAACTGAGTTTCAATTGATAAATGACGGACAGAAGCAGCTACACCCAAAGAAAGGACACTGGGAAATGAATGTGAACTATCTGCATTTTTGTTTTTCTTCCCGGGTTATTTCTACCTTCTGAATCCAATTCTCCCTGTGCAACAAGAGAACTGTTCGGTTCTGCACACATATATTGTATCTAGGATATACTGCAACATATCTAACATATATAGGACTGCTTGCCATCTAGGGGAGGGGGTGGAGGGAGGGAAGGGAAAAATCGGAACAGAAGCAAGTGCAAGGGATAATGTTGTAAAAAAAATTACCCTGGCATGGATTCTGTCAATAAAATGGGTTTTTTAATTTTATAATAAAAGAGTGTTATTAACTAGTATTCTTTGTTTCTGGGCTAGACATTTAAAATTAATAAATAAATAAATAAAATTAAATTAAATTTAAAAAACCTGGATCCCCCAATCAATGGGAGAAAAGGTCAAAAGGAGTGGTAGGGGCTTCTATGTGAGGGTCTATATAATTTTGTATTTTGCAGTTTGCACTCAGCATTCCTTTCTCTTAGGAGTTGCCTTTCTCACAAGATCACAACAAATCTTTTTTTGCTTTTTACTTTGAGAGTCTCTGATTTTAATTTGGATAACAGTCACCGGCCCATACAGGCGGGACCATGGAGCCAAACAGATCTCTATCAGTGTCTTCTCCCTGCTTGCCTCAGGGATTAATTCTTCAGTTCCTCTCTGTCCACCACACCTTTTAGGACTTCATCAAAGGACTTCAGAGTCATACAGGTGTTCTAGATTTTCTCAGTTCCAAAATGTAAGAAGATGTCCACTATGCCCTCCTGCCTTATTCTCATACCATCACGTAGTCATCTTTTTGCAAGGGGAAAATGGGATAAAGAGAATAACCACACAGAAATCAGAAATCACCATTATTCAAGAAAATATAAATCTAAACTGGAAAATGAATGGATGCCCATCAATTGGAGAATGGCTGGGTAAATTATGGTATATGAATGTTATGGAATATTATTGTTCTGTAAGAAATGACCAGCAGGATGAATACAGTGAGGACTGGCGAGACTTACATGAACTGATGCTAAGTGAAATGAGCAGAACCAGGAGATCACTACACTTCGACAACGATATTGTATGAGGACATATTTTGATGGAAGGGGATTTCTTTGACAAAGAGACCTGAGTTTCAATTGATAAATGACGGACAAAAGCAGCTACACCCAAAGAAAGAACACTGGGAAACGAATGTAAACTATCTGCATTTTTGTTTTTCTTCCCGGGTTATTTCTACCTTCTGAATCCAATTCTTTCTGTGCAACAAGAGAACTGTTCGGTTCTGCAAACATATATTGTATCTAGGATATACTGCAACATATCCAACATATAAAGGACTGCTTGCCACTTAGGGGAGGGGGTGGAGGGAAGGAGGGGGGAAAAATCGGAACAGAAACGAGTGTCAATATAAAGTAATTATTAAATAAAAATTAAAAAAAAAGAAAATATAAATCTAGAAAATCATAAATCACCATAGTCAAGAAAACAGAAAAAAATTTATTTCCTATCAGTGTTCACATCATTGTAATATCCTTTCCTAGGAGTTCCCTAACCACAACTGTCATATTCTTGGCTCTGAGATCTGCTGGGGATCCTAAAAGAATATTCCCTTTTTTGCTCTAAAAGCAACTCACAGTGGGCCAGGCCAGACATTGTGCCAGCTCTAGAATGTAAATACAAAGAGAAGGACAATTCCTACGCTGAAAGGACTCCATTCCATCAGGGGAGAACAATACACAAAAGAGAACTACAGAAACCTGAGTGCAAGTCCAAAGAGTAAGAAGCAGAGCCAGGGGAGAAACGAAGAACGGTTGCCCTGATTTCTTGAATCTATTTCCTGGGTGTGATGCCAGCTAAGAAAAACTACTCAGAGAGAGTCTCCAATCCGTTGTGGGTGCTCAAATGGCTGTATTTGGTTGGCTTGGCCCCAGACAGCAGAAGAGGAGAAATGCCGGAGGACACGAATAACCTATTTATCAAAAAAAAAAAAAAAACGTGGGCTCGAGAAAACAACAGCTTCAACGGTTTCTGGCCAGACACAGTGCAGTCCACCAGAACCCCCTCTCCTCGGAGACAGCTGGCGTTACATCTGGTGGATTTTAGGCTACTTTGCCGTTCGCCTTGGCAGTAGGATCCATGTCTGTGTCCAGAGGACCTGAGGAGAACCAGGGAGAAGAGCAAGAGAAAAGGAGAAAAGAAAGAGGGTGACCATTAGAAGGCAAAATTCACTTGACCTTGAGACCTAAGACAATTCTGCTTGGTTCTTCTGGGCTCCTAAGGATTTGGGAAGCCTCTTGGCATCCCAGCCAAGCTTCTGAGACCTTGAATTAATGGGTCTTTACCCAAAAAACAGATGTCTCTTGTTCCCCTAATGTTAAGGGGGTGATTGATCCCGGTTATCCTTCATTCTCAACTCCCTCCCCTTCTTATTAGTACTCTTAACTTAAAAATGGGAAGAATCCTGTGAGACCAAAGTCAAAAATGGGGCTACCAAAGGACAGAAGTTTTTTATCATCTTTGTCTATCTCATGGCTGTTTTCCTGAGTTCCCTCCCTTGATCAATTTTGGGATTGTCTAAATAGAGAAACTATTTCTCCCATCACATAAGGGCCTCCTGAAGGCAGGGGCTACACTTTCCCCATCATAAAACCAGAGAATCACAGACACAGAGAGCCCTTGGATGGATTGTGTTGTCTGAGCCATTGGAGGGGAAACCCAAATTAATGATGTCCCAGATTCTTGATTATTAATTGAATATTTTTTGATAAGAGAGAGAACTAAGCCAAGTGCACGAGAGGCAGGCATATGAACAAAGGGTAGCCTATGATTGGAACGCAATACTATTGTGCTAAAAGAAAGACTAACATGAACTGATGCAAAGTGAAATGAGCGGAAGCAGGAGACCATCGTACAAAGGAACAGCCATATGGTCAGGGTGATCAACTGGGAATGATTTAGCTTTTCTGAGCAAGACAATGTTCCAAGTCAAATCCAAAGGACTCGTGATAAAAAATGCTCTCCGCCATCAAGGAGAATTGATGAATTTTGAGTGTTGATTGAAGCAATTTTTTGGTAATTTATTTTTCTTGCTTTTCTTTCTTTTTTTGGCAGCGTGACTAAAATGGAAACACTTCTCATGACTTCACATGTATAACTGAAATCACATTGCTTCTCAAGGGGCAGAGGGACCGGAGGGAGGGAGAGAATTTGGAAATCACGGTGTAAAAATTTGCGAAAACAAACGAATGAATGAACAAGTAGATAAAAAAGAGACATGGACAATGTCAGCTGAAGTGTTTGTACCATGGTCCCATTAGCAGCACACCCTTATCTCTCCACAGCTGACAGGGACTTCGGGATCCATCTAGCCTGACACTCCCATTTTCCAAGTGAGGAAACCCAGGACTCCATGATTCCCAAGTAACGGAGAGCGCCCGCCTCCCAGCTTGTGGCCTGGGACACCTTCCCCTCTGCAAACAAGGAGGGAGGAGAGGATCCCTTCTGGTGGGAGCATCAGGAAAGGCCGCCCAGAGGAGCCGGATTAAGTACCAGGCCCTGAGCCAATGGGGAGGATGTAAGCGAAGGCAAAAGCAGGTCCCTGCCCTGGGGGAGCCCCCTTCCCGCGGGGAGACCCCCAGCCAGCTCTCCCAGTCACCTCGGAGGCAGGGGAGATTGAGGAAAGCCTGGAGACTTGGCGGGAGCTGGAGGAGCCATGATGGGGAGGAGGCGCAGGGGACTGGGCTCTCCCTTCTGCTGAAGGCCCCTCCTGATTTCCAGCCTCAGAGCCTCCAAGCCTTCCCTCCCTGCCAGTCACACTGTCTGTTCTGCATGTGTGTGACCACCAGGTGGCACCGGAGAGCACGACCTACTGATCCCTCAGCCCCAGGGAGAACCAGGGACCTGCTCAGACCCCTCCTCTCCCCCCTTGTGGCCTGGACTTGCCCGGCAGCCCCGCTTCCCCTCTGGGACAGAAGGACGGGTGGCGACCTCCCAGCCCCTGCTCACCCGCCCCATGGCTAACAAGGTCATCAGGAGAACCAGGCCCAGGGGACCATTCCCTTCCAATGTCCAGCGCACTCCCCCTTCCTCAGTCTGGCTCCTTGGGCCACGGCCGGACATC
This sequence comes from Antechinus flavipes, assembly GCF_016432865.1. Classification (NCBI taxonomy): domain Eukaryota; kingdom Metazoa; phylum Chordata; class Mammalia; order Dasyuromorphia; family Dasyuridae; genus Antechinus; species Antechinus flavipes. The sequence continues at coordinate 21,335,783 of NC_067399.1, forward strand.
TTGCTCCCCCAGCACTGACTTGGCTCTCGGGCCCCACGTGCTGCCCAGGGGGCCTCCATTGCAGGATTTCCCTCGGGACAGAAGGCGCTCAGCATCAGAGGAAGTCGTGGATGACTCGGAGACACGTGATACGGGGGCTTCACTATCTCCCCACACTCTTCTCCAAGGAAGACCCACAGTCCTGCCAGGAGCGGGAGCAGGAGGTTGGGACCCGCAGGCGGCCAGGCTGCCCTCAGAGGGACGGAGAAGGGGGGGTAGCACTGTATCCATGTTCTCCTAAAGGTCAGTCTCGGTGACATAAAGTTTTGGTTCAAGTGAAATTCCTGCTCTATATTTAAAGAGGAAAAGAATAGCCCCGAGATATAGAACCAAAGCCTGATGCCTTTCCACTAAATGTCACCTCCACAATATCGAAATCTATAGCAAAACAGAAACCGGAGGAAACACATATTTATATTTACATACACCTATGAATGTGCTATATTTGCACAGGTATGTACAATAGAGGGTGAGATATAGGATATATAAGCCATAGCGAGGATAGAATACCAGGCAGCGGAGTCTTCCTCTTCCCTGCTCCAATCCAATTTCAGACTTACTCGCTGCGTGATCGTGAGCAAGTCACTTAACTACGTCTGCCTCAGTTTCCCCATCTGTAAAATGATGTACAGAAGGAAGTGGCAAACCACTCCGGTATATTTGCCGAGAAAACTCAAGGATCCTAAAGACTCAGACGCCCCTGAAATGACTAAACAATAAAATATGAGATATACACATTAACACATGCATCTATCAGGTTCTTCCATTGGGCGTAGGGTAACTTAGCTCATCTGAGAGACTTCCTTATTTTACCTAAAAGGGAATTCCTAAAGTCTCTCCTGTAACAAGAAGGAAATGGGGAAATAATCCAAGTTCTACTGTTGGTTTCCTCCCAGAATCTTTCTCCCTTCATGCGACTTGGGAAAAGGGTCCTGTTGCAGATCTTTTTTTCTCAAAACCGAAAACTAGAAGAACACACAGGGACTGAAGCCATCGTATCTGTCTTCTTTGCCACCTCTGTCTGCCTCCATCTTCATGAAGGATCAGGGTGATCTTCACCGATGAGGAGAGAGGACATCTCATCCCATTGGGTTGGGAGGCTCCTGTTACGTGACCTTTCCAAAAGAACCAAAGCTCCTATTCCCACCTGATAAAACACTATTAAAGAAACGATAAGAAGGGAGAGGGAACTGTCAGCAGCTTTTGTCAGAGCTTTCATTTGCTTGCGCAGTCATCCCTCCCCGAGCAGCCGTGGGAAGGGCTGATGGGAGCAGAGAGTACATTAGGCGGGGGAGAGAGGTCAGGGGACTTTTCTTCTCCCTTAATCTCACTGACAGGCACTGAGGGCCTTGGTCAGATCAACATGACCAGCCTTCTGCCGGCAATCCCAAGTCCTGTACGGTGGAAGACAAAGCCCAGGAAGGGGAAACACATGGTTCTTGGCAGAGCTCAATCCCTCAAGTGTTAAGGGACAGGTCCATTCTCCGAGAGCCTCCACAGCTGTGGATGATAACGTCTGAGGGAGCTGCGGGGCAGCCTTTGCTGACACAGGTGTTGGGGACTGGGAATGAGATAAATTGGAGGCAGAGGGAAGAGGAGAGAGGTCAGACAGCACAACAGTCTTTCAGTGAGAGAGGTCAGAGAACAGCAACGGCCTCTCAGTTTCCTTGTATCATCCTCTCATTCTGGGTCGGACCCCCAGCAGCCACAGCCCGGTGGCTCCCAGGTATTTCAGCGGCTCTCCCGTGTTTCCAACACTCAGGGGCTTTCTTTTGTGAAGTAGGTTGTTTTTAAATTTGCTCAATAGGTGGGGGATGGGAAGAATAGAAGGTAATGTGTATATACATATATGTGTGTGCACACGTACGTTGTTGCTCAGTAGTTTCAGGGGCTCCTGATTCTTTGTGGGCATCATTTGGGGTTTTTTGGCAAAGACTCTGGAGTGTTTTGCCATTTCCCTCTCTGGTTCATTTGGCAGGTGAGGAAACGGAGGCAAACAGTTAAATGACTTGTCCAGGTGACACAGATAGTAATATCTGGAGCCAGATTTGAACTTGGGACTCCCTGACTTCTAAAATGTTTATGTGGATGTGTATGTGTGTGTATGTGTGTGTATGTGTATGTATGTGTATGTGTGTATATATGTATGTGTATGTGTGTTTTGTATGTATGTATATGTGTATGTGTGTATGTGTGTGTATGTATATGTATGTGTGTGTATGTATACATGTTAGAAATGAAAACTTCAGACCCACATCCTTAGAGTGAGGACGACTTTCTACATTTCTTGCAGGAAGTAGGTGGCGTAGCTTTTTGAGAGAGCACACTCACAATCAGCAGAGGCAGAACCCGCAGTTGTATTCCATAATCTTGCCCTGCCTCCTCATCCCCCCTGAGAATTTCCACTGGAGAAAACCCTTTCCAAATCTAATATTTCACGACACTCCCACCACATACACCTCTTGACATGGTTCCGGGTTCCCTCCTCCCCTCGCCACATCATCATATATTCAAAAATGGTGGAATCTCCTTGAGGGAGAAGTCAATATACATGGGGCTTATTACACGCCCGGTTCAAAGTTGGGACATACACCCAGGTCATTTGCACTTGACCAGCGCCTGTGATTACTTCTGTTGACTTAAGATATTCTTTAATTCTCTTCAGCCAGAATGTGCTGACCCTAAAATTTATATCACCTTCTTTTCACACGGCAACAGAGAGGGAGACTATGAGACTCTTCAACTTTTCAACTGGGGAAACAACAACCTTACAATTTTACTCCTCACAATTTCCCTCTTATCTTTTTTTTAAACTGAGGCAATTGGGGTTAAGTGACTTGCCCAGGATTCCACAGCTAGAAAGTGGAGACTAGATTTGACCTCAGGTCCTCCTGACTTCAGGACTGGTGCTCTACCCACTGCGCCACCCAGCTGCCCCCAATGCTCTCATTGAGAAAACTGAGGCTTGGAGAGTGAAAATGATGTGGCTGGTGTAGCACCAGGTGATGAAGGTCACCAAAAATTGGGAAGAATTCACAGTGGCCATTCTCTTGGGCAAAAGGTAGATTTATTTAGAGAAGAAGTTACAGACAAAAGGAAGGGATCCAATAGACACCAGGCATGGTAAATATGGAATAGAGTGGGAGGGCATAGGAAAGACAAGTTCCTCAGTGGAACTCACAATTACCCAGGAGAAAGGGGGCAGCCCAGGAGGTTGGGACATGCCCTTATCCATCAGGCTAAATCATGAAAGAAACATAGCATCCCAAAAGAGTAGAAGAAGGGGCTCAGGAGAGACACCACAAAGCATGATGGGGGTAGGAGAGACCATGTGGCACAGGGGAAGGTTAAGGGGAAAGACACCACGGGGCAGAATGCCATGGCAGACTGGCGTAAATGGGATGGGCCATAAGTACATATAGAGACAATTTAACTTCAGGGCCATGACCGGGATTTCTGACAGGACATGGCAAGGTGAGGCTGCCCAAGACCCCTATGGAAGGTGGGTCTCAGGGACTTGACATAACTTTGATTTCTCTCTGGATGACCTCCAGAGGGTGTGAATGGGATGAGCTGAGTGAAGACCTCTCATAAGAATGTGGCCAAATCAGTTCCAATGTCCAGCGAAAGAACTCTGGGAGATGACTAAGAACCATTACATTGAATTCCCAAACCCTATATTTTTGCTTGCCTGCATTTTGGATTTCCTCCATATGCTAATTGTACAATATTTCAGAGTCCGATTCTTTTTGTACAGCAAAATAACTGTTTGGTCACGTATGCTTATTGTGTATCTAATTTATACTGTAATATATGTAATATCTACTGGTCATCCTGCCATCTAGGGGAGGAGGTGGGGGGAAGGAGGGGAAAAATTGGAACAAGAGGTTTGGCAATTGTCAATGTTGTAATATTACCCATGCATATAACTTATAAATAAAAAGCTATGAAATAAATTTTAAAAAATAAGAATGTGGCCTCCATCTATGTCCTGTGATTTGAGATTGTGCAATAACAAATTGAGCTAGAGGTGTTTGATTATCTTAGATAAATTTACTTTCCTCTCCTTTCCTTTAACCTTTTTATTAGCATTTAAGTACCTAATATGGTAAAGAGTGTTATTATAAATCACTATTGATCAGAGAAATGCAAATGAAGACAACTCTGAGATACCACTACACACCTGTCAGATTGGCTAAGATGACAGGAAAAAATAATGATGAATGTTGGAGGGGATGCAGGAAAACTGGGACACTGATGTATTGTTGGTGGAGTTGTGAACGAATCCAACCATTCTGGAGAGCAATCTGGAATTATGCCCCAAAAGTTATCAAACTGTGCATACCCTTTGATCCAGCAGTGTTTCTATTGGGCTTATATCCCAAAGAGATACTAAAAAAGGGAAAGGGACCTGTATGTGCCAAAATGTTTGTGGCAGCCCTGTTTGTAGTGGCTAGAAGCTGGAAATTGAATGGATGCCCATCAATTGGAGAATGGCTGGGTAAATTATGGTATATGAATGTTATGGAATATTATTGTTCTGTGAGGAATGACCAGCAGGATGAATACAGAGAGGTTTGGAGAGACTTACAGGAACTGATGCTGAGGGAAGTGAGCAGGGCCAGGAGATCATTATACACTTTGACAACGATATCGTATGAGGATGTATTCTGATGGAAGTGGATTTCTTTGACAAAGAGACCTAACTCAGTTTCAATTGATAAATGATGGACAGAAGCAGCTACACCCAAAGAAAGAACACTGGGAAACGAATGTGAACTATCTGCATTTTTGTTTTTCTTCCCGGGTTATTTTTACCTTCTGAGTCCAATTCTCCCTGTGCAACAAGAGAACTGTTCGGTTCTGCAAACATATATTGTATCTAGGATATACTGCAACATATCCAACATATATAGGACTGCTTGCCATCTAGGGGAGGGGGTGGAGGAAGGGAGGGGAAAAATCGGAACAGAAGTGAGTGCAAGGGATAATATTGTAAAAAAAACTACCCTGGCATAGGTTCTGTCAATAAAAAGTTTTTTTAAATTTTATTTTATAACAAAAGAGTGTTATTAACTAGTATCCTTTGTTTCTGGGCTAGACATTTAAAATGGGAGAAAAGGTCAAAAGGAGTGGTAGGGGCTTCTATGTGAGGGTCTATATAATTTTGTATTTTGCAGTTTGCACTTGGCATTCCTCTCTCTTAGAAGTTGCCCTTTCTCACAAGATCATAATAAATCTTTTTTTTTTTTTTGCTTTTTACTTTGAGAGTCTCTGATTTTAATTTGGATAACAGTCACCGTCCCATACAGGCAGGACTGTATCTCTATCAGTGTCTTCTCCCTGCTTGCCTCAGGGATTAATTCTTCAGTTCCTCTCTGTCCAACACACCTTTTAGGACTTCATCAAAGGACTTCAGAGTCATACAGGTGTTCTAGATTTTCTCAATTTCAAAATGTAAGAAGATGTCCACTACGCCCTCCTGCCTTATTCTCATGCCATCACGTAGTCATCTTTTTGCAAGGGGAAAATGGGATAAAGAGAATAACCACACAGAAATCAGAAATCACCATTATTCAAGAAAACATAAATCTAGAAAATCATAAATCATCATAGTCAAGAAAACAGAAAAAAATTTATTTCCTATCAGTGTAATATCCTTTCCTAGGAGTTCCCTAACCACAATTGTCATATTCTTGGCTCCGAGATCTACTGGGGATCCTAAAAGAACATTCCCTTTTTTGCTCTAAAAGCAACTCACAGTGGGCCAGGCCAGACATTGTGCCAGCTCTAGAATGTAAATACAAAGAGAAGGACAATTCCTACGCTGAAAGGACTCCATTCCATCAGGGGAGAACAATACACAAAAGAGAACTACAGAAACCTGAGTGCAAGTCCAAAGAGTAAGAAGCAGAGCCAGGGGAGAAACGAAAAACGGTTGCCCTGATTTCTTGAATCTATTTCCTGGGTGTGATGCCAGCTAAGAAAAACTACTCGGAGAGAGTCTCCAATCCGTTGTGGGTGCTCAAATGGCTGTATTTGGTTGGCTTGGCCCCAGACAGCAGAAGAGGAGAAATGCTGGAGGACACGAATAACCTATTTATCAAAGAAAAAAACGTGGGCTCGAGAAAACAACAGCTTCAACGGTTTCTGGCCAGACACAGTGCAGTCCACCAGAACCCCCTCTCCTCGGAGACAGCTGGCGTTACATCTGGTGGATTTTAGGCTACTTTGCCGTTCGCCCTGGCAGTAGGATCTATGTCTGTGTCCAGAGGACCTGAGGGAGAAGAGCAAGAGAAAAGGAGAAAAGAAAGAGGGTGACCATTAGAAGGCAAAATTCACTTGACCTTGAGACCTAAGACAACTCTGCTTGGTTCTTCTGGGCTCCTAAGGATTTGGGAAGTCTCTTGGCATCCCAGCCAAGCTTCTGAGACCTTGAATTAATGGGTCTTTACCCCAAAAACAGATGTCTCTTTCTCATTCCCCTAATGTTAAGGGGGTGATTGATCCCGGTTATCCTTCATTCTCAACTCCCTCCCCTTCTTATTAGTACTCTTAACTTAAAAATGGAAAGAATCCTGTGAGACCAAAGTCAAAAATGGGGCTACCAAAGGACAGTCTATCTCATGGCTGTTTTCCTGAGTTCTCTCCCTTGATCAATTTTGGGATTGTCTAAATAGAGAAACCATTTCTCCCATCACATAAGGGCCTTCCTGAAGCAGCGGCTACACTTTCCCCATCATAAAACCAGAGAATCACAGACACAGAGCGCCTTGGATGGATTGTGTTGTCTGAGCCATTGGAGGGGAAACCCAAATTAATAATGTCCCAGATTCTTGATTATTAATTGAATATTTTTTGATAAGAGAGAGAACTAAGCCAAGTGCACGAGAGGCAGGCATATGAACAAAGGGTAGCCTATGATTGGAACGCAATACTATTGTGCTAAAAGAAAGACTAACATGAACTGATGAAAAGTGAAATGAGCGGAAGCAGGAGACCATCCTACAAAGGATATGGTAAGGGTGATCAACTGGGAATGATTTAGCTTTTCTGATCAAGACAATGTTCCAAGTCAAATCCAGAGGACTCATGATAAAAAATGCTCTCCGCCGTCAAGGAGAATTGATGAATTTTGAGTGTTGATTGAAGCAATTTTTTGGTAATTTATTTTTCTTGCTTTTCTTTCTTTTTTTGGCAGCGTGACTAAAATGGAAACACTTCTCATGACTTCACATGTATAACTGAAATCACATTGCTTCTCAAGGGGCAGAGGGACCGGAGGGAGGGAGAGAATTTGGAAATCACAGTGTAAAAATTTGCGAAAACAAACGAATGAATGAACAAGTAGATAAAAAGAGAGACATGCACAATGTCAGCTGATGTGTTTGTACCATGGTCCCATTAGCAGCACACCTTTATCTCTCCACAGCTGACAGGGACTTCGGGATCCATCTAGCCCGACACTCCCATTTTCCAAGTGAGGAAACCCAGGACTCCATGGCTCCCAAGGAACCGAGAACGCCCGCCTCCCAGCTTGTGGCCTGGGACACCTTCCCCTCTGGAAACAAGGAGGGAGGAGAGGATCCCTTCTGGTGGGAGCATCAGGAAAGGCCGCCCAGAAGAGCCGGATTAAGTACCAGGCCCTGAGCCAATGGGGAGGATGTAAGCGAAGGCAAAAGCAGGTCCCTGCCCTGGGGGAGCCCCCTTCCCGCGGGGAGACCCCCAGCCAGCTCTCCCAGTCACCTCGGAGGGAGGGGAGATTGAGGAAAGCCTGGAGACTTGGCGGAAGCTGGAGGAGCCATGATGGGGAGGAGGCGCAGGGGACTGGGCTCTCCCTTCTGCTGAAGGCCCCTCCTGATTTCCAGCCTCAGAGCCTCCAAGCCTTCCCTCCCTGCCAGTCACACTGTCTGTTCTGCATGTGTGTGACCACCAGGTGGCACCGGAGAGCACGACCTACTGAGCCCTCAGCCCCAGGGAGAACCAGGGACCTGCTCAGACCCCTCCTCTCCCCCCTTGTGGCCCGGGCTTGCCCGGCAGCCCCGCTTCCCCTCTGGGACAAAAGGACTGACGCTGACCTCTAGCCCCTGCTCACCCGCCCCATGGCTAACAAGGTCATCAGGAGAACCAGGCCCAGGGGATCGTTCCCTTCCAACGTCCAGCACCCTCCCCCTTCCTCAGTCTGGCTCCTTGGGCCACGGCCGGACATCTTGCTCCCCCAGCACTGACTTGGCTCTCGGGCCCCACGTGCTGCCCAGGGCCTCCATTGCAGGATTTCCCTCGGGACAGAAGGCGCTCAGCATCATGGGAAGTCGTGGATGACTCGGAGACGCGTGATACGGGGGCTTCACTATCTCCCCACACTCTTCTCCAAGGAAGACCCACAGTCCTGCCAGGAGCGGGAGCAGGAGGTTGGGACCCGCAGGCGGCCAGGCTGCCCTCAGAGGGACAGAGAAGGGGGGTAGCACGTATCCATATTCTCCTAAAGGTCAGTCTCGGTGACATAAAGTTTTGGTTCAAGTAAAATTCTTGCTCTATATTTAACAAGGAAAAGAATAGCCCCGAGATATAGAACCAAAGCCTGATGCCCTTTCCACTAAATGTCACCTCCACAATATCGAAATCTATAGCAAAACAGAAACCAGGGGAAACACATATTTATATTTACATACACCTATGAATGTGCTATATTTGCACAGGTATGTACGATAGAGGGTGAGATATAGGATATATAAGCCATAGCGAGGATAGAATATCAGGCAGCGGAGTCTTCCTCTTCCCTGCTCCAATCCAATTTCAGACTTACTCGCTGCGTGATCGTGAGCAAGTCACTTAACTACGTCTGCCTCAGTTTCCCCATCTGTAAAATGATGTACAGAAGGAAGTGGCAAACCACTCCGGTATATTTGCCGAGAAAACTCAAGGGTCCTAAAGAATCAGACACCCCTGAAATGACTAAACAATAACAAAATATGAGATATACACATTAACACATGCATCTATCAGGTTCTTCCATTGGGCGTAGGGTAACTTAGCTCATCTGAGAGACTTCCTTATTTTACCTAAAAGGGAATTCCTAAAGTCTCTCCTGTAACAAGAAGGAAATGGGGAAATAATCCAAGTTCTACTGTTGGTTTCCTCCCAGAGTCTTTCTCCCTTCATGCGACTTGGGAAAAGGGTCCTGTTGCAGATCTTTTTTTTCTCAAAACTGAAAACTAGAAGAACACACAGGGACTGAAGCCATCGTATCTGTCTTCTCCGCCACCTCTGTCTGCCTCCATCTTCATGAAGGAGCAGGGCGATCTTCACCGATGAGGAGAGAGGACATCTCATCCTATCGGGTTGGGAAGTTCCTGTTACGTGACCTTTCCAAAAGAACCAAAGCTCCTATTCCCACCTGATAAAACACTATTAAAGAAACGATAAGAAGGGAGAGGGAACTGTCAGCAGCTTTTGTCAGAGCTTTCATTTGCTTGTGCAGTCATCCCTCCCCGAGCAGCCGTGGGAAGGGCTGATGGGAGCAGAGAGTACATTAGGCGGGGGAGAGAGGTCAGGGGACTTTTCTTCTCCCTTAATCTCACCGACAGGCACTGAGGGCCTTGGTCAGATCAACATGACCAGCCTTCTGCCGGCAATCCCAAATCCTGTACGGCGGAAGACAAAGCCCAGGAAGGGGAAACACATGGCTCTTGGCAGAGCTCAATCCCTCAAGTGTTAAGGGACAGGTCCATTCTCCGAGAGCCTCTACAGCTGTGGATGATAACGTCTGAGGGAGCTGCGGGGCAGCCTTTGCTGACACAGGTGTTGGGGACTGGGAATGAGATAAATTGGAGGCAGAGGGAAGAGGAGAGAGGTCAGACAGCACAACAGTCTTTCAGTGAGAGAGGTCAGAGAACAGCAACTGTCTCTCAGTCTCCTTGTAGCATCCTCTCATTCTGGGTCGGACCCCCAGCAGCCACAGCCGGGTGGCTCCCAGGTATTTCAGCGGCTCTCCCGTGTTTCCAACACTCGGGGCTTTCTTTTGTGGAGTAGATTGTTTTTAAATTTGCTCAATAGGTGGGGGATGGGAAGAATAGAAGGTAATGTGCATATACATATATGTGTACGCATACATACGTTGTTGCTCAGTAGTTTCAGATGCTCCTGATTCTTTGTGGGCGTCATTTGGAGTTTTTTGGCGAAGACTCTGGAGTGTTTTGCCATTTCCCTCTCTGGTTCATTTGGCAGGTGAGGAAACGGAGGCAAACAGTTAAATGACTTGCCCAGGGGACACAGATAGAATTATCCGAAGCCGGGTTTGAACTCAGGACTCCCTGATTTCCACAATGTGTGTGTGTATGTGTATGTGTATATAATGTGTATGTGTATGTATGTGTATGTGTATATATGTATGTGTATGTGTGTTTTGTATGTATGTATATGTGTATGTGTGTGTGTATATGTATGTGTGTGTATGTATACATGTTAGAAATGAAAACTTCAGACCCACATCCTTAGAGTGAGGACGACTTTCTACATTTCTTGCAGGAAGTAGGTGGCGTAGCTCTTTGAGAGAGCACACTCACAATCAGCAGAGGCAGAACCCGCAGTTGTATTCCATAATCTTGCCCTGCTTCCTCATCCCCCCTGAGAATTTCCACTGGAGAAAACCCTTTCCAAATCTAATATTTCACGACACTCCCACCACATACACTTCTTGACATGGTTCTGGGTTCCCTCCTCCCCTCGCCACATCATCATATATTCAAAAATGGTGGAATCTCCTTGAGGAAGAAGTCAATATACATGGGGCTTATTACATGCCCAGTTCGAAGTTACGACATAAACCCAGGTCATTTGCACTTGACCAGCACCTGTGATTACTTCTGTTGACTTAAGATATTCTTTAATTCTCTTCAGCCAGAATGTACTGACCCTAAAATTTATATCACCTTCTTTTCACACGGCAACAGAGAGGGGGGCTATGAGACTCTTCAACTTTTCAACTGTGGAAACAAAAACCTTACAATTTTACTCCTCACAATTTCCCTCTCATCTCTTTTTTTAAAGTGAGGCAATTGGGGTTAAGTGACTTGCCTAGGGTCCCACAGCTAGAAAGTGGAGACTAGATTTAAACTCAGATCCTCCTGATGTCAGGGCTGGTGCTCTAACCACTGCACCACCTAGCTGCCCCTCTCTCTCATCTTTTAATAGGGATTTTATTTCCACACCTTTCCCTCATATTCTATTTCTCAAACCATTTTGACAACTCTTCCTTAGAACTATTCGCATTTTAACACTTCCCTTTAAATGAAAGCTTGTAACTTAGAAAAAATAAAACTAATAAAGGAATTCAATAAACACGGTCTAACAGAAGGATTAAAAAAAAACAATAATAGAATTTCTTTTTCCATTAGGGTTTCATTTATCTTTACCTTTCCACAACACCTTCCTACCTTTCTTTTATTACCTCATGTTGTTTAGCAAGAAGCCAATCAGGCTTTTGAAATCCAATCCAAAATCCAGTATCATCTCTTATTTTTGACTCGTTACTAAAAATCCAGACTGGACTCAGGGGTATAGGGTACCATGGTTATAATTCAATCTCAGGACTTCCATATTTGATCTAAGATGCCAGTCACCACCTCTGCCAACTATACTAATGCATTAAGAGGGGGAGAACGTGGATATGGGAGGAATAGTCCTAGTTTTGGACTAAAGAACCCTATCAGAATCAACATTAATAATCTCTTCATCGTAAAACGTGTTAATTCAACTTCCTCCTATAAACTTATCTGGAAATAACATCAATATTTTTAAAATTCCCCCAAGCACAATTAACCTCCCTCACCACCAAAACATTCCTAATTGCCCCAATCAGTGTCAGTTTTAGAGGTTATGAATTGTCCTTAACAATCTACTCTCGAAGATCCTCCACATATTTAACGCTGGCATGATGACTCCATTCCTTTTCAGCCATCCCGACTGGTCTGCTCATCAATAACGCCTGGTAAGGTCTTTCTCACTCCACTCCTTCCAGGATTTAATAAGCACCCAGTTTCCTGGAATGCCCAAAGGTGTTGTCTGGACCAGGCAAGAATATTTGTTTCCTAATGGCTGAAAGGGACGAGGGCACTGCCAGTATATAATTTCTTAAAAACTTATCCCTTCCTTCAGAAGAGGGTATTTCCTTTTCCCTTTCCAAATAAAGTAAACCAAACAGCATCTCGTATGAAAAAAGTCCAGATCTCTTCTGGGTTCAGTTCTAACCCTTAACAAAGCAATCAACAAACATCTAGTTCAAGGCAACGAGAAATCTGTTTCTTAAAAGTCTGCTTCATTCTTTTCACTTTCCCTGAGAGGGCAGATGCCATGGTGTATGGAATCGCTGCTCTAGTTGCCATCCCCTTCTCATTATTTCTTGTAAAAATTTTAAAGTAAAATGGTTCCGTTATCAGAATCAATAGAATCTACCAAAGCATATCAAGGCATAATTTGTTCTAATATTATCCTACTAACCCCTCTCGAGCTAGGAAATCTCAGGGGAAAAACTTCCACCCATCCTGTCAAATGGTCCATTATAATCTATTTTTCCACTAGTATCATCAGTAAAATCTACTCTGGAGCCAAGGTTCCTCCTTGAGGATGGAAGCCTCCTCAATACCTTCTTATTTATCTTTAGACATTTTCCACACCTTTCAGATATTTGTTTTGCAGTTGTATATATCCCTTTACAATCAACTTTTCTTAAAAAGACATCACACATTGCCTGAACAATATAATACCTTCCTTGATGCAATACAGCTAAAATTCCCCTAATCGTGGCCTTATTTTACATTCTCCTCCCATCAAGTAATTGTCAGTATCCTTTGGGGATCTTATTGCTCCAATCTCTTCCAACCTTTTCTCTTCCTTTTTAGAAAATATTGGAGTTGCCTCTATTTTAGACAGAATGGGGATAGGGACAGCCATCTTCCTCACTACTCTCTATAGGCCACTTTCTTTAAACATTTTCCTCATCAGTTAAACAATTCCTCACTACCTCAGGAGTTATTCCCTTCTGATGCTCTCTAACATGTCACTATCTTGTTTACTGCCCCGAGATCTTGTATTAATCTGTAAATTCCATCTGGTTTCTTAAGGAGCTAAGTAGAGGTATTAAAAAGGGGCATACAAGGTTCTAATAAGCCTATTCCTCAAGAGTCCCTCTATTACTTATTGCAATCTTATTTTCCCCTCCAATGAAATAGGGTATTCTTTAATACACACCATATTCTCTGGATTTTTATTTTAAGTGGGGGAATTTTTAAACTTCCCCTATTTCTGCCGTTCATGTTCTCTCAGAAGAAGGTACATTTTAATAACTATCTGTCGATTCAACGCCTTAATTCCAATCCTAATTGTATAATCACATTTCTGCCTATTAAATTACTCCTTTCCTCTGGGATATATAAACTTTGGACATCTGTCTTTGCTGTTCTCAGATACAGGAGTGACTTCTATAATGGGCACATGGAAATCTCCTTTTACTCCCAACCATTAAAAATTCTTGAAATATCTGAGGAATTTATCAAGGAAGAATGTCTCCAACCCTGTAATACTGTATTTTCTCTTTTACTCCTGATTAGCCCTTACCTTTAAATTTATTAAGGGTTCCCAGTGGGGTCTAGATAGAAGAAACCTCGGATACCCCCTAGTTCTCATTTTCCTCAAACGTTGAGGGACACTCCCTTTTTCTCCTTCCTTAATTCCAAACACTCCTTCCTAACGTGTCCAATCTTACCACACTTCTTCAGACTGCAGCTCTCCAATAAGGGGGACATTTTCAATATCCTTTTTGCACTGAGTTCCTTCCTTAGTCTACTACTAATCTTCCCAATATTGCTTCATCCCCAGCCCCCCAGCTGCTCCCTCTTCCATACCCCTTTGGTGCTGCTGAGGGAGATGATGTGTAAAGGGAAGGGAGCACATTCATCATGTGAGAAGTATGAGAAGTTGGGTTTCCACAGATATTGTCGAAACAGAATAGAGGGAGTGGTAAAACAATGATGTTAAGATATCGCCAACCAATCACCTGTGAGTCAAAGAACTGGTTAAACAACAAAGTTCCTGACAAAAGGGTTGGGGTTAAACTTACTCAAACCAGGTAAGGTCAGTGACCAGGCTTGACAAGCCTTTTGACATATGGAATGGGTGTATTAAGGGGATTGTAAATCGAATCTATTTATTCAGATGGTAAATCTGACCAATTGTAACTGTAAACCAACCTAATTGTCATTCAGATGGCAAATTCGACCACTCGTAGCTAACTCTGACTATAAATCCGATCAATCCAACCTTGAAGGGAGGAGTAAGGCAGTACAAAGCTTGCTCCTACATGATACTCCATGTGTCTCATCCATCAGTACACCTGCTTCTCATGAGAATCGCTGAATAAAGGATTCTTCTCTCACTCTGAAAATAACACTGGATTAGCTTGCAACAGGGAAAGCAGTGAGCCCTGGCAGCTCAGCCAGGACTTACTTCCCAACCCTTGTGACTTCCATGGAGATATATGATAACAAACAGGTCCCAATCCTTCTTTTTTCTTTTTCTCCTCAGGCTGTACAAGAAAAAATTTTGGTAGCCGTCGATCTCCCTTTCCAGCAGAAGGCATTTTCTGACTCCTCTTGACTGCAAAGTTCTTGCCATTCACAAAAATATTAAAGCTTAACAGAGCCAATCTTTATCAGCTCCAAACATTGGTCAGAATACTGAAGATCTTATAATAGGATGTTTGGGCCATTCATAATGATGATACTTTATGATTTTTCTTTTATCTTTTCCGCAGGTTGACATACTATCTTCCCAACTTCCTAACATCTTCCATATCAATCCCTCAGGTACCTGTTCCTTTCTATTTCTTGTCTCCATCCTAAATAGATATCCTCTTTTAGTTTAAGAATTGAACCAAAAAATACTGCTTTGGGCCCCAACGTGAATTTTGACCCTTTTTGTACTTTACCCAGTATACTAACTTGCATGGTTCAGAGCTCCATTCTAATGTTCCTTCTCTTCATTCGTCAACTCACTTCTCTTTCAGGCTCATAGGGTTCCTTAAAGCTGAGAGAAAATTCCTGGTTTGGGGCACCAGGGATGCCCAAAAGGCTCACAACCTTTCTCTCCTCTCCAAATCCTGCTCTCATACAAGGTACTTCAACATCCATATCCCTCAAAAACCTTCATCTCTGAGTCAACCTACTATTTGTCCATGACCTGCTCTTCTCCTCCATTTCAGCCACACACAAAGATAATCACTATTACCCACTAATATCCCACTTTCATGTTCATAAACTCTGAAATTCCCTTACCTGATCACAACCTCTTAGCACTCCGCCCTCCCTCTGCCTTCCAATACCAAACACTACTTGACGTCCACACCATGACCTGCCATCCCTCATCCCTTCACTTCTCTCCAGGCCATCACCCCAGAATTAGCCAACCTTTGCTCATTTCCCCATAGTAACTCCTTGGTGAACCAATTCAAGGCTACACTATTGTTTTGAGTCCATTGGCCCTTTGTCACACACTTGATTGTGCCTTAGCAAGTCTCAGCCTTGGAGCACTCCCGCCATCTGTGACTTCACTCTGGTACATGAGCTGCTGAATGAAGGTGGAGAAAATGCTCCCCAATAAATTTATGCTGCAGAAATTCAGCTGGGCTCTTGGTGCTGCTAGATAATCCTTTCACACTTCCCTTATCAACTCACTATCCCACTCACCACAGCAGCTCTGCCAGATTTTTTCATCCCTCCTTAAACTTCCCATTGGCTCTCTCCCCCAGCTGGCTCTCAGCTGAAAATTTGCAAGAAATCAAAGCCATTCACCTAGATCTCCTTCTCTGCTCCTCCTCATCTAATCTCACTCAGACCAGTTCTGTCACCATCTCCCCCTTCACCTCCATCTTACATGAAGAGCCTGAATAATTGATCCCATTCAATTCCATCTCTTCTGGCAGACTTTCCTTCCTACCATCCCCCACTCCCTCACTTATCTTCAGTCTACTGGCAGCTTTCCTGCACCTACAAATATGTCCCTGTATTTTCCCATCCTCAAAAGATCTCTTCATTGGATCTTTCCATCCCATCTACCTTCTCATATCTCTCCTCCCTTTTGTGGCTAACCGGCTTGGGAAGACCATCAACATTCAGGGCTTCTACCTCCCACTCACTCCTGAACATTCTACAGTCTGACTTCCTACCTCAACATTCAACCCAAACCCTTCTCTCCAAAGTTGCCGATGATCTCTTACTGAATTTTGCAGTTTTTTCGATCCTCATCCTTCTTGACTCTCTGCAGCCTTTGACACTGGAGACAAATATCTTCTCCTGGATTACTCATTCCTTTAGCTTTCCAGAACACTGTTTTTTCCCTAGGTTTCCCATCTGACTGCTACTTCTTAGTCTATTTTGCTAGCTTGGGATTAGTTTCCCCATGCCTGGAATGCTCTCCCTCCTCCTTTCCACCTGAAGGGTGCTCTGATTTCTTTCTGAAATGATCAAGATAGATTCTACATCTTTTTTTTATTACTCCTATTTACAATTACCTGATATTGTCCTGTAATTGCTTAAGTTATGCTTCTCTGTCTCTGATCTTAGTTCAGAATTCAGCTGACCTCTAATGGATTAAGTTCAGACAAGGAATTTTGCCAACTTTGGAGGATTTGTGGGAACACAAGTGAATCAGGTCTAATATTGTTATACCCCTCAGCCATTCTTCAAGGATGTCTGGTTTGCTGATCAAAAGTCTGGGCCATTATCAGTAATCTTTTAGGTAGACTGAAACAATGTGCCCTGCTTAGTCACAGGAAGGAAAAAAGGGTCATTACTAGCCCCATTTTCTACACCATTACCAAACTTCTAACCAAGCATGTTGAACCCCATTCTGTTCTTTGTTCTGGAGTCCCCAAAACCTATCAAAGAAGACTGTCCCCCTCATTCAGAATCTCCACTTCTTGAAAAAGCTGAGCTACTATTTATTGGTAGATTTGAGCTTTACCATTAAATTGATGATGCACAAAACTTTGAGCTTCAGTTTGCCTTATTTTTTTAACTTTTACTCTTCGATATTATCAAAGCCTGAATTTCCCATTAAAATAATTTGGAAGCCAATCATATACATATGTATATATATCCTACAGATATATATATCTAATACTGTTACTGCCCAAAATTTACTATTCCATTTAATTAAAAAACATTTATATCTTTATCTTAATACTTTGCTTAATTCTTCCCCTCTCTTAAACCATCTCTATATTATAACTTGAACCAAAATAAGTTAAATGGTAACATTTTTTATACTTGCATCCTATTGTAGTAACTCAAAGATGCTCCAGTATCAATCTATTAATAAATAGATTTAGTATTGTACTTTGAAAACTCCTGCTCATCTGCCCTGATTATAGAAATTTGCTACAAAATGAAAAAGAGAAACATAGTTATAATAACATCAGGATTCATCTCTTCAAGGGCATAGATTTATCTGACATATTATAACAGGAGTGGGAGGGTAGGGGGGAGGTAGGGAGAAATTCCCTTAGGTCTGTTTGATTCAAGGCCTGAGGTCTTGACACATCTGACAGTCATAGTTACAAGATATCGAAAGTCAGGTGCCCGATTAACCTTGTTCAGAAATGAAATGATATAATGAGGGCCCTTGGGGCCTTTGAAGTGGTTTGGAGGGGGGAATTTGGGAGAGAGAGATTTGGAGTTTTCTAGGCAAAGATACTGCAGTGGTTTGCCACTTCCTTCTTCAACTCACTTTACAGATGAGGAAACTGAGGCAAACAGGGTCAAATGATTTGTCCGGGGTCAAACAGATAGTAAGTGTCTGAAGCAAGATTTAAATTCAGGAAGACTCCAGGGCCAATGTTCTGTCCATTGTGCCACCTACTAAACATACATAAGACATTTTTTTTCTGCATTTTACAAAGAAATAGAAGACAGGAAAAAAAAAAAACCATTTAATGCGAGCACATACTAATTTCCTACCTCTTCCATAATTAAGTCTCTTTTTCAGCTCAATTTGTATAATCCATTTGTTGTACTCATATATATTTTAGAATAATTTAAGATTTCTTTTAGTCATCCTCTCTACTCCTGTATGGGAACTTTCAGGCCAATAAGAATTTCTCTACGGAGGTGTCAATATAACAGCAAGTTTTTTCCCTGGATTCATGCCAAACGAAACTTTAATCATAGGCTGCTTTGGTATTTTACTATTATTGAAACCCATCCTTTCCTTAAAGGGAATAATCCTTCAGGATGGGGGTAAACCTTCCCCAGCAGCAGGAGGATAAACCTTACTTTAGCTTAGAAGAAATCAAAATCAAGAGGAGTCTGATCCCTAAGGGTAGCCTTCCACAGAAAAAGTCTCTTGCTGAAAGATTAGCCAGAGTACTCTAAGAAGCCTTTGGAGGGAAGGAGGTCAGAGCCCTGATTGGACCTAGCTGGGCTTAAAGATAAAATAACTGAGGAAACCAAGGTTTGCACTTCTGAGCGTACTGATGTATTAAGCAATACACAATTGTCTATTCATTTTATGATCAGGACTGGACACTGAAACAGGGAGACAGATTTTGTATACATTAAAAATAATTTCTCTAATAAAGCCAATTAATTAAAAGATGATCAATTCTGATAATTAAAAGAAATTGGTTAATTGGTTAAAGAGATAATCTGATTTCTAAATGGAGAAAAGATGATTAATGTTCTGAGCTGGGAGGGGGGAAAGCGTCAATACATTAAATTCCCTGAAATAAAGAAGTATCTCATTCACCCTAAGTGACCATATTCCCTCAAAGGAACAAAGGAATAATAACTGATTGAATAGTATGGGTCCAATTTCAGATAAAACATATGGGTTGTTTAAGATGTATATTTGTGGGAAAAAACTATTATCTTCAGATCTGACTGGGTTTCTGGTGGGCCTAACCTATAATATTCTGAGTTAAGGGTGTTAAAGCAGCAATTGGAGGTGGTTCAGCTTCACAGTCGCATAAGGCAAGGTTCTTACAATTACCATAAATGAATAAAGTTTTCTCATGAGACAGAAATAATTAAAAGGAAGGGAATGGAGCTAGCTCCAGAACTGAGTCACAAGATGGTGTCAGTGTGATGAGT
The DNA here is from genome assembly GCF_016432865.1 of Antechinus flavipes. Classification (NCBI taxonomy): domain Eukaryota; kingdom Metazoa; phylum Chordata; class Mammalia; order Dasyuromorphia; family Dasyuridae; genus Antechinus; species Antechinus flavipes. The sequence goes on from NC_067399.1 coordinate 21,354,964, forward strand.
TCACTCAATCCCCACAATTCTCTCACAATAGAAACGCTGATGATCTATGTGGGATTATTTTCTGTTCTACAATTTTGACCCCCTAATCTTGTATCTTCTTATATAATCATGAGATATCCTATGGTCGAGTGGAGAGAACTGGACTGAGCCTCAAGATGAGGGATCACGTGTGATGAGATCCTGGGCACAGGAACAGTGATCTCAGTGCTCTAGAAAACCCTCAAAGACTGTCAGGAAGGAGCGGCTAGCTACAGTGATGAAGGGAGTGTCCTCATGTAGGAGTCCCCTATAGGAGTGAAAAAATCAGGTTGAAACAAGAATATTCTGATGGATGTGGCTCTCTTCAAGAATGAGATGATTCAAGCCAATTCTGATAGACTTGTGATGGACAGAATCATCTGCATCCAGATGGGGACTGAGGGTAGATCACCACATAGCATTTTCACCTTTTTCTCTCTCATTTTTTCCCTTTTTGATCTGATTTTTTTCTTGTGCAGCATGACAAATGTGGAAATATGTATGGCAGAATTACACATGTTTAACATATATTGGATTACTTGCTGCCTAGAGGAGGGGGCAGGAGAACAAAATTAAAATACAAGGATTTGAAAAGGTGAATGCTGGAAACTGTCTTTGCAAATATTTTGAAAATAAAAAGCTATTTAAAAAAAAAACAGAAAAGAAAAATCATGTTAAACACTCAAGTATATTTTCCCTGATAAAATGTGAGCTCTTTGAGAAAAGGACTGTTTCATTTATGTTTTTGTATCTGCCCCAGTATAATCCTTCAGTAAATATTTCCATGAATGAGTGAAGGAACACACACACACACACACACACACACACACACACACACACACACAAACACACACACAAATACTTTCTCAGCATTTATTGAATACTCTGAGACAGAAGGAATCAGAAACACATTTCTACCTTGATGGATTTTACAACTTATACAAGGGATAGAAGTAAAGAGAAAAGGAGAGAGAATTCAGCGTCTTCCTTCCTTCTTTCCTTTCTTCCTTCTTTTCCTTCCTTCCTTCTTCCCTCCTTTCCTTCCCCTCTCTTTCCTATCTTTCTCTCCCTCTGCCTTTCATACAGAAATGCCATGTCATTTCAGCATGAAGTCCAATGAGAGAGCTCTCTTGACCAAGGCAGATGGTAACCAGGCTAGGAATTCAGATTCAGGTCTTGGGGAACAGCTTGAAGTACAGACATGAAGTGACTTGTCCAGAAAATCACTGTAAATGTCAGTGGCTGGATTTGCACTCAGAGCTTGCTGACTGCAAGCTGGCATTGTAAGCACTGTGCCTCTCTGACTCTCTGGGGGGGTCAGAGAATCACTTCTCCTTTCAACTTGGTCTCTGTTTTTATCCCCCAATTCCCCCCAGACTCACTGACACATTCCCATCACTATATTCCTAACTCTCCTGAGTAGGCTGGATCCCAATGGGCTTTTTGGGAAGGGGAAGAAAGGGACAAGACAGAATGAGAAGAGAGGCAGTCTTAGTGGAAACCAGATAACAAACCAAAGGCAATGGAGGAGAAGGCACATCACGGCAGAGCGGAGAGCCCTGAATTGGGAGTCCCAGCTCTGGCAGTGACAACCTGGCTAAGTCACACCCCCTGTCTGAGAGGAGAGGCTGAGGGGTACATCCTTCCCAGGCACTTGGGAAGAGCCGAGGATGGCAGGGAAGGTGCTGGGGTACCCAGGGGGTGCAGGGCAGCCAGTCCTACTCATCAAAGAAGTCAATGTGGGCCCCCGACTCAAAAGTGTCCTGCTGCAGCAGGTCCAGGAGCTTCTGGGCAGAGACGGAACAATCCAGCAGGGATTGGCTGTCCTTGAGCTTGTTCAGAGTCTCCCGTACATCCAAGTCCTTGGTTTTCTGTCTGCCTTCCTGATGCATGTCTGTGTCCAGAGGACCTGGGGGAACAGAAGAAAGGGCAAAGGTCTAGTAGGACTCCTGGCTGGGGGTGGATGGGAGACCAGGGCAAAGAAGGACTGGAATAGGACTGAGCCTCTGAGCCACGGACCCCTCTCCCCATTATACAGCCAGATGGGACAGGGGTCAGTCTGAGTTCTAATCCTGCCCTGGGCACGGGCTGACTGGGCTGACAATCCCAGCTTTCCTCTACGTCCCCCGAGTCGTGCTGATGATCAAATGAGAGAACACAGGTAAGTGTTCTTGCGCTTGGCAAGCCTCGAAAAACATGCTTGCTATCGATTATCTGAGTCCTGAGGGCAGGGGCCAAGCCTTCCACCTCCTGGGAGTCTTTTCTCCTTCCTCTGGTTGCCAGGGGACTGATGACACCTGAGGGCAGCATCCCGTAAGTGGTCCTTAGGACTGCTACCACCCACTGCAGGTACCAAATACATGATTTGGGGGGTTGTTTTTTAGCTGTAATGGCCACCGGGCACAGGCAAGTTGTTAGCTACTCACCAAGGAGAGGCAATGTTTCCGAGAGGAAAGAGCACTGGAATTAAGAGTTCACATTCAAATGCTTGTTCAGGCAAGTCTGTAGGTTCTCTGTGCCTCAGTTTCCTCCTCTGCTAAAACACCGGGCCTCTGAGGTACCTCCCAGCTCTAAATCTATGGCCCAGTGGCAGGAGGGGGCACAAGGTGTCTGTGATGATCAGAAGCTTGGGGAAGGGAGAGGCTGTTTCCATAAGGGGCAAGGACACATTTCCCCGCTAAGGGATTGCTCTGTCACTAGCCTCCCCTCCAAACGATTTCCAAGAGTAGCTCTGCCACATCCTTCGAAGCCCCTTGGCCGATACTCTCTGCAGGAGGGACTTCCCCCCAAGGAATGATGGATATCAAGGGAGCTCTGAATGAGGTGCCTGGCTCCCCAGCCAGAGCCAGGAAGTGATCAGATGTCCCCCTACCTGGGGCATAGTTCAGCACTCGCACGTTGGGCTCCTCCTTTGCCAGGACCCTGAACATCATATCTCGGGCGGCCTTGCCGGCACAGTAAAGGCTCCAGCTCTTGAAGGGTTCCACGGCACACAGGGAGGAGATGTTGACCACAGTCCGCTTCAGGCCGGGGCTGGGAGGGAAGGCCCTGAGGACCCCCGCAGTTAGGCAAAGGGTAGAGGTCACATTCAGAGCCCAGTAGCCATTGACTTCTGCTGGGTCAGCAAAGTCCACAACACATTTAGACACATCTCCTAAGGTACCTTAAAAAAAAATTAAAAATCAAACTTTCAGAAATTTCCCAAGGCTTGGCCAGACGCCCCTTTCCAATGCCCTTGAGATTTGCTTCTAGAACCTGGAAAAGGACAGGAAATCTACTTTTTATGATTCAATGGTTTTCCCATGAAAGGAAGCTTGATGCAAACCATCTTTAATCTGGGGTCCCTGAACATTTTTTCCCCTAATTTTGACCATTGCACCATTTCGAGAAAATTGCCTCTCTTGGAAATCTTGTGTATTTTATTCATTTAAAAACATACTGGAAAAGGGTCCTGTGACTTCCCCAGATTGCAAATAGTCCGTGATCTATTAAAAGATTAAGAATCCCTCTTGTAGAAAGGACCTAGGTCCTTTCTGCCGAAGACACAAATGCTGGAGATGTGAAGACAAAAAAAAAATGGCTGAACAAATTATGCTATATAATCCCATGTGTCATGGTGCTGCAAGAAATCATGAAATAGAGGGCTTCAGTGACGCCTGGGAATAATTGTATGAACTGATGCAACCTGAAGGGAACAGAACCAGTAGAACAATTTATACAAAGACAATAACAGGGTAAAGGACAAAAACGCTGAAAGGTTTGGGAATTTTGATCTGTGTAATGACTAACTGCAATTCCAGAGGACTCACAATGAAACCTACTGCCCACCTCCTGAGAGAGAAGCGGACACAAAGCACAGCAAATCAAGGGAATCCTGTACATATCCTAGTTATTTTTTAATTAAATTAATTTTTTTTTTTTGCTGAGGCAATTGGGATTAAGTGACTTGCCCAGGATCACACAGCCAGGATGTGTTAAGTTCTAAGGCCAGATTTGAACTCAAGTCTTCTTGGTGCTCTACTACACTAACTAGCTGCCCCCCATATCCTAGTTATTTAACAAAATTATTTATTTAACAAAACAATGGATTAAGCATCTCCTATTCATCTTATGGGAGACATGCAGAGATGTAGATCGAATGGTGACAATTATATGATTCTAGATTTAGCTGAATGACTAGACTCAGAGTCGTGATTCCATGATTCAATTCTCATGATTTCAAAGGATCATAGTTCCAGCCCATTTTGGATAAGGGTTTCCAATGGACAGCTCCAGGATCTGTGCTTGGCTATATGAAATTTAATATTTTAATTAGTAATTTAAGTCTCATTAAGTCTGTAGATGGTACAAAGCTGAGAGTGGATAACAGACATGATCCCAAAAACCTATGACACATTAACTCTTCCATTTCAGTTCAAAAATAGCAACTTCATAACGATAGGACAGAGAAGGCAGGTAAAATCTCCATTTCTCTGAAGGAGGTCTAGGAGTTTTAATGAGCTGCAAGCTCAATATCGATCAGCAGAGGAAAGCGGAAGCCAAAGAAACGAATGCAATCTTTCTTTGCTTGCACGGGCAGAACTTGTTTCCACGTATAAAGAGGTGGCAGTCCCATTGTCCAGCTAGGTAGCTCACTGGGTAGTGCTGGACCTGAATTCAGGACTCTCCGAGTTTAAACCCTGCTTCAGTTTCTAGCAGTGTGATTTTGGCCAATTTATTGAACTCTGTCCTCTCGGCTCCCTCATATCTTCTTATCTCTCAGGGTTGTTGTGAGGATAAAGTGAGATAATATTTGAAAAGTGTTTGGTAAACCTTAAAGTACCACATAAAAATGAGCAATTACTATTATGATTGCCTATATCTGGAACAGCGGATTTGGGTTTCAGAGTTTAAGCTGGAAATCTCCTCTGCCAGAGGGTACCTTCACTGGTGAAGGGCATCGAGACTGTCAGGATTCCCTTGCCAAGATCATCCCTTTCTTTTTATTCTTCTCTTTCTTCTTTTAGAAATCACCCTGGTGCTGGCCCTGGAGTCAGGAGGATCTGAGTTCAAATCTGACCTCAGACACTTAATACTTCCTAGCTGAGTGACCCTGGGCAGTCACTTAACCCCAAATGACCCTGTTTTCCAGAGCTAAGTCCCAGCAGCTGTGCCCTGTGTAGAGTACCAACAATCCTTTGCACTCTCTCTCTGGGTGCGTTTTTGTCCCGCAGAGTCCCAGGCCAGTTTCCAGGGCAGCTCCAGGGGGTTCCTGAGCTGGGTCACACACCTGTGGGAACCACATCCTGGTCATGAGGTTCTTCTAGAAATCAAACTTGTGTCGCGGCTGTTACCCTCAGGTCAGGGCTACATGTATCACGCCTCGGCCGCCCTTACCCCCACCTCCTACCCCAGGAGATGCGGTGCCCGCGTCTAGTTTCCCTCCTCCATGGAAAGAAAGCTTTTTGTTTACAGAAGCTGGTAGCTCTTGGAGTTTATTTTGCTTTTATTTTGGTTTTCAGAGTTAACTGTGGCTCTGATAACTTGTGGGAGTATTTTCCGAGCTGTTGAATGACCTGTAACAAGGCCAAAGACAAGGATTACTTGAAGGAACTGGGCTGGTTTGCCCTTTGTCCGGGGGTCCGGACGGGATCGGACTCGTTCTGTTTGGCCCCACGGGCAGGCCACTGAGGCCCCTTCCAACTCTGGCCAGAACCCAACACGGGCTGCAGGAACACAAGAGGTCAATTCAAAGGGGAGCGGACAAAAACTACGGGACCCGGCGCGGGTCCGCCCGGCTTGCGCGCCCCACCCCCCGGGCCTCCGGGCACACTTGCCCCTCCCTCCACCCACCCCCGGCCTCCGGGCACACTTGCCCCTCCCTCCACCCACCCCCGGGCCTCCGGGCACACTTGCCCCTCCCTCCACCCACCCCCCGGGCCTCCGGGCACACTTGCCCCTCCTCCCCCGGCCTCCGGGCCGTTACCAGCGTTGTTGATCAGCAGGAGCCGCTGCAAGTCCGGCGGCCTGGGCAGCTCCCGCAGCGCCTCCGTCAGCCGCCGCAGCCCGGCCTCGCTGCCCAGGTCGGCCGACACGCACAGCACCCGCACATCCGGGTGCGCCGCCCCCAGCTCGGCCGCCAGCGCCTTCAGGGCCTCGGAGTTGCGGGCGCTCAGCATCAGCGCCGAGCCGGCGGCCAGCCGCGGGGCCAGCAGCAGGGCCAGGCTGCGGCCCAAGCCCCGGGAGGCCCCGGTCAGGATGCACACGCTCCGGCCCAGGCCGCCCTCCATGTCGCTCCCTCCCCCGGGCGCGGGCCGGCCGGACTCTGCCCATTCAGGCCAGGATGGGCAGGACCCGGCCCGGTGCTCCCCAAGCTACCTGCTTCCGGCCGCCCCTCCCTGCACCCACGTGTGCTTTCATTGGCGGAAACAAAGCAAGCCCCGCCCCCGCCGTCCCGGTGCAAGAACCCGCCCTCCGCAGCCCGACGGGGCTGGAGGGGCGGGTGAGCTCTGGCGGAGCCACTGAAGAGCGGTGAGAGGCTGGTTTTCTTGGTCCCGGGTCCCCCTGGGGCCCCCAGAACAGTTCCGCAGTTAGCCGGACCAGGTGTCCCAGGCTGTTAGTTAAACAAGCAGAAGGGAGCGGGCGTGAGCCTCGAAATCCCCTCCCCCCACACAATTAGTGATGGATAACCGGATCCTGGGGGGCTACTACGTGGGTCCCGTCCATTCTCGCGCTGCTCCCGCTGCCAGAGCCCTCCTCTCTCAGCCAGTTTCCCATCCGAGCTCCACGGGTCTTGTCCGGCTCTATTTACTTAAGTGTTTATCCCTCCCGTTAGAACGGAAACTCCTCCAGGACCGGCTAGTCCAATTTTCCTTTCACAGCTTTAACCCGGCGCCAAGCACACGCACACGAAGCGCCTGATCAATGTTTGTGGATCAGTCACGTGACTCTCGGTCCTTGTGAGCGGGGGGCACAGAGACAAAACAACGAACTTACTACACAGGGACGCGCGTGCACTAAATACTCGGTGCTCGGAGGAGGAGGAGAGCTTTCCCCCAGGCCGGGGAGGGAGTTTTAGAGCCGCAGCATTAACCGTTAAGTTACCAGTAATCCTGTGATGGAGAGCGCCCCCTCCCCCCAGGGAGAGGACTGTGGGAACCGGGTGTGGATCACAGCACAGCATTCTCACTCTCTGCTGTCGCTTGCTTGCATTTTGTTCTTTCTCAGCTTTTTTCCTTCTAGATCCGATCTTTCTTGTGCAGCAAGATAATTGTATAAATATGTATACATGTATTGGATTTAACACCTATTTTAGCATATTAATATATATTGGATTACCGAGGAGGTGGGGAGGAAGGAGGGGAAATTTGGAACACAAGGGTTTTGCGAGGGTCAATGCTGAAAAATAACCCATGTGTAGGTTTTGTAAATAAAAAGCAATTTTAAAAAAAGACCAGGATCTGTCCGCTGATGCCCAAACCATGAGTAAGAAGCAAGATTGTGTTATTTTCACATCAATAACTGAGTTCAAGTCATAGATGGTATGCTCATATTTGTAGATGGTACAATGGGCCAGCAAAGCAAAAGCACTTGGGTAGAAAGTATGGGGAGGACTCTAGCTTCTGGCGGCCTGCTTTCTTTTTCTTTTAATAGTTCTTGTTGACAAATGAGCCAGAGAAGTTAAGGGACGTGCTAGAAGATGATCCACGGCAGTATGTGACAGAGAAGGGTTCCAATCCAGCAATTTTCTCACCAAGAAAATTACAGATCCAGCAAAAATCCATGTCACCATATCCAAGCTTAAAGTTTTCTTTCTATACCTAGTGGAGACCTGAGGAGTCTGGCCCCCCCTCTCCCAGGTCTGCCTCCTATACAACTCTGGTTAATTTACACCAAGTTCTAGTTAGAACTGGCTATTCATGAAACTCTGGCAAGATAATATCATTATACATTTACCTTATTCATCCTGAGGAGACCTTTCTGGTTAAGTTAGAAGCCACTTGAATTTTTAATTAATTTATGGATTTAGTAATATAATAAGTAGGTCCTACTGGGACAAATGGGGGCAAGTATCCCCAGTTCTTTTGACACGCACCAGAAAAAACCATAATGGCATCAGAGAAAAATATTTCAATCACATTTTAATAAGGCACAGAGGGTACATGGGCAAACAGCAGAAAGTACAGAGACAAACAGTGAGGGAAGGGGGTACAGATGCAGATGGCATGGGGACAGGAATGGGGCGGTGAAAGAGGTTAAGCAGCATGGAGAAGAGAATGGGTAGGGGAAGAGTCACATAAGCATGGATTGAAGTCGGGAGTATTCAAGCAGCATGGACCCTTAGGAGATGGAAAAGTGCTAAGAGACAAGAGTTTGGGGGTCTCATTTTAATAGAAATTTGGTGGGAGACATTGTTATCTGTGTCACCTTGGGTTTACTATCATATCTACATCAGTTTAAAGTTCATCATGAGCATTTGCTCTTCTGATGATCTTACTATGGACATTCAGAACTTCTCTGAGAGTTACAGACCGAGACAATTAACAGAATCAAAAGTCCTCACAACAAAGTTCAGAAGGCTTTCCTTTTTTTTAGAATATAATCTCAGGATGGTTCATTTATGAGAGACACTTTGCAAGAAACCTTTGTGCTCCCTTTATGAGACGATCTGTAAAGAACTTCTAGATTCCCCTTTGCAATCTCCCTGCTATTGTTACTTTTTTATTAGCTACTTTATAAACTTACTTAATAAAAGGGGAAGGGAAATCCAGGCAAGAGCTAGCGGAAGTCCAGAGAGTCAGAAGCAGAACTAAGGGAGGAATGAAGGATGGTTAGCTTGGTGATTTTATCTATTTCCTGGATGTGATACCAACTAAGAAATACTACTTTGGCAGGGAGAGTCTGCCATCCTGGATGCTCAAATGGGTTTGGCTCGGCCCCAGGCAGCAGAAGAGGAAAAATGGTGGGGGATCACCTGGATGCTGCCAAGAGGCGCATTTAAGCTTAATGTCAGGAAAAACTCCTCATGACAAGAACTACCAAAGAATAGAACAGGCTGCTTTGGCAAGTGATAGGTTCTTTTTCACTGTGAAGGGAATTTATGGTCAGGCATCTATTGGATCTCTGAGATCCCCACCAGCTGCAAAATTCTGTGGTTCTTGCTGCAGTCCACGATGTGCTAAATTTTGGAGTCAAAATTGAACTAGCTTTGCCGGTCGCTACATGTCAACATTTGCCCTCTCTGGGTCCTCATCTGTAAAATAAGGGGCTTAGTCCAGCTATCTGTGAGATTTCTTTCAGCTTTAAATCTATAATGGATGTGTTTATTTAATGAATGGCTGCTGTCCTCATTAAGGGCCAGATATTTAGCCCAAGGAAAATAAACAGTGCTTTAATATTTTATGATAAAATTATCAAATACAAAAGAGTATGGAGTTGGTTGGGGTAGCGGAAAGGAGTAGAGAACACAAGTAACTTATTTATCGAAGAAATCAATATGGGCCCCAGACTTAAAGGTGTTTGCTTGCAATAGCTCCATCAGTTTCTGGCCAGACACAGTGCAATCCACTAGACCCCCACTCTGGGACAGCTGATGTAACATCTGGCGGGTTTCAGGATCCTTTGTGTACGCCTTGGCAGTCTGACGCATATCTGTGTCCAGAGGACCTGAGGAGCGCCAGGAATAGGAACAAGAGAAAAAGGAAAAGAGAGTGAGATTTAGAAGCCAAAAGTCACCTGGCATTGAGGCACAAGACAAATCTGCCATGAGCCCCTTCTGGGCCCCTTAGGACTTGGGAGGTCCCTTGACATCCCATCAGTGCCTCTGGGACCTTGAACTGCTGCCCTTTATCCAAAGAACAGTTGTCTCTACTACTAAAGGGTTCACCCAAACTCATTTTGGCTCCCAGCTCTATCTTATTGTCGTGGGATTTTTAACTGGCTAGAAGAACCCTGTGAGGCAATATTAAAGGCATGAGAGTTACTTACTATCTTTAACTACCTCATATCTGATCGCTATCTCCGAGTGCAGAAATGTTCTCTTCCAAGAGACCCAAGGGACTCGCTAGGTAGTCTGCTCTCTCATCAAAGGCTCACGGAATCATAGATTTAGAGATGGAAGAGACTCAGAGGCCATTAATTCCAGTTCTCATTTTACAGATGAATAGGCTGAGGTTCAGAAAGTTTACTGACTTTCTCAGGGCCATACAATTAGTAAATGTCTGAGGAGGGCTTGGAATCCAAATCTTTCTGATTCCAAGTCCATTTCTCAGTTCATAAGAGCAGGTAAGGGCTTTTGGAGAACAGGGACTGTTTACCCATTAGCAGATTAGGAAACAGCTCCTTGAAGGCAGGGATGTTTGTCCGTGTCTCTCCTCACCAATCTAATTACAGAATTGGGCAATCAAAACTTTCCTCTGCCTCATTCAGATCACTGGCCACCTCTCCCTCCCTCCCAGCAGACCTCTGATCAATTTCCTGCATCCCTCCCCAGGAAACCCTTACCTGGGGCATAGCTCAGCACTCTAACATCAGGCTCCTCAGCTGCTAAGACTTTGAACAACATGTCACGAGCGGCTTTTCCCATACAGTACAAAGCCCAGCTCTTGGTGGGCTTCAGAGCAAACTGGGAGGAGATATTGACAACAATTCTGCCCAGGTTGGAACTCGGAGGAAAGGTCCTCAGGACACCCGAAGTCAGGCAGAGTGCAGAAGTGACATTCAGCATCCAATAATCATTGACTTCTGCCGGATCGGTGAGATCTATGATGCCTTTGGAGGGATCACCCAGGGAACCTTCAAGAATCAACCAAAATCAGGAACTATAATGATTGATTTGAAAGTCTGCCATCATTATACATGGAGGTGATAGAGTCACTTTATACTCAGGGTCTGGAGATATTTCTAGTTTCTCAAGGTAGGAAAAAACTCTAGTATAGAGGTCATATTTAGAGTTAGA